>NW_024884733.1:28537392-28538137 GCF_019232065.1 Centrocercus urophasianus | reverse complement strand
AAAAAAAAAAAAAAAAAAAAAAAAAAAAAAAAAAAAAAAAAAAAGCATTTATTTGGAGTTTTAGCACTGCGTTCACGCACTCGCAGCTCAAACCGTCCCGGTGTTCTCGTGGGATGTCGTTACGTTGCTCACAGCAACCGCCGCTCCCGGCACGAACGAGACCGCAGCCGTTCGCCCCGCGGACGCACACGGGTACCGGGCGTCTACCTGCCCCTCTACCAGCCCCGCTACCAGCCCCGACATCCGCTCCGATATCCGCCCCGCCCCGCGCCGCTCCGCCGCTCCCGCTGACGGCGCCCCCCGCGGCCCCGCGCGCACGGCGGAAGTTGCAGGCAGTCCTCCGCGCCGCTGGGGGCGCCCCGTCCTCCGCGTCCTCCTCGCGCGGCCGGGCTGAGGCGGCCGAGGCGCTGCCTGACCGGAATCCCGCCCGGCGCGGGCACGGCTCGCTGAGGCCGTGGGGCGCAGGCGCGGCGGGCGGCCCGGCCGGCTCAGGACCCCGGTCCTCTTCCTCCTGCGCGGCGGCGGTGGCGGCGCTCGGTGGGGCTGTGCGGGTCCGAGATGTCGACCAAGAATTTCCGCGTGAGCGACGGGGACTGGATCTGCCCCGACAAGAAGTGAGCGCCGGGGGGCGGGCGGCGCAGGCCGGGCCGGGGCTCGGGGCTTAGGGTGGGCCCGGCCCGGTCGGAGGCCGCTGCTGACGTGTGTCCGTGTGTCCGTGTGTCCGTGTGTCCGTGTGTCCGTGTGT
>NW_024884733.1:28524433-28537382 GCF_019232065.1 Centrocercus urophasianus | reverse complement strand
TGTCCGTGTGTCCGTGTGTCCGTGTGTCCGTGTGTCCGTGTGTCCGTATCCTTGCCGCAGGTGTGGGAACGTGAACTTCGCCAGGAGGACCAGCTGCAACCGATGTGGGAGAGGTGAGCTCGGCCTGGCCCGCGCCGTTCCTTCCTAAGAGAAAAACGTTGGAAGTTTGTAATCGGCCGTAAACGTGAGCTGTCGGTGTGTTTGCTTCCAGAGAAAACGACCGAAGCCAAAATGATGAAAGCCGGAGGGACTGAGATAGGGAAGACCCTGGCAGAGAAGAGCCGCGGCCTCTTCAGCGCCAACGACTGGCAGTGCAAAACGTACGGAGCGGAATGGCAGCGCCTGCAGGGCAGCGTCCAGCTTGTGGGGATGTGATCTAAGGGTGCTTATAGGGGCTGCTTCTATTTAACACCTTCATTAACCGTCTTGGTGAGGGCATTGAGTGCACCCTCAGTAAGTTAGCAGGTGACACCAAGTTGGGAGGGAGTGTTGGTCTGCCTGAGAGGAGAAAGGCACTGCAGAGGGATCTGGATAGAATGGATTGATGGCCCAAGGGAAACTGTGAGAGTTTCATTAGGGCCAAGTGTCAGGTCCTGCATTTTTGTCACAACAACCCCAGGCAGCCCTACAGGCTTGGGGAGGAGTGGCTGGAAAGCTGCCTGATGGAAAGGGAGCTTTGTGTGCTGATGGACAGTTGGCTGAATGTGAGCCAGCAGAGTGCCCAGGTGGCCAAGAAGGCCAATGGCATCCTGGCTTGGGTCAGGAATGGTGAGTAGGACTGGGGAAGTCATCTTGCCCTGTACTCGGCACTGGTGAGGCCTCACCTCAAGTACTGTGTTCAGTTTTGGGCACCTCAGTACAGAAAGGACATGGAGGTGCTGGAGCAGGTCCAAAGAAGGGCAACAAGGCTGGGGAAGGGCTTGGAGAATGTGGCCTATGAGGAGAGACTGAAGGAACTGGGGCTGTTTAATCTGGGGAAGAGGAGGCTGAGAGGAGACCTGATTGCTCTCTGCCAATAGCTGAAAGGTGATTGCAGCAGAGCGGGGCTGGTCTCTTCTCACTGGTGAAAGAATGAGGGGAAATGGCCTCAAGTTGCACCAGGGTAAATTTAGGTTGGATATCAGGAAGAACTTCTCTACTGAAAAGGTTGTTAAGCACTGCAATGGGCTGCCCAGGGAGGTGGTTGAGTCACCATCCCTGGATGTGTTTAAAAGCCAATTGGATGTGGTGCTGGGGGACATGATTTAGCGGAGGGTTGTTAGAGTGGTGTGGTCATGGTTGGACTCGATGATCTTTAAGGTCTTCTCCAACCTGAGTGAGTCATGCAGGCTGGTAGTGAAGGACGAGGGAAGGGCTGTAAGTGAAAAGATGGGAGGTGTAGGTCAGAGGTGAGGGGAAGGCCTTTACTTGGAGGCAGTGAGGCCATGGCACTGCTGCCCACAGCTGTGGGTGCTCCAGTGCTGGAGGTGCCAAGGCTGTGGGTGGGCCCTGGGCAGCCTGACGTAGTGGCTTGCAACCCTGCTTGTGGCAAGGGGTTGGAACGAGGTGACTCTTAAGGTCTTTTCTAGCCTAAGCCATTCTATGGTTGTGAGAGTTGATACTGATGGGAAAACAGTGCTAAAACACCCAGGTATTTCACACCAGTGAAACCTGGCTGTGCTTTTTCCTGGCTTGCATGTGCTGTGACCCAAACAAAATACCTGCTCAGTAAAACAAAGTACCAGCAGCAACTTTCTGATAGTGAGAAAATATGAGAGGCAAACATCTGCATGTCTGTATGGCAGCCTTGGGAGAGCTGAGCGTTTAGGAGGCACCTCTTCACAGCGCATCCTGTGCATGCAGGCAGGGTAACAGGGAAGGCAGCAGCTGCCTCAGGTCAGGCCCAGCTTTGCTCAGTGCTGAGGGCAGCAGTGTGTGTGAAGGAATCCTCTCAATTGCGTGTTCATGGCTGCACCGGGTCCTGCAGACCACCTGTTCTCCTCTTTGGGATTGAGCAGCATCCTGATGGTAGTTTTAAGGGTAGGGTAAATGTGAGTGGCATTTTGGGATACAGCAGGACAGGAAATGCAGAAACTGTAGCTGTGCAGCAGAGGATGACAAGGCTTGCTGAGCAACAGCATTCTCCTTGTATCACATTCATTAACTCCCCAGAACAGTGAATGCCACTAGTGAGAAGTAATGAGAAATTTGTATTATTTCATTTTTCAGTGAATGGTAAACCAGGACTGTGGTGTCTCGCCATGTAGCTACACGAGCACTTGCCTTCTTTCCCTTTTTTTTCCTTTTAGTGGCAATGGTATCTGTTTCCTCTTTTTCCTTGCATACTGGAATGCGAATCTGATAGCACCAGTGGTTCCTTTAGCAGTCGTATCCATAAAGGATGCTTGCAACTGCTTTGCCTTTAGCTGCTTCAGAATCATTTTGTTTAAATATCTCAGCTAAAATATAACTTTAATTGTATGCTAATGCATTTTGGGCAGTCTTCTGTTATTTCTTTTCCCTTGGTTTGCTTAGTGTGGTCCACATCCCATCATCTTCATGCTGTCGGTGTACTCACAGACTCCTTGGTGTCTTGGTGGCCATCTGCCTTGGTCTTAATTATGCCATGTTAGTGACTGCAAACTACTGCTGCAGCTTGTCACTTTTGCAACTTCTTAGTGTCACCTTGACACTTAAACTATGAAATTTGAAATAAATTGTTTCTTATTTATACTTTTTTTTTGTTTCCCCCCTCTGAAGATGTGGTAATGTGAACTGGGCCAGAAGGTCAGAATGTAATATGTGTAATACTCCGAAGTATGCTAAGTTGGAGGAGCGGACAGGTGAGTTGTGTATGGCCTTAAAATACTGCAGTTGTTGCAAGAGACTTCATTTTATAATTCAGGATGATCTGATTTTTTTTCCCCACAGTAGAACTGATTTTTTTCTGTGAGTAGATCTTGCACTTCTTACACTTTCGGTACACAGAAAGTAAAGCATGTGGTGGTTGAATTTGGAAAATCATCACGTTTGGCTTAAGCCACAATATTTGATTTTTATATTGAGAAGCTTGGAAGGAGCAATGCTACGTTTTCTTCATCTCCATGAACCCTAGTATATACAGTGCCCATTTCTTAGTGAAGATTTGGTCAGTGATGCATTTTAGGTTCCTTCTGCTCTAACAGCACAGCCCAGCCGTAACTAGAACAACGGACATCCTTACAGTGTGGGCATAACACGGATTCATTTAAGAAATAGAAAGCAGGCAGAGAAGAGCACAGCTTATTATTCAAGAAGAAAGGGAGTATTTCTGAACTCCTTACAAGTTCAGGTGTCCTTCAGAGTAAATTTGCAGCTGCACGTGGGGCACAGCACGCTGCACGCAGCTGTGGGAAGTTACAGAGTTAGCTGGCATCCAAATCAGTTTGAGTTCTCTGCTCACATTATGAAGAACAAAAAGGTTCTTGGCACCTGTGCCATTTAATTCAACTACAGCACGGTCTTGTTTGTGTTTGCCTCCTGAGGGTCTGTACGATTTAATGCCACACAACAGTTGCAATATAGGAGCAGACTGCTGTGCCCAGGAGCCACAGTGGGGGTTTGGTGCATGTGGGGGCTGGACGTGGCAGAGGGGCTTCAGAAACAGCAGCTGGGGAGCAGTTATGGAGCGCTGCCTTCCCTGCCATGTCCACCGACCACTTCCCTGAAGTGGCTGCTCTGTTGTCTGTGTCATTTGTGTTCTAATCACTTCTCTCAATTAGGTAGCTGAGGGGCTATTTTTAATGAACGTGTAGGGATAACCTGTGATCTTCTTGAGCTCCTACTACATTCTTGTGGCGCGAATTTGTGTTGCCACTGAAGACTTCTAGAAACTGAAAGCTTGTTGTAAAGTTTGTGCTTAATGTAGATGAATTTGGTACATCCCAAAAGATTGTTTTATTTTACCACTTTTTAAAGGGTATGGAGGAGGATTTAATGAACGAGAGAATGTTGAATATATAGAACGTGAAGAATCAGATGGGGAGTATGATGAGGTAAGATGAGATCATGTATTGCTTGGGAGAGACGTATTGTGTGACCTGTGTTTGGGATTCCTCTATTTGTTATGTTTAGTTCCCTGATGGGGAAAAGTGCTAATGAGTAACACCTCGTGGTGCAGCTCTGTCAGATGCTCAAGTGCAAAAGCTTTGAGCTGAAAGTAAATGCATCTGTATTATATTTTGAGGGCTGAAAACTTCAAATTAAACTGTTGCGAGCTGTGTTTTTCAGTGTGCTTAATTGGTTTCAAGAGAAGGCATGTTTTCAGACGTGTTTAACATTGTTATGTAAATATACTCCATAGACATAAATGCAACAATATTCTTTTATTAAATTTGGGTTCCCAATGATTTTGTCTGAAAGCAGTAATTTTATCTGACAAACATCTCCCTGAGAAGTCTCCTAACTGACATTTCCTTGTGCATCTCCCTCAATTTGAACAATACCTTATTTAAATCGATGCATATTTATTTTCTCAAAGAAATCTGAGGAAGGAGGTGGCACTGGGAATGACTTTCCATAAATCACATACTAATGCAATGCAATTTCTTAGTTTGGTCGCAAAAAGAAAAAGTACAGAGGAAAACCAGTTGGGCCGGCGTCTA
Source organism: Centrocercus urophasianus (assembly GCF_019232065.1). Classification (NCBI taxonomy): domain Eukaryota; kingdom Metazoa; phylum Chordata; class Aves; order Galliformes; family Phasianidae; genus Centrocercus; species Centrocercus urophasianus. Next base: position 28,532,760 of record NW_024884733.1, on the reverse strand, counting down.
TCCTGAAGGAAGTAGAAGATAAGGAATCTGAGGGGGAAGATGAGGAGGATGAGGATGGAGATCTTTCCAAATACAAATTGGATGAGGTACTGTGTTTCATTTTGTGGATTGGTTTTTTTGTTTGGTTACTGTGGAGTAGTTTAGTAGTGGGTGACGTTTGGTTGATATTTGATATTTATACACAATCATAAGGTTGTGTAGAGGAGCAGCTATCAGAACAACGCCTGCAGCTTCCGGGAAGTATCTGCATGTGAGATCTGTGCTGTTCTGATGGCTGCAATCGAGGATGGGTAATTTTCTTTAAACGAGAAAAAGCACTGAAGTTTGTCTGAGATCAGCATTCAAGAGTTTGAGGTTTCAATTGGAGCTTTTCAGTCTGGCAGCCTTACAAAGGGAATGTTCCTGAACTTGGAGGCTGTCAGAATTACCTCAGGTTTAGCTATAAAGTGGAACATCATCAAATAAAGGAACTGAGTTTTGTGTCGGCATTTTCCAGGATGAGGATGAAGACGATGCTGACCTCTCAAAATATAATCTTGATGCCAGTGAAGAAGAGGACACTAATAAGAAAAAGAAACCCAATAGGCGCAGCCGGTCCAAGTCTCGATCTTCCCACTCACGATCTTCATCACGCTCATCCTCTCACTCAAGCTCAAGGTCTAGGTCCAGGTAAACGGGTACAGGTCAAGGGTAACGCCAGGCAAAATGTCAGTATCTAACTTCTTTATTTACTTATTTTCTTAATTGCCTTACAGTTTTAGTTTAATAATGTTGACAATTTTATGTACAGAATTTGCACAGGTAGATGATGTTCTGTTCTGGCCTTCCGTGGTTTCTCAGTAGGAAGGCCCTGTATGTCTTGCTGCTTGCTTAAGTGAAGTTAATATTTCAATTGAAATCTTCAAATAAATGACTGAAAAAAAGCTTATCTTCCAGTTTATTTTAGACTCGTTAGCCATAAGCGATTCAATGAATGTGCTTTTTCTGATGATGCTGAGTTTTTGAACAGAGAAATAGAAGAGTGAGATTGTTAAAGGAGGCAGAAGGGGGCAGTGATGCAGTCCAGACAGATTCCGTAGATGGACAGAATAGAAGCTATCCTGGAAATAAAAACAAGAAACTTGAACTTTCAATACAGTGGTAGTGCAGTCAGAATAATACTAAAGATTTATGAGGAGGATTTTATTTCTTTTTATGATGCAGCTGGCAAGGCAGTAGAGCAGGTTTCCCAAAGAAGCTGCGGATGCCCCATCCCTGGAGGCAGTCAGTGCTGGGATGGATGGGCTCTGGGCAGCCTGCTGTGCTGGAAGGTGGCTCTGCCCCAGCAGGAGGTTGGACTGCAGCATCTTGAAAGGTTGCATCCAACCTGAGCCATTCTGCAGTTCTGTGATGTTGATGGTGCAGTCATGAACCAGTGTCTGCTGGGTAGATTTAGGAGCTCACTTTATTATTTAAATTTAATAACGTACAAACAATTCAGTGAATGTTTGGTAATCACATTGTGATCAATCTCAGCTGCCTTGTAATTAATACAACGATAATACTGATAGGTTGGAAACCTGGAATTGCTGCCAACTCATAGAACCATATATAAACATTTTATACATGAAGTTCAAGTTTCTTCTAATCTTTGTAGCTTTGTAACTGCACCTCTCTGTTCTAACCACTCTGATCACTGCCCGAGTTCTTCATCCCCTCACACTAACCAGATATGAGCCATTCTCTCTGTTTTGTCCTTCTCCCTGCTGTTATCATGCTTTTTTTTTCGTGCTGCCTCTTCTATGAGAAATGTTTTTGTGGAAAAAAGAAAAACCTGTTCTCAGCCTCCTGGCTCCCTCAAATGCCTTCTTGACTAATTGCCATATGGCTGCAAGGAGCAGCACTTTGAGTAACACTGACTGAGCTGAATGCCTGTCAGCTATTTTGGTAAACGAAGTGAGCTGTGTAGGAAGTTCCCATCACTTCTTTGAGGAAGTGGCTGCATTGCCCTTATGTAGGGAAGTTGCATTATGCTGCTGGTGTGGGCTGCACTCAAGTGCAGTCCTTTGGTTTAGGTGGGAAGATCAAAGGAGGCAGAAGTGTTCCATCTGGCTGTGATCTTCATAATTTGCAAATGTTAGCAGTGAGGTAAAAAGTAGTTTCACTTAATTAAATTTGTTAGCAGTCGATCAACGCTTGTAGTTACCAATAATTTATTGGCAGTGGGTTGGTAGGTTTTCTTCTTATGGTTGTTTTAAGGTTGAAATGTATATTTTCAGTAGTTTAAAAGGAAATTTTCGTGGTGCTTTTGTTTGGCAAAGCAAAATGAAAAAGACATGGTAACAGTACAAAGTGGGAGATGGACAGCATGTGTCTTCTGTCTGAAAAGATGATAAGGATTTGATTGCAAAGCCTTCTTTTCACAACTGTGGCTGCAAGCGGGCTGCCATTTTTGCATCTCTCTTGTTATTTGTGCTTCAAAGAAACTCCATCAACGTGGCAAACTTGAGAAGCTATCTGAGCAGTTACAAGTAGCATCAGCCCTGTCTGCATTTCAGCCCAGAATAAAATACTGCTGAGTTTTTAAATCATAGAGAAATTAGTGCAAAAACTGAGAACTGTTTACAAACTGCCTGTGAGAGCAGAGTTAGGCAGTTTGAGTCCTAGTACTCTTACCTCATTTGCTTCTCACAGAAAATGGTTTCCAGCTAAGGCACAAATTAAAACCTGAGGCGCTGATGTCGTGAAATCATGGTTGTGCAGTTGCTTGACTCATTCTGCAAAAGAGCTGCAACCCTGTGTAATTCCTGTGCCTTGCTGCAGGAAACGTAATGAAAAGCTGGGCTGTGAGTTACTGAATGCACTGTGTGAGCACGTTAAAGGTGCTCTTGGCAAATACAGCCTGCAGATATTGGGAGGCAGGGGCAAGCTGTCAGCATCTCATGAATCTGATCCAGTTGTCTTGACGCATCATTGTCTCTGCTGTGTACAGCAGCAGTTCTGCTGAGTGCAAGGCAAATACTGGAAAAAATCTTCCATGTTGTTTCAGGTCCCACTCAAGAAGTTCTTCCAGTTCCAGATCAAGATCTCGTTCCAGTTCCAGAGAACACTCTAGATCTCGTGGGTCGAAATCAAGGTGAATGAGGTAGCACCCTCTCCTGCAGAGAGGAAAAAAGGGCGGAAGAACCACTTGTTTATTGCACCGTAAAATTATTCCGGTCAAAAGCATGAACTCATTTTTATCCTGGAAATCAGAATTCCTGGGGTCTCTGCACAAGAGTGCTGCCACTACCGATGTATTTCTTGAGATGTGAGGTTTTGTTGGAAGAGTTTAATTCTGATCTAAGCTAGACGAGTGGACGCCACGCATCTGCACTTTGGAATAAGAAGAATCTGAGGGCACGTTCTCTTGCTTCAGCACTTTTTGCTGCTTCCACTTCGGCTACTTGTTGTGGAAGAACAGCAGAAAGTGTGCTTTGCTATTTCTGTGTTTAGAGATAATGTAATTTCCACTAGATAGCGCTGCCACCACCTTCACAGTGTGTGGGGACTGTTTAAAACTCATGTGCAGTAAATGGTGGAGACTCTTAAAACCCTAAAATAAGGAAAGACAGCTGGAGCTGAGAAGACATGTCCTAAATGGTGCCACTGCTCTGTGGTGGCAGTAACGTTCTGTGGTGCCCACGTGAGGTTCAGAGATGGCAGCCGTGCTGCTAGGAAGCAAAAAAGCCACGTGTGGCTGCAGCAGGTGCTGAAGGGCTTCTCAGCTGAGCAGGTTATTGCCCTGTGCTGCACACATCTGCTGAGGGCCCCGTGTAGTAGCTTGCTTGGGGTAGGCCTGCTTAATTATTGACAGTGAGAACCCTGGGAGCACTTTACCAGCAGTGTGCGCTGTGGTTTTCTTTGAAAACGTTTTATTCAGCTCACTGAAAAAAAAAAAGCCTTGTTAGGTGCTCTCACATCATTCTGGACTGGTGTAGGACTTCCCAGTGCTGTTACACTTTCCAGAGGTGCATTTATCTATTTTTTTACATGATGAGATTTTTAAGTTCTTGTTAGTGAAGCTGGATGTCTTTGTTTGTTTGTTTTTTTTAAGAAATGCCACATGAACTGATATTCTAAGATACTGTATCAGCTCTTTGAAAGGGTAGATAACAGCAAAGGGAAATGGCTTTAAGTTAAAGGAGGGCAGATTGAGGTTGGATATCAGGGGGAAGTTCTTTGCTATGAGAGTGGTGAGGTGCTGGAACAGCTGCCCAGAGAGGCTGTGATGCCCCGTCCATCCCTGGAGGTGTTCAAGGCCAGGTTGGATGGGGCCCTGGGCAGCCTGGGCTGCTGTGAAATGGGGAGGTTGGTGGCCCTGCCTGCAGCAGGGGGTTGGAGCTTCATGATCTTTGAGGTCCCTTCCAACCCAAGCCATCCTGTGATATTTCTGTTATTATTGTTTCAGTTTCAGAAGGTCTTGCAATCTGCCCAGATTTATTTTGGCACTTGTAAATACCCCTCCAGGGGTTTTTCCTGTTCTAGTAAGATGAGGAATACATTGCACTTGAAGTTTCAGCACAAAGTATCCCTTACTATGAAGTGAAACATTGTTAAATTGGTATTACAGCTGTAGTTTCTGAGCTCTTTTGCTTTGTGAACTTAACTACGGGGGGGTCTTCACATGGCGCCCTGCTGTCCCAGTGTCCAATGCTTTTTGTCCAGTCACCTAGCACTGGTGAAGGCTGGAGAGAGGTTTCCAAACCATTGGTGGCCTGCATATCTGGAAACTCAATTTAGCAAAATGTATAGAGAGAGCTTCTATTGCAGTCTGTACTGTCAGTTAACTCAAGAGTAAGTATTAAAGGATCCTCGGTCCTCTGCTAGAACACGTACCTGGTAGAGTAGGAGTGCTGACAAGAACTGTCTCGTTTTGTTCTTTCTTGGCTCTTTCTCTATGATCCCAGGATTAAATCTCATTTATTTCTTAATCGATAAAGATCCAGCTCCAGGTCCTACAGGGGGTCTTCAACCCCAAGGAAAAGATCTTACTCCAGCTCTCGTTCGTCCTCGTCCCCCGAGAGGAGCAAGAAGCGGAGTCGCTCTAGATCTTCTTCATCTGGTGATCGCAAAAAAAGACGATCGAGATCACGGTCACCCGAAAGGTTTGGGTTTATGTAGAATAAGAATGGCTGTATTGAAACGTGTGATTATGTTTGTTTTTTTTCTCCTCGAAGGACAGAGGTTCGCTAGGAAGCAATTGAATTCTGATGCTAGCAGTAGTTTTCTCACCTCCCCCGTTTTGTTCCTATTAAAACCTCTTTATTTGTTTTGGGTTTTGTTTGTTTTTTTCCTCCTCCAATGAAGCTCCCTCCTGCTAGGAGCATGTTCCATAGAAACACTTGGGTCACCGTTCTTGCAGTGTGCAAAGCTGTTAATTAATATGTGCATTATTAATTTGTTTTCATAAGCGAATACTGCATTTAGAAGTTACGTTCTATTTTCAGTATTAAACCTAATGTGAATTTAATTCTAGAAATCCGCATTTGTTATCTTAAAGTGGTCTGAAGTTTTTTATATTCTCATAAGGCCCCTATCAGATATACTTGGCTTCCAGCTATTATAGGATGCAGACTACTCTAAGTGGATGCTAAAATTGATTTCAACTTATTTGTTTGCATGCTTTCTCCCTTTATATCTTGCAGACGCCGCAGATCATCATCTGGATCTTCCCATTCTGGTTCCCGTACAAGTTCTAAAAAGAAATAATGTCTTAAAGCTCACATGTAGGGGAAAAAAAAAAAAAAAAAAGAAAAAGAAAAAATTTCCAGTCAGTGCATGAGACATTTTTAAGAAGTTGGTGTCTTACTTGGTCAGAAGTGCTAAATCTGCTCGTAGAGGTGCATGTCTGTCCTTGCTTTCTGGAAAACTGCAGCTTTGTTCATTCATGAAACAAAAAGTGAGATAGCATTTTAAGCCATAAACCCCTCAGAGGAGGTGCGAGGGTTTTTTGTTTTGTTTCTTTGAGTAAGAGGGGATTTTTTGGTTTGTTTGTTTTTATTTTTGAAAGACTAAGTTACTCAGCTCCTGGCTTTCCTACGTATGAGCAGACACGGGTTGGATGCGCTCATACACCACCCTGCTCTTCACGTGGCAATGGCAAAAAAAGCACCTGAGGATGTGGAGGAGCCCACGAGCTTTCTGCACCTCGGGAGCTTGTTTCACGTAGCTCTTGTGGGACCACAAAGATTAGTGTAGCTGTAGGGCTGTTGTTGCTCACTGGATCAAAGTCGTGAGTTCCTGGGTCTTTATTTTTCTGTGCTGTAGTGTAGATGCTTGCCTCCTTCTCTCTCTTTAACTACGCCCAGAGCAGAAATGCTGCTAAGTCTGGAGCCCACAGTATGGTCCTGCAGAGAGCGTGTAGGGATGTCTGAGATGTGGGCACTGCCCTCTCCATTGCTCCAGCCTTGTAGCTGCCCGTCCTGTGGCTGTGGAAAGTGCACTTTCTGCAGTCGGTGCTGGGTTAAGTGTTTTCACGTGGAGGATCCTGGGCTTTGCAGTCCTTTCTTTGGGAAGGATCGCTTGGGAGCTACTCTTGAGGTGGAGAAGTGATGGAAATGGCTTCTTGGAATGAAGGGAAGTTTCTGCAGCCCATCTGTAAAATTCATTTTCGGCAGACAAATTTTCCAGGTATCTGAATTTTATTTATGTTTAAAAACCAAAATAAACCGTAGAAAGTCCTAGCATCACAAATGTGTTCTTCATCATTCTTTTTTTTTTTCCCCAAACGTACAATTTATGGCTTAAAATGCTTTACAGAACTTATTTTGCTAGTAATATCACACTGAAACTTGGTCTCTCTTGAGCTCCGTTTGGTTAAGAAAGATTTAAGTGTCTTCGGTGCCATCACAAGGTAAGTATGTTGAGGAAAAGTCTTTGTAAGCAAACAGACAGCAATTCTCTGCAGTTATCTCCGCTGTACAATTTCAAACCCGTAGTCCACAGCTGATTTTTCAGATGAACTCACCAAAACAAATGGAGCAAAACAAAAAACTACATTGTTTTCCTTTCCAAGACACTTCTTTCAGACTGTTCTGTAAGCAAAATTGTTTTGGTGTAGAAATATTTCTGTTAATCTTTTAGCAGGGAAAAAAAAACGACCTGCAGTTTCTTCTTCAATGCTTTCTTTCCATCTGATTTTCGTGCTGAGTGTGTGTAGGTTACACAAGAGCAGGTTAGTCTCATAACTGTGCCTCTGGCGCCTTCCAAGTCCAACTACTGCAGTGTAAAGAGCAGATCTGATAGCCGCTATGTGTTACCTTCGGTTCTTTGACCTGTGCTCTGTATTCCAATTGTTGCTGTACTTACCCGGATGAGAGTTTTTACATTTAGCGAGTGGTGGCCTACAGACAAAAGAAAATTATGGTTTCGTTTGGCTTAGATAAAATGTAAGGCAAAATGAATCTGTAGACGAGTGTAAATAAAAGCTGTGAGTCGACTGCGTGCTGAGTGCTTTCTGTCCAACACAGACACGTCCTGACAGCCACTGAGAGCTGTGTTACTGCAGTGCAGGAAGGGCAGCGTGTGCTCTGTGTCCTCAGCTTGTGGTTACTAGGCAGTGGGAAAAACCTTAGAACCATAGTGCTGGTTAAATACAAGTCATCTTTTTTCTACTACTTCAAGATAGATTGCACACCTTCCCTGACTTTGGAAGGGCTTTCAGAGGAAGCAATGTCTGAGCTGTTTGCATGGCTGCTTTGTAGTAAGGTGCTGGAACAGCTGCCCAGAGAGGCTGTGATGCCCCGTCCATCCCTGGAGGTGTTCAGGGCCAGGTTGGATGGGGCCCTGGGCAGCCTGGGCTGCTGTGAAATGGGGAGGTTGGTGGCCCTGCATGTGGGGGGGCCGGGGGGGTTGGGACTTGATGCTCCTCGGGGTCGCTTCCAACCCGGGCCATTCTGTGGTTCTGTGCCAGGCACAGCACCGCGGCATCCTTCGCAGCGCCTGTCCAGCCTGCTGTAGCAGCGGAGCGATGCGGGACGGTTCGGCGCGGCCGCAGCGCTGCTGCCTCAACGCGGTGCTGCAGGCGTTTATGAAACTTTTCTACATCTGCACAGTGCCGTTAGAGGCGTCGGGCTACAAGCGCAGCCGGCTGGTTTTCAGCAGCAGCGGTGCGTTATTGCACACAGCCGGTAGCTTTCAGCCAGGAGCGCGAGGGGTGCGAAGCGCGGGTGCCAGCGGGCGGCGCGTGGGGGCGAACCGCAGATGCCGCTCCGCCGCGAGGGAAGCCGCACCGTGCTGGTGCCGTGCCGTGCAGTGCCCGTGCTGTGCAGTGCCCGTGCTGTGCAGTGCCCGTGCTGTGCAGTGCC
>NW_024884733.1:28511195-28524423 GCF_019232065.1 Centrocercus urophasianus | reverse complement strand
GTGCTGTGCAGTGCCCGTGCTGTGCAGTGCCCGTGCTGTGCAGTGCCGTGCCCCTTGCCTTGCCGCGCCGTGCCCCGTGCCTCTTGTCCCCTCCCCGGGGGCGGTCCGCCTCTTAGCGGCGGAGCCTCATAGCGGCGGCTCTCCGCTGCTCGGTGCCATGGGCCGGGGCCGCTCCGCTCCGCCGCCATGAGCCGCCGCCCGCTGTGCCAGCCCGGCGCCAACGGCACCGAGCCCATGCGGCCGCGGGGCAACGGCACGGGCCGGCCGGCGGAGGGCTGCGGCGCCGTGTCGGTGGCGTTCCCGCTGACCATGATGATCACGGGCATCGTGGGCAACGCGCTGGCCATGCTGCTGGTGTCCCGTAGCTACCGCGCCAAGGAGAACCGGCGCAGGCGCTCCTTCCTGCTGTGCATCGGCTCGTTGGCGCTCACCGACCTGACCGGACAGCTGCTCACCAGCCCCATCGTCATCGCCGTGTATCTCTCCGACCGCGCCTGGGCCAACGTCGACCCCTCGGGCCGCCTCTGCGCCTTCTTCGGCTTCAGCATGACCGTCTTCGGTCTCTGCCCGCTCTTCATCGCCAGCGCCATGGCCGCGGAGAGGACGCTGGCCATCCGCGCCCCGCACTGCTACGCCAGCCACATGAAGACGCGGGTCACCAAGGCCGTGCTGCTGGGCATCTGGCTGGCCGTGCCCGCCTTCGCCCTGCTGCCGCTGGCCGGGCTGGGCCGCTACGCGCTGCAGTGGCCCGGCACGTGGTGCTTCATCAGCGTCGAAGGGCAGCGCCCCGGCAGCGCGCTCTTCGCCTCCGCCTTCGCGGGGCTGGGGCTCTTCTCGCTGCTGCTGACCGTGGCGTGCAACCTGGCCACCATCGAGGCTCTGGTGTCCCGCTGTCGGAGCAAGGCCGCCGCCTCGCGCTCCAGCAAGCGGTGGGGACGGATCGCCACCGAGACGCTGATCCAGCTGCTGGGGATCACGTGCGTCCTGTCGGCGTGCTGGTCGCCGCTGCTGGTGGGTGCCGTCGGGGGGTCCGAGGGGAGGCGGTGCGGGTGGGACGGCGCGGTGAGGGAGCGGCGGTCCCAGAGGGCAGAGCGTTTGGAAAGAGACGACCGAAACCTGTGATGGAAAGGAAGGATGAGGAGGAGAAGCGGGGGGGGGGGGGGGTGTAAAAAAAGGGCTGAATGTGAGGAGCCGGGGCTGGGGTCGGGGGGGCGGGAGAGGGCGGGGTGTGGGGGGGGCCGGGGGGAGGCGGAGCCCTGTGCAGCCCGGCGGGTGGGCCGAGGGGCAGCAGAGCGGGGGCCGAAGGCACAGCGATAAGGGAGGCAGAACCTCCCTGCTCCGTGGGGCCCTGCGTGCCCCGTGGGGTGGGAAGGAGTCGTTCTGTACTTTTTATTTGCACTCTTTGTAGCGAAACTGACCTCCGTGCTCTGTGAGAAAAGGTACCGTGTGTGACTTTGCAAGCGCCCTCTGGTTTTCAGCAGGTTGCTCTCTCTGCTTATTTAGTGTCGTTTTCCTTGTTTTTAAGAGCCCTTATCTTGCTCTCCCTCTCTCGTGCCCCGTTTTGGCGCAGACCCCTCCCCGTGCTGTAGTAGAAGGGACTGCGTCCACATCTGCTGCTTCTGTATGGGACGAGGGAGCACCCAAGAGTCCAGAGCCCTTCATTGTGCCATCGGAGGACAATGTGGTTTGGGAACAGTTTGTACTGTTTGGAATCCTTCAGCAGGAGAGGGGCGAAGCTCGCTTCCATGATGGGTGCTGGATGGCACAGGGAGGATTTTTCTCCCTTCTGTGCACAGAGAGCTCGAGCCCTGTGATGGAAAGGCTGGCAGAGCTGGCAGTTCACATGGCCGAGGTAAAAAATAGAAAGTAAATTAATTTATGAATATTATCCTTGTAAAATTCCATCAAATCTCCCAAACAGCCCTGCCCCCAAAAGGAACTCAGAGGCATCAAGTTTAGAGATGATTAATAGCTTGTGATGGAAGTAAAATGTGATCTCTGCTGTAAGTTGAGTGAGAACTCGAGCTCATCCTACTTCTGGAAGTCAGGGGGTCAGAGCTGGTAATGCTGGCAGAGCTGTGCTGCTCTTCCTGTGCTGCAGCCCCAGCAGCATTTCAGTCGTTCTACAGGAGTTAGCTGCTGCATGCTCGTCTGTAATTAAAAGGATTAAAAAAAAATGAAAGGAGAGTTATTAAAGGCAGGAAATGCATTTCCCTCTCAGTTCTTGTTCTCATATTCTTCCCATCCGGATGTGGGTGCTGCTCTGCGCTCCCCCAGCTTGCAGGAGAGCTGCTGCACATAGGCTGGTAGAGCAGAGGTGCCTGAGCTGGGGGGTATCTGTTGTCCTCCTTTGGGATGTGGATGCTCAGCAAATTGATGACAGTGCAGGGATTCCTCGTGGTGCTTTGCCTCCTGCACTGCTCAGAAAGCTGAAGTACAGAACCGTGGGGGCTGCAAGGGGCCTCTGGAGCTCCCCCAGTCCAACCCCTATAAGCAGTTTTCCACTGCAGGTGCTCCAGCACCTCTCTGCGCTCTGTGCAGGGCTCTGCTGCCCTCCGTGTCTCTGATTTATGCCATGTTTAGAGGAAGAGAGGAACTGTGTTCGTAGTGCAGGCGCCAGGTCTTTTGGTGTGCAGTCAAGACCGTGCCTTCAGCACGGAGAACCTGAAAAATGCTCCACTTCCATAAGGCACTGCTTTAGTGTAAATGGCTTCCAGTGTGCACTGCCATGGTGCTTGTTTGGTGCTCGGCTGCTGAACAGAACCACAGAGGGAAACGAGCAGCAGACCAGGGCACTCCTGGGGTGACGGAGACGTCATTCCTTGTTTGCTCACAAGCACAGCTGCACCCAGACTCTCATTCTCACAGTCATGCTTTAGCAGCTCCAGGGTGCAAACTTACTCACTGCCGTGGTACTTTCAAGGCTATTCAAGCTGAAACACTCAGATATTTTGCTGCTTTTCCTTTCAAATGTGCAGAACAGTTCCAGAAAGCACCTTTACTGAGAGAAGGGAGGCAGCGATGTCACTGCTGAGGCACTCATCCTGTATGGAGTAGCACCGCGTCCTGCAGCATTGGAGGCTGCCTGCTTCCATGCCCTGCACACAGGGTGCTGCAGCAGGGAAGGCCCAGAGAGGCTGTGATGCCCCGTTCGTCCCTGGAGGTGTTCAAGGCCAGGTTGGATGGGGCCCTGGGCAGCCTGGGCTGTTACTGAATGGGGAGTTTGGTGGCCCTGCGTGTGGCAGGGGGTTGGAGCTTCATGATCCTTGAGGTCCCTTCCAACCCAAGCCATTCTGTGATTCTAGGATTCCATGACCTCCTGCAGCCAGGGCGCTGGATTTTACTGCACTATATTTGTCCTACATAAGAGCACATCTGGATGGTAAAAATGAGACCATGTGCTTACTGCACGTGTGTGATTCCCTGTGTTGCTGCTCTCCTGCTAATGTGCTCACCTCGTTAAGGTCCTCAGCCTTCCCTGTCAGTCTCCAGGTGGACTGCAGGTGATTTCGGCCACGTTTCACAGAAACAGAGGGATTTCCTTCTGGTCCCCTGCATTACAGGAGCTGAGGACTGCAGAGTGCACAAGAGGTGTGCAGTTCTGCTTTGCATGCTGGCTGCAGGTGCTTTACTGGAACAAAATGACAATTCCGACTCCTAGATAAGGTGGTACACGACTGTAAGTATTAATAGATGCTATCAGGAAAAATCATATCCTGGCTTCGTTGTGGTTCACCCACCACAGCCGCTCTTTATTTCATCTGGAGAGTCCTGTATTCCTTCTGCAGCTCTCCTTGCTTTGTGGGAGAGAATTATTGAGGCAGCGGATTAGGGCTAATGGGGGAGGAGAAGCAGTGTAAACAGATAAATCTTCCCGTCTTCACAATGCGCGGAAAACACGTTTGGATTTTTGGAAGCTATGTGATGAGAAGATTCCGCAGTTTGGACCAGGAATTTCACATCCGATTCTTGCCCCGCATTCCAGAGCAGCCACTCAGCCCTCGCGTGGCCTAAAAATACACACCTCTGAGCACAGCAGCTATTTGCTGTCTATCTTGGACTGCAGATAGCAGCAGCGTGGCCACGCAGAGACCAGAAGATGCCCCCTGAGTGAGGCGGTGTGGATGGGCTGCTGTGAGCGGACGAGAACACGCCGTAACCCTGAGTGCTGCCTTGCAGGGTGCTGCAGGAGGGACTTCTGTACAGCAGAGAATTTCTGATGGTCTGTCATCCAAAACTGGTTCCTACCACCCATGTGAAACAGAGCACGGTGCCTGCTGGGAACCCACACAACTACCCCGAAATTCTCTTGTGAACTACAGTCAGACTTCACAGAACGTCCGCTTGTTGGCTGCGAATGCCGCAGCAGTGGAGGCTTAGTGCTACTGCACAGCTGCACTCAGTGATAGCTATAGACTGCTATCTAATTAATTGATTAACTTGCCCATTATATTGCTCTCCGTGTTCTGAGCCCAAGGTTTGTTGGCATGGATTGTACGGTTCTTCTGACTTTGCTCCACCTGACACTGTGCCTCTTCTTTTTGCATTCTCTCTCCTAATTAATTTAGACCAGTACAGACCACGATAAACAGTCCCCAAGGACACCAGAAAAAATTTCCAGTGAGGCAACTGATGCTCCAACAACTGTTCCATTATGTAATGAAGACCAAAATAAGCAGCAGTTGCCTGCTTGAGAAACGTATTTTATTAGTCTAATATTTTTGTAGCTCCATGGATTCACTCGCGAAAGAACAAAACGATGAGGTCTGCAAAGCTTGTATAGGGCTCCCAGAAGACGGCCCTGAAGAGCGGATGGAGGGACAGCAGTGCTGGGAGTGATGGGCACGGCTTGGTTCCCACCGGCTGCAGCCGGGGCGCAGCGGCACACAGACAGGAGCTGCTCGGTGGGCACTCAGGCAGCAGGATGGTGCCAGGGCCCTCGCTCAGCTGGGGAGGCAGAGTGCAGAGCCAGGGTCGTGTGGGCACAGTGTGCCTTGGGCCATTTGGGGCGCTTGAGATCCGTACCCACATTCTACAACCTCTGTCTGACTGCGGTTGCTTTTCATTTTTGAGTGAGTTGAATGTAGCGGATGGAATCCTCAACTGCTGCTATTTAAAGAAACAAAAACAATTCTACTTTGCTGTCGGAGCTGCCCTGCTGTCTGGACTGCCATGTGGAAGTCCCATGCGAACGTGGGGCGGAACATGTTGATTTTGAGGTTGGCAGAGCCCTGGCACAGAGCCCACAGAGGTGGGGGAGCCCCCTCCAGGGAGATTCAGAACCCACCTGAGTGCTTTCCTGTGCAGCTGCTGTAGAGGTTGGACTGGGGGATCTCCAGAGGTCCCTTCCAACCCCTACAAGTCTGTGATTCTGTGCGCTCTTCCAAGCCTTTCCCAAGGCCACGGTCATTGATCTGGCACCCAGAAGATCCCTTCAAGCAGAACACCCTGCAGGCAGTCCTGGACCCTGCTTAGGGCAGCCATTCCCTGAAGCCCAGCCATTGCCTGGCCATGCAGTGCTGCTTGAAGGCAGCACTGTGCAGAGCCCCAGCTTGGGGGGCCCCTTCTAGAGGATGTTGCAGAGAGCTTTCGTAGGGCTGTCAGTAAGTGGCCAGGCCTCGTCCCCCAGCTGCTCCTGCCTGCTCAGGCTGGGTGCTGCTCAGTGCCCAGTGCCACTGACCATCACTGACGTCGTGAGCCCTCCATACAGATTAGAAGTGGCGTGAGAAAGCTGTAGGATTGGATATAGAGCTGGGCAGATCCTGGAGGTTTGAAGCCACGTCGTGGTGATAATTTCTCAGCATCTGGGCTTATATGGGTGGGTGAGTGAGTGAGAAGTTGGGTAGGGTTAGTACAGTGCTTAGTGAAAAGGACATGCTGCACTGCTTGCTGGCATCCACACCACAATTGGCAGACCTGCTGCATTCAGTTCCACTGAATTTCCAGACAGCCAAGGCCTTCAAGTCATGCCTGGAAAGGATTTGCATGCAAAAAATGACTCGTCCAGGAAAAGTCACGCATTCAGCTGCCCGGTCCTCCGGGCACCCATCCCTAGTGTTGGGTGCCTCCCTGCTGCCACGGTGCAGGGACCAAGCCTGCAAACACAGACAGCTGTCCCTGAGCTCTCCCCAGCTCTGGCTTCCCCTCTGCCACCGCACCGTGGAGCATCGGGAGCCGTGCTGCACACACAGCCAGGTGCAGGAGCACAGCACCCTGCCCATCACGCGGCCAACACGCGTCATTTGGCAGCGAGCTGCAGCCCTGGGGCTGCTCAGAACAGGTTTGGATCCCCGTGCTTATAGGCCTCTGGAGAAGGCTGCAGCACAAAGTGTGACGTAGCTTATCTGCAGAGAAGCGAAACGCCTCCAAAGTAATGTATTCAAAACGACTGTAGTTGATACAGAAAGGTCAGGGGAAAACTTGAGACATACCAACCAACCACCGTGGAAAATCAAATATGTCTGAGAACTTTCAAAACATGATTCACGTTTCTCCTGGTTACACATTGGTATATGAGCATCCCAGCACCCACTGCAGGGCCTGATGGGGACAGGCTGGCAGCCCCAGCACTGCTCACTGGAGAAGAGAAGGCTGAGAGAAATCTGACGGGTGCTGATGGATATCAGAAGGGCAGGGATCGGGAGAGGGGCTCTGTGCAGTGATGGCCAACCTAAAGCAGTTCCCTACAGCTGTTGCACAGGAAAGAATCCTTGTGGGATTCAGCTGTTCCTTGTAATTGAGATAATATGAAAATGAGAAGATGAGTCCCTTTAAGGCAGTGTTGCAAGGTCAGTGCTTTCCCTTTGCTGTCCAGGACTGGATCTGGGGCAGGGAATCAGCACGTGCTTCCTTGTGTTGGCATAAGACCTGTGACTGTTTGCCTGGCAGCAGGAACGCAGCGGTGTGTGTGCCGTGGTCCTTAGACACAAATGCACAGACTGAGCTGCCTGCCCAGAGCTTGTGCATAGTTTCTATGGTCATGGTTCGAGTTGGACAAGGGGAGGAAGAAATCCCTTAGAGAATCATAAAACCATAGAAGCATTCTGGTTGGAAAAGGCCTCTGAGCTCTCCAAGTCCACCCCCAGCCCACCCCGTGCCCACTGCTCACATCCCTCAGTGCCACCTCCCCGCAGCTCTGAACACCCCCAGGGATGCTGACCCCCCTCCCCTGGGCGGCTGTGCGGTGCTGAGCGCTCTTTGGAGCAGAGATGTCCCCCAGCACCCAGCCTGTCCTGCCCTGCACAGCGTGAGCCGTCACCTCTCATCCCATCGCTGTAATCCAGGAGCAGAGGCTGACCCCCCCCACCTCTGCCATACTCTCTGTCAGGATTTTGTCTCTGGGGGTATTTGTGCATAGAGATGCAGAGATGGTCTCTTAACTGTGCCATTTTTCCCTTCCAACTCTCCTTAGGTAATGATGCTGAGGATGATCTTCAGCCGCACATCTTTTGAATCGTGCAAGGGCTTCTCTGCAGAAACCCAAAGCTCAGAACTCTACAAAGAGTGCAATTTCTTCTTGACAGCTGTGCGCTTGGCCTCCCTGAACCAGATCCTGGACCCATGGGTTTATCTGCTGTTCCGAAAGATCCTGCTCCAGAAGTTCTGCCAGGCGGCCAGCGCTGTCTCCAAGTGCTCCAACAACGAGTGGAAGGAGAGAACCATCGCGTTGTCAGATGAAATCCGACGGACGGCGGCGTGACGGAGCGCGGATCCGCTTGCATGGAGACTGCTTTGGCCAACACGTGGCTTCGTGTCTTACTGTGAATTGGGCATCTGTCGCATGTTCACATCTGCGTAAACAGCGGAAAGCGGCAGGGCTGAGCAGCCTTAGAGTGCCAAATGAGTATTTATCCAATGTGCCAAAAATTCTCCGATGTAGACAGAGGGATTGGTTTTCATAGAATCGTAGAACCATAGAATGGCCCGGGTTGAAAAGGACCACAGTGCTCATCCAGTTCCAACTCCCCTGCTATGTGCAGGGCTGCCAACCACCAAACCAGGCTGCCCAGAGCCACATCCAGCCTGGATGTTGCTGAATTCTGTTGTTACTGTGATTCCCAATGGAGCTGCAGAATGCGACTTGTTGTCTGCCCAAGTGGAGCTTGGAGGGGCTTTTTGGTCTGGTGTTAAGGTCGGAAAAAGTGATTTTTCCATCAGGGGACGCTTGGAACAGATTCAACAGATTAATTATGGAAGAGACCCGCTCCTATGTGTAACCTTCATGCTTAAGATCATTTGCTTCAGAGAGTGTTTCGTCCTTGTTTTTTTCTGGATGGACAAGGAGAAAAAAATGGCAGACAATACACTAAGATAAAAGGAGGAGTTTTTATTTGAATTTGCATGGCTTTGAACAGAAGGTTGAGTTGTAGCAGTGATGGTGGATCATCTTTTGAGGATGAAGGAAGCCTGCACCTGGTGACATACACTGTCCTGCTGGATGCTCATTCTGTGTGGATGCTGGGCTCAGCTCACTGCAGGGCAGGGTGCAGTGCTGGGCAGGCAGCAGCAGTGGGAAAGCTGCACTGCTTTGCTTTCTTTTTTATAGCAGCTTGTGAAGCACCCATATGTCACACAGGTTGCTGATAGCAGAGCCCTCTATAAAACTACTTTGCACAGATGGAGAGAGTGATAAACAGGTCATAAGAGGCAGAAAGCGTTCATCTTCCTGTAGATTAGGGCAGAGGTTTACAAAGGCAAAAAGACAGCTTTTGTATGGGTGATTTTATTTGGAAATTTGCACATCCAGGAACAAAATGAATGTCAAACGAGTCTGAAGCCTCTACATTATCGAAATGCCCTACAGAGTGTACAGGAGAGCAGCTCTCTTTGTTCTTTCTCTCTTCTTTCCTTCATAGAGATGAATGTTAAGGATATGGCAGCTTTGAGAATTTTTAAAAACAAAGCAGACTGGAAGAGATGGGGAGAAGAACATGCGTTTATTGTGCCTTTCCTCCAGCTATTGTTCAGATTTTATTAGAAAATGGAATCCTCACCCTTTGTTAGAACATCTGAGGCTTATTTTCACAAGCACTACATTTCTCCCCACAAGAACTACATTTCTCCCCATTTTCTTTGCCTTTGTTGTAGATGATGGTCCATAATGTCTCCTACTTAATGGCCTCTTAGGCAAAACTACATGCAATTACAGTATATCAGGTAGTTGTCCACCGTGTGCTACGTGCCATGTAATACTGAGTACAGGGGCCTTAGTGGCAAGTGTAATCCTGCATCTGCTGGGAATCTCCGATACAGAGCCTTGATTTTTGCTTTTCTGCCTTTGCTTATAAGAGTACACAAAAGAGAGGCCGCTTTTCCTGTTCCGCTGCAATGAGTTGCTATCGCCACATCAGGCACCGGTATCTCATCTGAGGGCAGAACCACCAGCTACAGAAGTCTGCTGTTGTGTGGACAGGCATTGGAGTGTGGCTGGAAGCTGAAGCCCTGCTTTCTCCAGGAGCCAGCATAGAGCTGTGCTGGGCACCTGTGGGCAGGAGGATGCTCAGTGCTGCTCAGTGCTGCTCAGTGATGGTCACTGCTGTTCAGTGCTGGTGGTGCCCTCATGCTCCCTGCAGCTAGGAGCATGGCACGGGGTGCAACTGGAAGCAGCAGCTGCCCTGGGGTTCTGGGAGGTGCCTCACAGCAATCACACGTTTTTAAGAGTTATGTTGTAATCTACAAGCCTGATCTTCTGTCCAGAGGATTGCTGTTGCTCAGGCTGCATGCACAACGTGCCCGGTGCCTGCACAGTGTGTCAGGACGACCTCAGGAATGGGGCTGAACCACTGGTGAGCTGCAGGGCTGGAGTGTGGGCCTGCTGGGGCTGCACGTGGTTGGCAGAAGGGTGACTCACAGCCTCCTCTGTCAGCCCCTCTGCAGCCACAACAGGAAAATGCCTTTCTTTCCTTTGATAGAGTGCAAAGTGTGGGGCAGTGGTCAAATGCATGTGGACTTGTTATTCATAAGCAAGTCGTGGATGGTTTCACCTTTCCCTTAACGTAGCTCTGTTGCTCCATGCTTTTTCATAGTAAGCAGGACACCTCTGGGTGTGGGAAAAGGCCATTCTCTTGGTCTCTGTGTCTGCAAACACGAAGAAGCTACTTTAAATATCAGAAAATGGAGGAAAATGTCTGCTTGCTTTGTTTGCAGCCGAGGAGTGGGAGCACCATTTGCCAGCCATGCTGGCCACAACACGGCATGGTGGGGGAACGTACTTCAGGAGATGGATTCAAAAGGCTTGAGCAGAAATTGAAGCTTTTCTTTCCCGTCACTTGTTTGAGTGGGAAGATGTATTTTTGTTGCATTTCTTTAAAGATGCCTTTCTATGTGATGTATTTAAATTCCTCTGTGGATGCATTCCTAGTGCCAATTTCAATACGTTGTACTTCTGTCAGATCTTATGGAAGGAAGTGAATGGGAAAACTATTTTGAGATCATTTGCCTTAAAAACAAGCTTGTTTGTGTGCCAACTCAATGTGCATCGTATCTGTCAGAATAAAAGTGCAGTAGAATACCTGGTCCTGAGCCTGGTTCCTTTTGGAGCCCAGAGGAGGCCATGGGCTTCTTGGAGTGCGGCCACTTCGCCATCCATGGGTTCTTCCCATACAATTTCCTGCCCCAGGAAAAGAATCAGAATAAGGCAAATGTTGCCTTATTAAAATAGAGGGACTACGTTATTTGCATTATTTCTTCTTATTCTGTCACGTGTTGTAACTTCAGCTCAGGCCTCTGGAGTTTCTGAAACAGTTTTGTGCAGGAGAGCAGCACAAAGCCGTGTGCTCTGTGGAAGTCCTGCTGGCACACAGCACCCAAATCCTGCCCTGGTGAGTCACCACAAGGCCGCCGTGCAGTAAGCAGCCTTCAGAAGAGACACGGCAACTAATTACATGCAATTTTCCCTAATTTCCAACATCCTGCCTGTTTCCTTTGATGCTCCGTAGCTCTGCAGGGATTGCCATGTGGCATCCCCACATCACGGCTCTGAGCGTGCCTGGCGGCCCTTAGAAAGCATAATGCACCCAGCAGCACTCACATTTCCCCATAGTTTGTTCCCACCATCCGTCCTGGCCACTATTTGGAGGTCCTCCTGAGGAAGCAGCCCTGCAGTGGGGCACAGGGAGCTGGGGAGCAGTGGTGAATGTCCAGCTGCAGGGAGCACAGAAGGGAGGCACAGGCACTGCACACAGAGTGACAGCGAGAGGAGCTGCACGGGGCAGGAGGAAGCTGGGTGGTGATCAGCAGCAAGATGTGAATCCTTGCCCGAATAGCAAGAGCGAGAGGTCAGAGAACAGAGCAGTTCCACTATGGGGCCAGGATAAGGGGTTGGAGGTTATCTCACTGTGGCCATCAGTACCTGAGGGGAACTTAAAAACAGGAGAGTCTGATGGCACGGTCTGATAGCAACAGAACGTGGGGGAATGGCTTTCAGCTAAAAGGGGAGACTTGGGTCAGATGGAAGTTGTTCACCCGGAGGCGGTGAGGCCCCAGCACTGCTGTCAGAGCTGGAGGTGCCGAGGCCACGGATGGGTCCTGGTCAGCCCTGGGAGCTGGAAGGTCCTTGTAGCCCTTCCAGTTTGTGACGCTGCTTCTGCAAAATGCTCTATTCTGTTTCTTCTGTTCACTTGAATGAGCAATGCTTTTAGATAAGATAATATTAATTTAGAATAAACACTTGAAAGTACTCTGGGGACCAGTGAAGACGATGACAGCTGGCAGACGGCACCAGAGCAATAAAAGCCCAACATTTTGGATATGCCTGTGTGAATGCAGCCTCAGACCCATCCCCACAAGCACCACTGGCACAGCCCAGCTGCCAGCAGCCCTGAGCCCACACTTCAGCAGCCCCAGGGCTGTTTTGGGGACAGTAGAATCACAGAATCCCAGCATGGTTGGGTTGTAAGGGAGCAGGGATCAGCAGGGCCCCGGGCTGCTCTGTTCCCCATCTGAACCCTTCAGATTCTTTGGATCTCTTCTGAAGAATGCTGGAAGAGCTCCGGCACCAGAAAGGTATTTACTGCAAAAGCCCTGAGGGTGGTGGCTGCTTTATGAGGACAGCATTTGTGGAGCTGCTCTCTGTGGTTCATGTTCCAAGGACCGGTGCCTGGAGGTGGGCAGCTCAGCCCTGCTCCTTGTGACGCTCCTCACTCATTCCCAACCTGCTGCCGCCCCATCCAGAACTGTGGTTATAAATTAACAGATGCTGCTTTTATTCCTCACCACATTTCTCCCCCAGGAAGCGTGGGAGCCTCATGAGCCACTGAACACATTTGGTGGTTTCTCTGACACAACCGGAGCCTTGTGGCATTGCGGCACTGCCACCCCTGGCTGCCTAAACCAGCTGCCAGGTGCCCGAGGGAGCCCAAATTCACCCAATGCAGCATCAATCTAAAACTCTGCGTGGTGCTGGGCCTGCTCTCAGGCTGCTCACAGCATTGACACCGTGCTTCTGCTCCTGCTGGAAGGTGCAGGCATCTGGCATGCACCACTGGGTTTGCTCTGAGCCCCTCACCCTCCCCACTGCATGGCCCAGTGAAACCATGGCAGCACGCTGGGCAGTGGCCCCAACGCTCACAGCGATGCACAGGGATTCGGCCCTCATTTCGCTCCACTGCAGAAGATAAAAGGGCCACTTTGAGTATAAATATGTTAGATATGTTCAAAAGCATTTTATTAAAGACAATGTATTTATACTTGGGGCAGCTTTGTTTTGATAATAAGTTGTAGCAGAGGATAGGAGCCCCGGTTATTATGACTTTCTCTAAACACAGCCATCTCACAGCCCTTGCCTGCCCTTCAGCACGCCGCTGTTTGCACTGAGCGGAGCCGCAGTCACCACACACACAAATAAATCCAGTGCTTATAAAGGCTCGTGGCCCTGCGGATGAAAGGAAATACACACCCCATCTCAGAGGGACTTTATAGTGTGAAGCATCAATTCCCAGCAGTTTTGCAATTTATATGCTGCCGGGTTGAAGCCAGCTGGAGTTTTGCCCCATGTGTTTGCAATTCACTGGCTCTGGATGTGAAGAGGCTTTAAAGAACAGAGACAAAAACTCACCCAGGAACCCTTTGTCCCCTTTTGGGCATCATTTTTTCCCATCCTGACAAGTGAGGAGAAGGTCACTGCTCGCTCTGCCTCATCCCATTGCCCTGCTCCATCCCATTGCCCTGCTCAGTCCCACTACCCTGCTCCATCCCATTCCCTGCTCCATCCCATTCCCTGCTCCATCCC
>NW_024884733.1:28232496-28511185 GCF_019232065.1 Centrocercus urophasianus | reverse complement strand
GCTCCATCCCATTCCCTGCTCCATCCCATTCCCTGCTCCATCCCATTGCCCTGCTCCATCCCACTGCTCCACCCCATCCCGTTGCTCTGCTCCAGCCCCAGCTTGCCAGGCTGTGTATCCATGCAGAGCTGCATCTTTTAGCTCAGATGTCAGTCTAAATCTTTACCAAAATTTAAACTCTTTACACTATAAGGAGTCTCTGAACTCCTGGTGTCTTGTATGTTTTTGTACCACAGAAGTGAGGAGATGCAGCTGTCTGCAGGGCGCCTCGCTGAACCCAATGAGTCGCAGTGGCTCAATGCTGATGCCTGGCAGCGTCTGATTACAGTTAATGTGCTGGGTGCTTGAAGCAGTAAATACAGCCTTAAACAAACCCACATGACACAGAGGAGTCTCCATCTCTTGGCATTATCCAGTTGTGGCCCAGCTCCTTGTCAGGTCACACCAGGGAAGCTAGAACTCTGCTGCTGGATTTGCTTGCCCAGCCCTGGCACCTCTCCTCCCAGCAGCCCTTTGTGGGCTCCAAAATGCTTCAGATTTTGTCTTCAGTGAGCGTTACTGCTGTGCACCTATGGCTGGGGGCACAGCTGGCCATTTACAGGAACCACCCATGGCCAACAGTCTGGAAGCAAAAGTTTTAGCATAGCACAATTGGGGCTCATCCCTTCCCAGCCCTTCATGCCACTGCTCTGAACTGCCCCAACAGGTCACTGTGCTGGGAGCAGCACAGCCCACTGCCCTGCCTGGTGCTCTGCACAACAGTCCCCAATGGGCACTGTGCTGGGAGTGCTGCTGGGAGTGGTGGGACCCAGTGGGACGAGAAGGGCAGCATAGGGCTGGCTGGGCAGGGCAGAGGCTGCGGGGCAAGGACTGCACAGGGCAAGGACACGTTTCCTTCATGCATTCCTCAAGGAGATGTTCCTAACTGTTAATGAAAAAGACCAACCCAAACTCAAGTTATTCCCATTCACTTAACTCAAGTGTCTCCTGCAGAGGGGATGGGAATGTTCCAGCCATGCTTCCCCAGGCCCAGGGGCTCCATCCTGGGGTCACCCAGCAGAACTCTCATCCACAAGGAGGTCTCACTCTGCAGCAAAATGTATTTCTAATTCAAAAGCAGCCATTCCACAGCTTCATAAACTGACCAGAGATTGAGAAGAGATAACATTGTAGTCACCTTAAGGAAGTTCAATAAACTGAGTGCTATTGATTATCTTTCTTATTAAATAAATGCACAGTCCTACCCTATCTCTTGCTGATATGAATAATTAAAGCAAGCGTTTGGTGTCTGACAATGCCAATATATTCCAGTGGCTCAGCCCATGGCAGTGTCCTTTTGCCACCAGCAATGGGCATAAGGGGTAAGGGATAAGCTGCTGCCAAATCCATCCCCAGAATCTGTACCCAGTGTCTGAAGAGCTCAACCCAAGCTGTATCTCCCAGGTCATAGCTACCCGTGTGCTGGCTGTGGGCTGCAGGGATGTCTGTGCCACCTGGTTGCAGGACATCACTTGTTGTGCAGCCAGGCACATGTCTGTCTGGGGACAGCAGAACCCACAGCGCAGTCTGTGCCAGTGGCTGGGCACAACCAATTCTCTCCTTTTCTCCTCTTACGCTTTTCAAACCCACCTGCAAAGCCACCACAGGCAGGTCTGGCCCTGCTCCCCCCACCTGTTCATTTATTGACCCAGCAGCTTTATCTAATGTCCTGGAAATAGTATTGCGGCAATGTCAATAAATTAGCTTGATTACAGTAACAATGCAAAAGTTAATAATTTAGCTGATATTTTACTGGACCCATTTGCAGCTATCGATTGGCTTTATGTGAACATTACTTGCAAGCAAAGCACGTGCATGGCTGTGACCACCCGGTGCCCACAGAGCTCAGGAGAAATGACCCACAGCCATCACAAGGCCCTTGATGTTTTGTGACGATTGCTGACGAGCCCACCAAGGCATAAGCTCCCCCTGCTCTGTGCAGCCTGTGGATCGGCAGCTTTTTGAATCACAGAACCATAGAGCCATTGAGGTTGGAAAAGCCCTTTAGGATCCCCAGCCCACCCCAGCCCACCTCCCCATGCCCGCTGCTCATATAACTCAGTGCCAAATCTTCACAGCTCTGAAGACCCCCCAGGGATGGTGACCCCCACCCCTGTGCAGCTCTTTCAAAGGAGAAATGTTTCCCAATGTCCAATCCAAACATCCTGGCACAACAAAAGGCCATTGCTGTCACTTTGCCCACATGCCGGCACACAGCCCAATGCCCAGCAGCATGGGGACAGTCACTGGTGTGTTTGGGACTTGTCATAGCCCAGAGCCCACCTGCACCAGCAGCCTTAGGGTGGTTGCACAGCCCCTGGAAGCCAGCCGATGTCTGCTGGCAAAGCACCCAGACACCCTGGGCATCCCATTGTCCTCTTTGTTCCTGAAATCCCTGGGGAGAGTGATGTCCCAGGGAATGAGGGCTGTTTGCCAGAGCAGGATGGTCACCATCACACAGCCTGGGACCCACTATCCCTCGGCCCCCTGCCCAGGGGCTGCTCAGCTCAGCTCCCTGTGCTGGCAAAGGGTGTCAGAGGGATGGCAGCGGTGTGCCAGGCACAGCCCACCAGCACACTTGGCACCAGCCCCACATCACAGCATCCAGAGAGCACTTGTAACACACCTGGAAACCTTATCGGTGGCCCTGGGCACTTTCAGATGCCCTACAAGCTGTTTTTGCAGGCCGGTCGGGTGGTACAGGTGACACAGGAGAAGGTCTGGATGCGTCTGTAAGGTCAGGAAGGGTAGACAAATTGCAGTCAGAAGAACAGTCTCTGCACGTCTTCCACTGATGTCTCCTGGCCACTGGGGGAGCTTGCTTCTAACTTCATTTGTTTGTCAGCAATCTTTTCCCTTTGGAACACAATGTTACTTTGGCAATGCTCCTCAGAGGGATCTCTGCTGAAACACTGAAAACATTTCACAATGGAGCCTGGCGAGCTCCGCCAAATGCCAGTTGTGTAATGAGAAGGGCGATTATTAATTACCATCCATGCAAGATCTGTGGGAGGGATCAGCAGGCTCTGCTCCTCTGTAGGTGGTGGCACATGGCTTTAGGAGTGAGGGGCAAGGCAAGATGAGCCTGGATGTCCAGCAGCACAATGCCATCCCCTGCTTCCCCATCACCTCCCCACCACATCCTCACCATGCCTCCATCACATCCCCACCATGACCCTACTGTGTGCCTAGCACTGTCCCCACCATGTCCCCCTGCTCCTGTGCCCAGAGCAGTGAGCTCAGCCAGGCAGTGGGCACCTTGCTATAAAACAGCAGGTGTGACTCAGTGATGCCTTTTTTTTTCCATTATGAAGATCTCTGCTTCCTAGAAACCAGTGCTTTATGGTAGAAGGGAAAATAAAGCAATGACAGAAGTACAAACAGGAAAAGAACTTTCAGAATGTCTGGAGAGCTGTTGCAGAGCATGTAATAAAATCTGTGTGGCCAGTCCCAGGTACACTAAATGGAAATGGATGGCTATTTGCTTTCCCCCAGCCAACACTGCAATACCACTGTGTGGGCTCTGCAGTGCCATTCGGGCTGCACAGCCCTCAGCAGACACACAGCCCCTGGCTGGGCTTTGGCAGCTCCTCATCAGCAGCACCTTGGCAGTGGTGGGGATAAAGCAGAGAGGCAGAAACCAAAGGAAGGCTGCGTGCATGAGAACAGCACAAAGTGATGATGACCACAGCATTTTGCTAAGGACATGGACAAGAGCCATGGGAATGTGGCACTGGTCAGTGGGCAGAATGGGTTGGGGTTGGACTTATGGATCTAAGGTCTTTTCCAACCATAATGCTACTATGGTGCTATGGCTGCCAGTTTTTTACAGAACTGCAGTGATCTTGGAGCTCCAGCTTCTCTCTCCTCATTTCCCCATCTGTCTGTAACCACACAGCTCCTCCCCACCTCCTCCTGGGGTGTAAGTGCTTCCCAAACCACCTTAGTAGCTGGCAAACACCATGGGCCATGCACAACCCCATCAATGACCATTACAGTAATGATGCTGATACGGCAGCAGAGCCATTGCAGAATTGTGTCACCTCCAGGCACTGAAGATGGGTCCTGAACCAGGCTCTGCTTGTTCTGTCAGAGGTCACTGGTTATCGATTTCTTCCTCATGAGCTGCACCTCCTGAGCTGCCCCTCATCAGGTGGGACCCTTGGGAGGGACCCAAGTGTCTGTCTGATAGAGCAGCTACACCATATGCCAACAGGCAGCGTCTTCCACCTTCATTTCTTTGCTCGTTCCTAAAGTCTCCACACACACTGACGTCCCTATGGCCTTCCTGATCCTAGTCATTTCAGACTTGACTTCTTTCCAGTTTTCTGCTTGATTTTCTATCCTACAATGGTCTGCCATAGAACATACGGTCCTCTCAAGCACCTTCTTCCTCCCTTTGGCACTGCAGCTGTGCTGTCACAGCACAGGACAGGACTAGCTGTGAAGGGTACATCTCAGAAGCCTGACAGCACCATAAATCCAGCACAACAGCAATGATTTGTTCCTTTTCTGGGAAGCTTCATACAAGGAATTTGTTATCTCCACATCTCTGCTGCTCACCTTCCAGAAAAATCCCTCCCCTGCAAATGCACAGAGCTGTGTGCAGGAAGACCACGCTGCAAGCTGCCTCCTAGCTCTGGCATGGGGATGGCAGCTGCTGCAGCCCTCAGACCCACAAGCTGCCAAGGGCTGTGCAAACCCAAAGGGACGTGGAACAACAGCAAGCACCGGAGGAAACTCCTGAAACATCCTGCCAGAGGGCTGCCATGCAGCATTGTGCAAGCCTGGCAAGGCTTGGTGAGATTTTGCAGGATCATAGAGGTTGGAAAAGCCCTCAGAGATCTCCAAGCAAACCTCCTCTGCACCCACAGCCACCTCTTCCACTGCTGGCCCAGCGCTCACCTCCTGCGCACCCGCGGCCACCTCCTCCCACCTCACAGAGCCTGGGTGCACTGCTAACACAGCACCCCTCGCTCTGCCTTACCCAGGGGGGCTGCAGGGGGCTGCTTTCACAGCAGAGCAGCCGCACGTTTACTGAGTGACCAAATGCATTTAGGGGGAAATTCAAAAGACATAGCGGCACTGAATCTATCAGGCAATTTCTGCAGCTTAGGAGACACTTCTGCTTGTTTAAAGCTATTAGTAATTCCAAAGAAAGAAAGCTAAAAGCTGCTCTTGCTGTTTATTTGAAGGCTGAAATTAAAGCTCTCTTGAATGCACCAACGAAGGATTAAAAAAATATTTTCTTTTAATTTTCATTTTCAGACATAGTGTTACAGTAAATATTAACTGAAGTGAGGTGGGCTTTACTAAAACCATTGATTCATTCCCTGTGTGGTACAGAAAGGAACGTCCTTTGTATACACAAAGATAAAGTCTAAATATCAGGGCAAGAGCGGACCAAATCCAAGATTCCCTTTCTCTCACTATTTTTATAAGCACACTCTCAGTCTCATATCTCATATCACATTGGAGCATGTGCAGTCATTTGGGACCACACTGCACTACAGACATTCACAGCAGCCGAATCCCTCCTGGAAGTGCAAAAATCATCTCAAAAGATGAAAGCAAAGCTCATTTCTTCCTTTGGTCATTTGCAGTGTGCAGCAGGAGGGGTCTGGCAGCCCCGCTGGCATGAAACATGTGAGTGAACGCCATCCATCCTTCCTGCAGCTCTGGAGGTGGCTCTGAGGCAACACTGGGCAGCAGAGCCGCTCGGCTCCTGCAGCTATTTCATAACTCTGCTCTGCTCATCCTGGGTGAGCGATGCTCCTGGTGCAAGCAGAATACTTGCACAGAGAAGGAGCACTTGTAATGAGATGGCCGACAGCCAGTGGCCCTTAATGAGCACATCCATCTCCCTGCAGCGCACCCAACGCTTGCCAATGGACCAAAGGCACACTGCCCATCACCACCCCATGGGCTGGAGCTGGGGCTCGTTTCTTAAAACTGAACCATGAAGATATAAATAGGAGAGCAAATCTGGCCCATTAGCCTCTGAAGAACGAACAGGGGAGTATAGTGAAAGCAGTGCTTGGTTTGGAGAGCAGGATAAGGAAAAACGCTGGGGTATGGCACCATGTAATAACTGGAATGAAGTGGTGAGTCCTAAGTGAGCCACATAAAACGAAGCATCCCTCAAAAATCACACCAACATTCTGGAAGGAGTTGACCAGGGCAGACAAAAGCCCCCAGCTTCAGCCCAGGCTTCACCACACACCACATGGAGTTTGGCCGAATTTTCCACTCTTTCCACAGCACATTGAGGGATTGGGGGAGGAGAGAGCAATGCAGGTTTGCAGTGATGAGAAAACCCTGATTTGGAGACAGACAGTGAATCAGTGCTGAAGACACACGGCAGTGACACTGCCCAGCATGTCTGGAGGTGGGGGTCATTGCTGGGGGCCCAGCAGTGATGTGCACAGCAGTGGTAGTCCCAGCACAGGGCTACAGAGAGGTTGAGATCCCTGCCCAGGGAAGGAACCTGGGCATCACCAGGCACTGCAGTGAGCATTTCTGAAGACACAGCTAACGTGGCGCTTACTTATTTCCATATGCTAGAGATACATGGAGAACACACTGAAAATTTATGCTGCTTGCACAGAAGACCAAGGAACATGCTGACCTGGGCTGCTAACATGGTATTCCAAAGGGACAAACATGAAAGGGTCCGGAAATAAGCACCGAGATGATTAATGGGACGGAGGGCTCCGGAGACACGAGGAATGGAGGAATGTCTCCTCGGGATTACCCTGCCTTTTTAAGGAACACCAAGACTCAGGCACGGGGCCGAGCCTGAGCAGTGCACTACATCCATCAGCAAAGGTAGGGGATGCTCTGCCACTAAAAAATGCCACCCAGGGATAATTTTGTGAATGCCTGACAGGACTTTTAGGGAATAGTTGCACATTTCTATTCCCACAGAGCCCAGTCTGTCTCAGCCCTGTGCTATTGCTGCAGAATTCAACCGTGGGCTCATAAAACTTCCAGACGAGTCTCCTGAAGTTAATGAGTGACAGTAGCATACATGGAAAACAAAGCATCCAAATATTGCTACTGCTAAATACTGGGTTGATTGCACTTCAGTCCTCTCCTGTTTTTCCACTCCTGTGGTTCCAGATCTTTCTCCCAAGAGTTAAACCCTATGGCTGAGAGCAGCATCCCAGTGCGCCCTGAGCTCAGCAGCCCTGGGCTGTCCTGCTGCCCTGGGAGCAGTGCTGGGTCCTTCTGTCACACCAAGCAGAGCTCAGCGCTGCCCCTCTGCTACCTGTGAGGGGCTGTAGAGCCATGAGGGGCTGTAGGGTCACCGTGAGGAGATGCATGGCTGCTATGACGGGCTGCATCACCTCCACCAGGCCACCCCTCAGCCTCCTCTCTGAGCCAAACGAATGAGGGCCCTCAGCTGCTCCTCACACCTGCTGCCCTGCAGACCCTTCTCCATCCCTACAGCCTTCCTTCAGACCTCGTCTGACAGCCTCCCATCCTCCTAGCGTGGTGGCACCCAACCCACACCCTGTGCTGGAGGTGCACAGGACAACCTGTCCCCCCATCCGGCACCCAGGGCGCACACTGCTGCCCCGCAGCAAGCTGTCACAGTAATTAGCCGTACTGAGCCTTATGCAGTTTTATTTCTCTCTTTGCACCCAAGCACTGAAGTCTTAAAAGATAGCTCGAGCAGAGGCACGTTGCCCACATCTCTACTATGCACACAGAGGTATCGATTATTTGGCAGTTACCCAGTTGCTATGACACCAAACACCACCGGTCCACCAGTAAACAAGTGCTCTCCCCCATAGATCATAAATACTAATTAGAGGAGAGCAGCTCAAAATTTTCCATTCAGAAAACGTCTTCCAGTTTCTCCCCCATAGACAGTCTCTCCCTATATGACAGTCTTTGCTTTTTACAACTTCCCTTTCCACCTGCGCCCACACTGGGGCTGGGCTGCAGCGTTCAGTGAGCTGCCTCATCCCAGGGCTGCCCTCAGCCTGGGATAAAGGAGCTGGCTGGGGCTGGAAGCACTTAACAGCATCTAGACAGAGCAAAACCCCCAGAACTAACAGTGCTGGTGCTTGGGTTAAGGCACTGCTGCTGCAAATGGTACCAAAGTGCCTACAACCTCTGGTTTAGAGCTTCCCACAGGCTGTACCATCAGCTTTGAGTTAATAAACAAACACCAAAAAAAAAAAAAGAAAAAAAGACTTGAGATTTGAATTCGAATTAGAGGTGGATGTGAAATTTAAGTGACTTCTGCATTGTTTTTAAGTTAAGAGGAAAGCAGGGAAAAGGCCGTTCCCAGCAGCCCAAAAAGCAGGGCTGGGAGCCTGAAAGCCTCATTGGCAGACAGAGCTGGAGGGATGAGAGCAGGACATGGGTTTGGGGGCTGATGCACAGCTCACAGCACACACACAGGGCAGCATGCTTCTCCTGGATGGTGAGCTCAGACCTGTCAGCACAGACATCAGTTGCAGCATCTGGTGAAGATTAAGTCAGCCCTACATCTTGCACCCTCTGATGGCTGCATCTGTGTTTTCCTCATTTTCTGGTCAAAGCTGAATGTTGGATGACCTTAACTGGCATCTGGATCAAGCAGAGGATGGGCAGAGAGTCAAATAAAGAAACAAGCAAACAAATAAAACCCAAGCACAGGTGCGGCTCCATCCCCGTCTCCATTTCACCTCCCCTGAGGCCATCTCAGGGCTTTGGCTCTGACTCCATTTGCAGCAGAAGCTGCTCACTGTGCAGCACACACAGTGCACCCAGGCAGTCCTCAGGGACAGAAAGCTGCAGGCATGGAAATGTAAGGCTGCCATTCCAGATCACCCAGCCATATGGAAACAGCAAGCTGGTGCACGTGTCCTGCCTTTGTACTGAAGACTGAAAAACCATCACGTGAAAAACCACATCAGCACTGACCTGCAACAGTGTCCCACAGAAGGACCTCCATACAGCTTTTGACCCGCAGCCTCTAACAAATGATATAACTTAAACTCAGTAACATAAGATATTCTTTAGAGTTTATTTGGACAGAGGGAGTCAACACGCCTCTCAGTCCAGACTGGAAGAGCATTGCTTCTAATTTTACAAGACACAGGATGGAGGAGGGGAAGTGAGGACTCTGTTGACATAAGAATTGTTTTAAAGATACTCCAGAGCTGTGTTCTGCTGAGGTTCAACCTCTTTTTTAAGCACTAGTAGATTGTTTTCATCAAGTTACGAAGCAGCAGCACAGTATTTGGTGCACCAAGATCTGTGTACAGTACTGCTGATGGAAACCAGTGGAGAAATTTGTTTAAAAAAAATAATCTCAAGCTTCTTTTTTTTTTCTTTTTTTTGTTCATACTGGTAGCAAGCCAGGTTGTGTTCTCTCAAGTATCCTCCAAGATATACAATACATGATAGTCTTAGCTTCCAGAAATTCAGGAGACACGGCCATCTGCAGCTCTGCTGTGGCCTGAGCACATCACCGAGCTCATGAGACACTCAGGACCTGCACAGACTTGATGGTGACCCACACACCTGCAGGTGCCCTCCCAGCTCAGATACCACGGCCAGCTGAGGAGGAAAGCAAAGGGATCGCAGCCACATTTCTCCTTTCAGCTTGTTTGCTTAGCTCTGCAAACACTGCTGCAGTTGCCCAGCTCACAGACAAGAAGCAGAGCTCCCGGTATTCCCTCATCCACCGTCAGTGTCCACAGACAGGGTTTCCCCAGGTTGTGCTTCATCACCTTGCATACACCACTGGGGCTCCAGCAGGACTGTCCTGTGCTGCACAGTGAGCACTGCTGGGTTGGCAGCCCTGGAGAACAGGCTCAGAGCAAACTGCAAACTGATGCTCCTGCAAACATGCATGACACAAGCAGGGCAGCTGAGAGCAAACATCCCACAGGTCACTCCCTCCCCAGGGACCAGCAACCAGCCCAGAGAAAGCATCTGTCCCAGCATCGCAGCACATGGAACAGCTAAGTCAGATATTCCCACACTTCTTAGTTTCCCGATTCCCCATTCCCAAAACAAATATTCGCTTTGTCTGGAGAGGACGAGAAGCTCAAGCTGCCCTGGTGGGCAACG
Organism: Centrocercus urophasianus; assembly: GCF_019232065.1. Classification (NCBI taxonomy): domain Eukaryota; kingdom Metazoa; phylum Chordata; class Aves; order Galliformes; family Phasianidae; genus Centrocercus; species Centrocercus urophasianus. The sequence goes on along the minus strand of NW_024884733.1, from coordinate 28,501,072 downwards.
CGGGCTCTGCAAGGACACAGCAAGGCCCATTGGTGACACAACGCTCCCCATTAGCTGCTGCTCCAAACTCACCCCAGCATTTCAGAAACACTTATGCAAACCAGCTCTACCTTCCTTTGGCTTTGAAATCAGACACTCGTTGTGACAGTGGGAGTGCAGAGAGGAGCTCAGAACCAGGGCTCACCACTGAGGAAAGGGGTATGTGTACTTATCAGAAGAAACAGCAAAGGCACACAAACCCTCTCAGTTCTGTTAAGCTCAGGGAGGTCAGCCCAGAGTCCAGATGCCCATTTTCTTTGAAGGTGGCAATTTTTCCACTTGCTCACCACAACCCCACTTGATCACTGCTCTTCCCAACTTCTGCAGCAGGCAGAGGTCAGCTCAGTTTGGGCTAACCAGGGCTGAGAGAAATCTACAGGTATACCAGATGAGCTATGCTGACCCTCCTGACATAAGCTGGGAAGTGAGAGCCAAGCAGCAGGTCAAGTCCTGGCCCCAGAGAGCCCAGCAGGAGCATCCTGGGCCATTGCTGGAGGTAAAGCTGCTCTACTGCATGGGCACAGCAGGTGCTGGCAATTGGCCTCAGGCCCTGGGGCAGCATCTGTGCACCTGTGGGTGGCTGCCAGGTGAGGTTCATCAGCTTGTCCTGCTGAGACCTCACCCGGATGCCAACAGCTGAGCTCTGGGCATGTTCTGCTGAAACCATCTCCAATACTCTCTGTGCAGTGCATGTTTCAGAGCACTATCAGCACGAGCACTTGCTTAAACACACAGTAAATCTGAGCAAAATGTTGTTCCTATTGAGACAAGTTGAGAACAACCATAAACTCCGAGAGGCGACACGTGAGATTGCACAGAGGGACCAGGCCCTCATATTTCATCAGCCCCAGCCTCCCCACCACGGCTGCCAAGCAAAACTACAAACACCCCGACATGCTCAGCCGCAGGTCCTTGGAACTCCAGGGGGTGCCAAGTGTTGTGCATGGACAGCTGGGCACAATGAACTGTGTTTTTTTTTGTAGAGGAGGAGAAAAAGAACAGCTTGAAAAAGAGCAATGAGGGAGAATAGCGTTCCCCTTCAGTGATCAAACTGAGGTCAAGCTTTGCACAAGCACTGCAGCTTCTCTGTGCCGTGATGTTGCAGGATGTGCCCGGCTCTGTGGGGCTGCACCCCAAGCACCCCATTTGCCCCCATTTCCTACAACTCCAGCTTGCAGCTTGCAGGAGGAGCTGCAGGAGTCTAAGGCAAGCAGTCGCCTGTTCTCTCTGCATGGACTTTCTCCCTATAAACCTTAACAAGAACTTTGGGTGTGGATCTGCACCGGGGCTCCTGAACGCCCATGCAGGAGGAAGGCAGCAGCACGGGGCTCAACCTGGGATCGAAGTCACATCCTCCTAAATAGAATTCTGGTGAAAGTGTTTAAAAATCAGCCATGCGTGGAATAAATATCGACTTTGGCACTTGCTGTCTCCCAGCACTGTTTGCCAAGCTAACAGAAGTGTGACAAATTCCTACTTACATGTTTGCGACTTGGTAGCCCCAAATCCAACTGGTGAGTTATCAGGCTGCAAAATAACGAGGCGAAGGCGAGGGCTGTCAGCAGCTTCCTGCACCTGGCCAAGAGGAACTTTAAGGTTTGCAAAAGCAAAATCAGTCCCTGCCTGAGCAGAAGGCATTGCACAGCAGTAGGAGGGTGGACATAGGGGCAGATCAGGCCAAGCAAGTTCTGCTGCTTTGCTGTGATTTTGCCTTCAGAATCAAACAACAAAGACTGAAAATAGCTGTAAGGTATTTTACATGTGCTTAAGGGCATTCTGTACATGAACACATCCATCTTTACGAGCCAATATTGATTTCTGTGGGTCTGTCAGCATGGCGTGCCGGCGTTGCCAGTATGCATTTGATGCTTAATGTCAATCAATACAGTTTTACAAAGCTTTTAAGATAGGCTTCTGGGGAGAAAGAAGTCATGCAAGGAGGTGGGTAGGAATGGGCACAAGACACAGCGTGAGCACGGCCTGCACCCCATCTTCTGCTCAGCTGCTGCCCATGCCCAGCTACACGCAGCGCCTGCCCATGCCCCCTGCCTGCCTGCAGCAGCACCCACACAGCCCTGCAGCTCTGCTGCCACCAGGAGAGCACAAAGATTCCTGTAATTTCCTCACTTCACAAAGCACCGGTAAGATGAAGGAAAAAAGCACCTCCCCAGCCTGGACAAGAATTATTTGTGTGCATGAGTTTTCCGGGTAGGAAGAATGATGGAATTTGGTGATGCGACAATTGATGCACTTGGTGTTCGCAGCAGAAAATTTTCAAAACAACTTTGACTTTTATGAGAGGACGAAAGTTGTGAACATTTCCTATTTTTTAAACAAATCATCTGTTCCTCTTCCAGTCCGAGTCCTTAGAGGCGATCTATAAGTACTGTCAGAGCATTTGGGGAGCTGAGAACCGAGGGTCCATTCGAGATGCGCATTTCAGACCCGTGGGGCAACCAGTCAATGCTTAAGGCTGGAGAAGTTGACTGACCATGCAGCTGCTCCTCTGCACAGTGCTGTTTGGGAGGACGTCTTCAGGCACTTGAGAAGTGCTCTGGTGAGTGCTGAGCAGGAGGCTGGGCTGGAGCCCTGAGGCACAGGAAGCGCTTCCCGGACAGCAGGGAGGCAGAGGCGTGCTGCTGCGTGCTGTTGCGCTGTTCGGAAGCACTCATTTTTCTAAACAGCACCTTGACTAAAACCATACGAAGTTAGCTTTGCTCTTATTTCATGCCAAATATAAGGCTCCAGCTTTTTACTGTGGATCATTTGACCAATGCGCCTTATCCCACATCCTCACCCACGGTTTGGGCTGAGCTGTTTCTGTGCTGGGATAGCAGCTCTCAGCACTGAGCTCACTCACATCATGCTGCTGCGTAGCTTTATTCTCTCCTTCCACAAGCTCAGTTTTCCTGGTTCAGTTGCATGCCAGATATCTGCCCCGTCCTGTTTGTGCTCCCTGCAGCAACTCAGCCCACCAGGAGCCTGCAGACCGGCACCCAGCGCAGAAGCAGCCAGAGGAAGGCTGGAGTGATGGAGGGCAGCGCAGACAGCCCCGGGTTTTCTGAGCTCTCTGCAGACAGCCTGGGGCAAAGGCTTTACCAAAAGGTTCATATCACAAGCAGTCTTTGCCCTGGCCTCGTGCCCTGCTTTCCCGAAAACACAGCCCATGGGTCCTGAGTGGCCGTGCTCTTTATTCTCCACTTGGCACCGGCACGCAGCTCCAACATGGTCATTGCACTGATGTGTGTGTGGCCATGAGCTGAGAGCTGGAGGGCTCGCACCCGCCTGCTTCCCACAGCTGGCAGCTCGCACCCTGCCTGCAGAAACACGGCTGCCTCCCAGCACGAGTGAGGCTTATTGCATTACATCTCTAACAGCTGAGTCCAGATGCCCAGCACTGAAATGGAAAAAAAAAAAAGAAAAAAAGAACAACAGAGAAGAAGACAAACAGCCCTGCTCAGTGCTCCATGGAGCTGCAGAGCCACGCTGCCCAGCGCTGCTGCATCCTGCTGGAGCTGCAGGGCTGCACTGTGCAGCCAGGCTGCTGAGCCAGGCTACTCCACGGCTCCAGCTGAAGAGGAGCCAATAGCTGCTCGGGACTGATAGAGTAAACATTTTAAAGCAGAAAGTACTTCTGCTATTACGTTATGAAGACGTTCCTCCCAAAGCACTGGTCACTGGAGGTGGGCTGTGGGCTCTGTGGCTGCAGATTTCAGTGGCTTCACAGCAGCGCTCTTCTGTTAGAGCCATGGGAACAAACAGCCCCTTGGAGAAGAGCAAATTAACGGGAAAATTTGTAATAAAAAAGAACAATTTTTCTGTCAGAGGGAGGTGGTGGTCAGGAATCAGCACAGGCAAGGGAAAGCACTGCGTGAAGTACAACCAAACTCATCAATGCATCAGTGTCCCCCAGCACTGCTCCAGCACTGCTGTCTCATCCCACTGTTGAGCACTGTCCTCGTGTGCCACTTCCAGAATGCCCCAGGCCCACAGCCCCAGCCTGGCACAGCCCCACGAGCCCTCCTGTGTGCCAGCAGAACCGGGCAGGCTGGTGGCTGAACGCTCAGCTCTCTCATCTGCCTTTTGGCCTGAGTTACGTGTGATATACAGGCATGTTAGAAAAACTGCTGTGCTCCCAAAGCCACAGCAAAAGCAGTGAATTCATCAGTGCATTCCCCTGGCTTTGGTGTGCAAGCCATACCAAATTTAACTAAGATGTCTGCACTCGATGTGTGAGGTCAGTCAGGAGGGCAATAAATACAGATCAGTGCTTAAAAGCTGTGATAAATGTCTCTGGGATTACATGGATGGCTGTTGACAAAAGCGTGCATCCAGCCCATCTGAAGCTTAGGGTATTTATCTCGTGCGTGTGAAGAATGCCTCGCTCTTTGTTCTGTTTCATCCTTCTCCCTTCACGCTGTAAGAAGACGATTTAGAGTCACATGGGCAGCAGGATGCTGGCTGCAGGACACCAGCTGATGGGCACTGGCTGCAGGACATGGGCAGCAGGACATGGGCTGTAGGGCACGGCTCACATCCTGCAGCTGGAAAACCTTCTGGACAACATCCCTGGAAGAAAACCTCGCAGCCATAGAGACAGGGCAGGATAAACAGCCTGACCTCTCCTGGAAGGCAGCTGAGCTTCCCATTCAGCTCTGGAGAAGCAGAGAGAGGAAAGTAATGTTAAGGCACAGCCCATCATAGGAAATCTTCAGTGCTGTGCTCTGTATTAAGAGATGGTGACACAGAATAAGAAGTGGTCATTAGTTGTGGTCATCCATGTTTGTTTGTGGGATTAAATTTCTCTACTCAACCAACAGAACTCAACAGAATCTCAAAAAAACACTCAAAAACAGTTTTCCATGTGAAATGAAGAGCTTGGTTTCCTTCTGAAAAGCGCCAGTGGCTTCATAAACTCCACAAAAAGCCCACCTCTGCTGGAAATGGGACCAGCAGCACTGCAAAATCATAAAAATAGATCAGTCATGGTGAGCAGGATGGGAGGAGAACTCGATGTGCCTTTGGCCTCCGATATTACACAGCTGCAACCAACAGCCACAGGCTGTCATAGAGTCACCATGGAATCATTCAGGTTGGAAAGGCTCTCCGAGATCCCACCCCAGCCCACCCCCACTGCCCACATCCCTCAGTGCCACATCCCCACATCTCTGCACACCCCCAGGGATGCTGGCCCCCCACCCCTGGGCAGCTGTGAGGTGCTGGGCGCTCTTTGGAGCAGAGATTTCTGCTGATATCCAAGCTGACCCTGCCTTGGCACGATGTATGGCCATTACCTCTCACCCTGTTGTGCCTTTAGACTCCAGCTCCGTGCTGGATGTGCTGCTGTTACCCTGCTGCTGAGCTGCTGAGTACGTTGTGTCACAGCCACCCTGGCACTGTGGGGCTGATGGATGTGAGCACATGGCTGCTGGCTGTGCTTCCTTTGTGCAACCCATCGCAGGCTGGATGTGTGGCACCACGGTGCTGAGCATGCAGTGAGCAGAGGTCACAGCAGCAGCCCTCACCCTGCTTACAGGCAGCTCCATCTCACAGCCTGTGGGCGAGGGACCGGCAGAGCTTAACGTTGTTTTCTGATCTGTTTACTGTTAATGGAGGAGGAAAGCTCCACCGCTACCTTCTTCCTCATTTATTACAGGCAATAAGTTAAACATTGCTTCCTCTTCAATTCAATCTAATCAAATTAATATCAATAATGCACCGACACAGGCTAATCTAATTACTGTCAATATTTAATATATTTTCTGCAAGTTGTGCTGGGAATGAACTTCTTCCCTTCCATCATGAAGTCTGGAAAGAAGGAATGATATTTTCTTCCGGTTGAGGAATCCATACCACATAATTGCAACAAGGAGCCTGGTGAACCCAGTATTTGCTGTATTGGCCCCTCTGCTCCTGTCTGTCTACATTAGAAACACTCTGCGAGCCACAGAGATCTGTCTGCCCAGGCTTTGGGGTGAGTTTTCTTGGAAAATGACAGGAAAACAAAACCAGGGCGCTGGACTGGGTGATCTGAAATGCCTCCTCCAGCTCAAACTGTACCGTGATGCTGTGAGTCTGTGGTAACCACATCATTTGCACACAATCAGGAATAAAATATTCATTTCAACAACCTGGTGTGGTGGGATGGGATGGAATGGGATGGGGTGGGATGCAATGATGTAATGGAGGATCCATCCTGAGTAGATCTAGAGAACTCATGCAAATGTGACCCTGCCACTGCACCAGGTTTGCTTTGGGGTGTCCTTTCCTCCTTGGAGACTCAAGGCTCCTTGAGAACTCTCAAGGGTGCCCAAACCCAGCAGCACTGGCTCTGCCCATGTAGCACTGGGGAAGACCCAGCATCTGGGATGCAGAAAAGCTTCAGAGCTGCATCTGCTTGCAATTCATTTCCTGGGCATTAAATACTCATTTGGAAAGTGGATGCAATTTTCAGTCAGTGGCAAACAGGTATGGTTAACAACAAAAGTGTTCCTGAACTCCCCAGTCCCCGGGCAATGAATTTTCATGCAGTCTTATTTCATTAGTGCTTTAAAGCCATAGGGGAGAAAGAAATTTCTGCAAGTGATCACCTTTATGCAGCACATCTTCCTTCCCGCAAGTGCCAGCAGCCATCTCCAGTCCCATGGCTGAGCACTGGACGCAGCAGGAAAAGCAAGCAGGGCAGACAGCTGTGCAAATCTGTGCAAATCACAGGCATCCTGAACACCCTCTGCTTCAGCAGGGAGGCTGGGAGCAGTCCTGTGAGCTGCCTAATCAGCAAGGCAGGAAGTGTGGGGTTCTCTTCTGTCAGCGCTATGGAGAGCAAAGCAAGGTGCAGGAGTTACTGTGCACAACAGAGTAAATAAATACACCAAGTTTCCCAAATGTGCACAGTGAGCACATTAAGAGCTATATAAGGAGTTGCACCCCTGATTATTGGGTAGAGCTGTGGTCCTTACTGCAGCAGCTGTCTAAGGGATGAAGCCTATTTGCGGTGCAGACTTTTGGGAACACTCTCAGTCAACGATTTCCTACCACACTCCTAAAATAGCTGTTATTTCATACCAAATCTCCCCAACTTCTAGGCAGAAGGGGGGCAGCTCTGCTTTCCCTCCCCCCATGACATGCAGCCCTTGCCTCCCTCCCAGGCGCTGCTGGGCTCTGGAAGAAGGGCTGAGCCCACAGAGCCTCCTGGCACCCGGCACAGCGACCTGGGGAAGTTCTGCAGCTGCATAAATATTTTTCCTGCACAGTCAAACACAGACACTTTATCCTTCCTCGGCTCGGTGATAAAAAGCATGTTTTAAATAAACACAGCTTCAGATGGATGGGCTGTGTTTGCATGCTTCACCCCTCCCTTCATTCACTGGAGCACCGCAGGTGAGATCCCCCTGCTCAGCTCATCGTACACATGTGCAAAAACACACTGCACCATCCCACACCCTTTTATGCAGTTACCTTTTGTTTTAAAAACTTGCTGCTTATTAGAAGACAACCTAGAAGACAACTCTGGCTCTGCGTTTTCCTCATCCCTGGTGCTGCAGGCTTCTGCTCCCACCGGCTGGAAGTGCTGCAGCCCGATATGAGCAGACACGCTCCAATTACAAACAACAAATTGGTTACTTGAGGAAACAGGCTTTTTCCACATTAAGGAGATATTCACAAACTGCTGCACATTTCAGAAAGTCTATTTATTTTCAGTCAGCAGCTGCAAAGTGATTTGCAAACAAATTTCAGCCTCATGTATGCTTGCAAACTGTTAAGTGCCAGTTCACACCAGGCGTTGTCCAGCAGCACTGTGCCAGCTCCGGTCACAGGCTCAGATCTTTGCACATCACTGCCATCAGGTATTAATGTAGATCTTTATATGCTTGTTTGGCAAAGAAAGCCTCCAGCTTGCTCATGTGCCAAGATGAACAAGTGCCAGCTCCAACAAAGCAGGGAAGCTAGCATTAGCACTGAGCAGTGAAGCATATGGCTGCGACAGGGGTGAAGATGTGGGTTTGCATCTTGGGACAGTCCTGCACACATTTGCACCGCATCTCTGAGGGCAGAGGAGGTGTAGCCTCATGTGAAAACTTTAATCATAGAATCACAGAATGGCCTGGATTGCAAAGAAGCACAGTGCTCATCAGTCCCAACCCTCTGCTATGTGCAGGTCGCCAACCAGCAGACCAGGCTGCCCAGAGCCACATCCAGCCTGGCCTGGAATGCCTGCAGGGATCACAAATCTTCTTGGGCAAAGGATGCTGCAGAGCTGAAGGAGGTTTGGCTGGAGAGCTGAAGAGCCCCTGCACAGCTGATGAGTCAAGGGCAGTTAAAAAACAGCTGTTACAGCAGTCCTTACTGTGTTATTAGGGCATGAATAGCCCTGGATAGAAGACTGGGTAATACTGAGCACTGAAGATCTCCTTAAACATGCTGTTTGAATATGTCTGTCTGAAACTACATCTGTTTTAATACCTATGTTGAAATATATCAGTTTAAGTGCTACAAATGACATTATGAGGATGGGGCATCCACATCCAGACGTGCCACAGACATCCCCAGACCATCAGGCTGGGCAGTGCACGCAGAGCTGGGCTGCAGCCCTGGAGAGCCCAGCGGGACTTTGAGGAGCATTTCCATTGCCCTGAAATAGAAGAGAATCACCGTGGGCTCCCTTGGTCTGCTGACACCAATCGTCTCATCTCGAGTGCTGCAGACCAAGGACAGCTGCCCAGAACAAACAACTCCTGTTCCAATAGATTTGAAGATGAATCATCCGCATTATTTTTAGCAGATCATTAAGGGCTGACAGCAGAATTTGCAAACTGTGGGTTTCTTTATTCATCTTAGCATAACCTTTTAAAGAAAACATTAACTGGGATTTAGTACAAAGGAAATCCAAGGACTGGAAATAGAGCTTCTGAGTTTTAAAATGGCAGTGAGATTGGACAGAAGACTCCTCGTGCCAATCTCCTGCTCACCACTCCCACTTAGCTCATAGCTGAACCAATGCAGATGAGAGGCTTTATGCAAAAAGCACCAGGGGTGGGATTCTTCTTGGTGCCATCAATGTTCACTTGTCTTGTGCAGGGAAGCTGCACCAGGTGGGAGATTCCCAAAATGAGTTTTACAAAGACCCAATAAGCTGCTTATTGAATAATTCAGCCCAGAGAAGAGGATGGTGAGGGGAGGCTTCATGGCAGCTCTACAGATCTTTGCAGCCCTACAGTTCCTCATGGCCCTACAGCCTCACAGGGAGTGCAGGGGCAGCACTGAGCTCTGCTCTGTGTGACAGCAGCAGGGCCTGAGGGCACAGTGTGGATCTGTGTCAGAGGAGGGTCAGGTGGGGTGAGGGTGCTGGGCAGGGCCCCGAGCTGCTGGAGCTCAGGGATCACTGGGACTCCGCTCTCAGCCGCGGGGTTTGGGTTTTGGGAAGCTGTGCACGGAGCTGGGGTTTGGACTCGATGTGCATCCCTTCCAAGCCAGGATGTTCTTTGGTTCTGTAATTCCTGGAGTCTAATCATCTCTCAGCAGCCACTTCTCTTTCACCACAACTCAGTGCTATCAATGCTGTTCTCAGAACAAAACCCAGCAGAACATCTGGTGAATTGTCTGAAAGCTGAGCAGGGCTGACGCAGTCCCAGGGCCCTTCCAACTGCCCCACCACCCCACCACTGAGCTGCTGCCCCGTTCCCTGCTTCTCAGCCTCCCAGTGGAGCACACCGTCCCCTTCACCAATGGGACAACTGCAACTCGCTTCTCACTGGGTAATTAACAGACTGCCTGCCCACAGCAATGCTGACAATTGATGACAATCCACACCTGTCATCCCCTCTGCATCCCCGTATTTCATTATCAGGATCCCAGCACAAACACATCCATACATGGATGCAAACAGCACTCTCTGGACAATGATGGAGTGGATGGCACTGCTCCTGACGGGGTGGTGACACTCCTTACAAGAAGCAGACACAGCCACACAACACTGCTGGGACAGGGCTGTGCTGCTGCCATGGATGGACACACACCTTTGTGCTGTGGGTGAGATGTGGGAGCTGCACAGCACTGGGTCCTCCTCTGCTCCAAGTCTTGTGATGGCTTTGGGGTTTTTTGGCCTCGAAGGATGGATTTAACGTGGAGTAAATTGAGTGCATCCTTTGCTGCAAATGCATGCATTTGTTTGTTTGAGCCCTAGGGATTTTTCACAAATTGTATTGGGCCCAGTGATCCAGCTGGCATGGAGTTTGCTCAAGATAAAAGAAAGCCAAACATAGACTTCAGAATGGTTTTCATTAAAAACAGAAAAAAAAAAATTCATGATTAGGGATGAGGAGTGACTTTTCCCTTCTGAAAATGATGGGTCACCTGCTGAGAGCAGTGTGGGATGCACTGCCACAGGGACGTGGGAGCAGGACAGCAGTGCCTGCCAGGTGGGGTGGGCTCCCCACGTCCCCAGATTTGGCCAAGAACACCAACAAGCACCAAAGGCTGCAGCCTTCCTGCTGCAATGAGGGCTGGGCACTGGGAAATCTGAGCCGGATGGAGAGAATGGAGGTGGATGGAGGTGGATGGAGGGACCGATCTGCTCATGAGAGCTGTGGCTGTTGCTTGCAAAGATGTCACTTCACCAGGAAATTCAGCAAATTGCTTTCGGTGTGGAAGCCCTCATGTAGGATTTGATATGAAGAACTGAACCTATATCAAAACAAGCCTTTGGAAAAGGCAGCACCATCAGCTAACAGCCATGGCTGAAGGAGGACAGCAGCAGAGTTCTCTGGGTACGGGCAGCCCTGGATGAAAGGCAGGGAGGAACAGAGAAAAGGAGGCAGCTTTGCCTGAGGGTTTCAGCATCCCGGGTTAACTTTTGTGTCCCTTTAAACAATAATGGATTTCTTTGGGGAAGGCAGTGCTTAAGGGTGTAAATCAGTTTCTGTGGAAGCAAACAGGTGAGCTCAAGGTGCTAAGCAGAAGCAATAAGCAGAGGGAACACCCACAGAGCACGCATGGCACCTTCTGCTGCTGAAAGAAAGATGCAGCTGCTTTGTGTTTGGCATAAGGGAGGCCCAGCAGCTTAGAACAGACATTTAATAATAACACAAAGTGCATTTCAGAGATGAAAGAATAAAAGGGATTTAACGGAGCTAAGTCACAAAGCTCTGTAGCTTCATTTTTCATGCGAGGTTGCGGCATGTGAGACATGGGTGACACAGAGGCTGCAGGAGGAAGCAGAGAGAGGCAGCTGTGGAGCCAGGCCAGGCAGAACGCCTTGCACTGATCATCGTTCAGCTGCTATGTCACGAGAGCAGTGGGCAGATCCAGACTCCAAGCTGAACCTGCAGAAGACCTCAGCTGCCTCAGAACCTGAAGCTGTGGGGTGACACAGTGAGTCTGAGGGGAGCAGCTCCCATCTGAAAGGCAGCACGCTAAAGTTCAGTGAGCAAAATACTGGGAATCTGTGAAAGCTTTTAAGATTCGGGATGTTTGATTGTTTTTGCGTGTCCTTAGGTTATTCTCTAACTTGCTTCCATCCGTAATCACCTCTTTTCTATTTTGGTTACAAGCAGGAGCATCCCAATTTGACTTCCTAAGATAGTTCACACTTCAGGCAAATGTTTGTTTTCATATCTCAAACCTTCTGAATTTTATATTTAAGCTTCCCATTTCCAGTCTTGACACATCGCTGAGACGAGCTGTGAATTTGCTGCTGGCTGAAATCACTCTCCAGAAGTAAGCACACAAATCCTGACATGGAGCCTGGGAACAGACAGCACTGCCGTGCCTCCGGCGGGTCTGTTTCTGCTCTTCTCCATGGATCCGAGTGGAAGAATTCCTTTTACGTTCATCTGTCCTCATGGAAGCTCAAAAGAGGAGAAGAGAGAAATGATTAATATAATCTAAATATAAAGATTTTCTTCATTCTCAGAGCCTGTGACACGCTCTCTTGGGAAATGCTCCCATGTGAAATGGAATTTTGTTCCATTCTTTGGAAATCCAGTATTCTTTTTGTGAAACGTGTGAAGTTTTCAAAGCCAACTTCAAGCAGTAATTACTGTGTCACTCGTGGTGCCATGGTGAGAACTCAGCAGATGCCTTGGAAATACGGGCAGACACGCAAACATCACAAACATTATGCAGCTTCCCAGCCAGCAAGGAGGGAAGCTCTCCAGCCCAAATGCGCTCCCATTCCTTGGGGCTGGGCTGCAAAGAGGTGCTTTGCCTGCATATCACAAGGAAACCTTGCCAACCTCACACAATGTCCAGAAACAAGAACAGTGTGATGAGACTCTGCTGAGGTTGCGTGGTACCTGCTCATTAAATGAGGCTTTTAATCAGACCAGGGGGCTGTGAGCAGTGGGCATGTTCCTATTCCTTATACGGGAGCCATGAGGATCCTTTCCAGCTCCTCTGCCAAAGATGAATCTGCAATGAGTTTACTGGTGCAGCACAAAGGCCTCAACTGCACAGAGCAGGCTGCAGCAGCACTGTTTTACTGGGTGAGAGTTGTGCAAACCCAAATAAATTGATTGTGGGCAGTTACATGAAGCAGTTCACAGCAAAGTACGTCTGAGAGACAGGCAGGATTTGGTCCTTGCTGCAGACAACAGTCTGAACATTGTGCTGCTGGCACTTGAATAAATGTTGCCAAAAGCACATCACATTTATTAATAGGTAGAATGCAGCTCCAACCTGGATTTACAGCCTGGCATAGGGAGCAAAGGTGCCCCATTTCTCAGAAAACCTTTCATCTGCATTTTCTTGTGCTCCTTAGAAAATTGCAGATTTGGGATCCAACGAAGAGTTCAGAAATACACTTTAAAAATTTTCCATAGTTTTAATAACTCTAGTCTTCTTAAATCATGAGAAAGATGCAGATTTTCCCATTCAGGAGGTCTGGTAATTTACAAACCAGCTCAATGCTGACACGAGCCAAGGAGCTGCAGGGACACAGCCCAGAAGAAACCCAACCTGAGCCCTTCTCTTCATCTTCTTCAGTAATTCTAGATAGCAAAGTAGACGCACCACTGTAAATTTGTTAAGAGCAGCTTGCTCACCGCTCCACATTCACCCTACATTTCTGTATTTCTGTTGGCCCAACCTATGAAAAGAATGAGAGGAAATGGCAGAATCCTCTCTGATTTCTGAAGGCTATAAATGTCCCTGCTCATCGCTTCATAGAATGGCCTGGGTTGCAAAGGAGCACAACGCTCATCAGTTCCAACCCCTGCTGTGTGCAGGTCGCCAACCAGCAGCCCAGGCTGCCCAGAGCCACATCCAGCCTGGCCTGGAATGCCTGCAGGGATGGGGCATCCACAGCCTCCTTGGCAACCTGTTGCACTTCCAGTTCATTCATATTCATTCTCTCAAAGACCACACACACTTCTGCAGGCAAACTAACGCTCACTGCTGATAGATCAGGTACTCTATCCCTCACACTTGACTTCCTTCCACTCTAAGCACTGCCACAGCATTGCAGGGTTCCACGCAATGGTATGGGACACAGCTCCAATCCCAAGCTCACCCTGCGCAGCACCTGGGCCCACTGACCTCAGGGTCCCTCAGCTGGTGCCTGTGGTGTGGGTTTGCTGAGCTGTGGCTGAGCAACAGCCTCCTGCTGCCATCCTATGCTGCACAACCTTTGGGCAGGACATGGGAGGATGTTTACCCAAGGGGAGCTGACAAAGTGAACATGGCACTGGCAAGTCAGCTGCCATGCATGACAGAGGGTAAAATAATTATGAAGTGCTTCTCGGCCTCATACTCATTCTAGGGCTCCCCGAAGGCAGGGCTGCAGCGGTGAGCAAGCTGTGCTAACACAGGACTGCCCTCGCCTTGCTGGAGCAGATGCCCATGGCAGCAGTGAGCAGTGAGCACGCAGGACGCTGCACAGCAGCCCTGTGCTGCCCTGAGCTGCAGCACCGCATGCAGGGGGTCCGTGGGGCTGCCAGGGCCTGCGCTCACTGAGCATCATCATGGAGATGGAAAGTATGCACTTGACATTTCCTACATATATTAGTTTACATAATTATGACAAATAGCAGATTTCAATTACGGCAACTTTCCTGTAAGTAAAAGCTTGCAGTTTCTAAGAACTGTTCTGAGTAATGCGCTGCGGCTCTTGGCTGCGCTGCGACTGGAAAACAAAAAAGCCCTCCATCAAAACACTGCAAATGTGACAGCAGCCAAAAAGCACCAAAAAGAGGTCAAGTTTGGGGAATCTGGGGCTGGGAGGGAATGCAGGAGCTGTGGGCTCCTCTCACGGCCCCAGCACTGAATGCTGTGCAGGAGCACAGGCAGCAGGGCACGACAGGTCCCCCACTTTGTTCCTAATGCCATTAGGCCACTCTGCAGCACTCATCTCCTCTGCCCAGATGCTCTCTAATTGTCCTTGTTCTTAGGGCCAAGCTCTATACAATCATTTTCTGGGGAGCAAATGCAATTTCTCTTCAATAGGAGTGCAGTCTGGGACCCAACATAAAAGAAGAACTTTCCCTTGAAGTGTAATGCAATCTGAAGCCACATGTCCAAAATCTAATCAGAGGATGAAAGTCTCCCTTTTACCTTCAGAGAGAATGTTCTGTGAAACACTGGACAGACCACGATTCACCCACTGAACTCCAGCTCTGCTGGAGTATTTGTCAGACACCCTCACTTATTTTGCCTATTTCAAAGCATTCTCATTTGCTGTCAGTATCCCACCTTTATCACATTTATCACTTAGCTGGTCTCACCACTTGCACCAGGTTCTGTGTCATTTACGGCGTCGCGGAATGATTTATTCTGAGACAAATCCATTGCAGAAATGTCCATGGTGAAATACACGTGATGGTTTCCTCGGTCCTCACCTCGGTGGCCTCAGAACTGGCAGTTGGGAAGCTCATCATGTTCTCCAGTTTAAGCAGATTAGAAGAGGTGAGGACTCTATGATGGAGGCATTTGCAGGAGAGCTGGGGAAAGGCCCTGGCTGGCCAGCAGCATTGCCAGATTGCAGCCATGAGAACGCTGGCACACAGAGCACAGCCAATGCATCCGCTGCCCTCTGCCAGGCTCCACCTGGGGCACCTCAGCACTTCTTTTTTTAAATACATATGAAAGACAGCCAAAGAAACTCTATTGTCTCCAGACTATGATCACTTCTTAAGAAGCAAAAACCACTTCTGTGCAAGCCAGCCTTATGTCTTTTCCAGTTATGAAGTTATGAAAAGAAACAAAGAAGGGGAGTGCTTGTCCTCCTCTTGTCATTGCCAAAACACAACAACATAGAGCAAAAGGAAGAGCGAATAACCCACCACAGCTGTATCTTCTGTCTTCCAGGTAGCAAAGCAGATCAATACTTACAAAACTGTACCCATAGTTCCATATAAAAAGAATTATTTGCTGATGTCCTTCCCTTGAAATCAATGTCATAATGTCAAATAATGCTTTTATGCTTAGGGTCAAATATATGTATATCCTGGCAGCTCAGTAGCCATGTTTATCCTGCTAAAGTCAATGGACAGCTATCTGCGATGTCTCACCCTCCTTCCAGACAGGTTAGCTGAGAATGAATCATAATTAACACTTCTAGGGCTAAGATGCAAATGAATGTGTTTCATCTAAACTTCTCGCTTTTGAACAGCTGATGAGAGAGAAGTCATCAAGCAGCATTTCCTATCAGTTCCCATTAGGAGAATGAAAGAGAAGAAAAAGCACAGCCCAGGCCTGGCTGAGAAAGCTGGCTCAGAAAGCTGGTGGGCCTGAGCCCGGCGTGGATGCTGCCAAAGGCCACAGCAGCAGCTCCGTGCAGCACAGCCCTCATCTGCAAATAGGTGCCCTTCTGTGAGTCACTCTCCTGCCTGAGGGAAAGCCTTGCTTGCCTGAACACTGCAGTTAGCATGGTAAGCTGTTACACATCAGAATTCCTATTTCTCGACAGAAGGAGCACAATGCTCATCATCCCCAACACCCTGCTGTGTGCAGGGCCACCAACCAGCACACCAGAGCCCAGAGCCACATCCAGCCTGGCCTTCAGGGATGGGGCATCCACAGCCTCCTTGGGCAGCCTGTTCCAGTGTCTATCAATGATGTCATTTAAACAGATTGAGGGTCACTTTATCAATTGCTCCAGAATGCAAGCAGCATACCCAAATACCACAACAAGAATATATCAGAGAGATCCAAAATGTATTTTAATCAGAACAATCCTAATTCTAAAAGCCAAATATTAGCACTATTATTATTATTATTATTATTTAAGTCAGAGAATCATCTTTATAAAGTTACCACTATTTACCAGGTATTGAATTTTGCTTCAGTATTTCACACAATCTCATGAGGTGAAAAAATACTAAACCAGATTTCAGAAGCTCATTTAAAAAAAAAATCTAAATGTTATCAGCAATATTGAGATTAAACTCTTGGATTAGAAGAGATGAGAAGAACATAATTTTGCATCCCAAAGAGCAGAAACAAACCCTACTGAGCTAACACCCCTAAAGCATTAGTAAGGCAAATGAGAAACATCCATCTCCCTGGAGAGGAAATCGTGACAATATTCCTGAGTGTGTCTCATAGCTGCTCTCAAACACAGGTTACTGACCCACCAGTTCCAAAGACAGAGGATTACAGCACAGCAGAAACGGACACAGAGAACAGCACAGGATTCCTATCAAGGTGCAAAGCAATGTACAACCAGCATAGCATGGTACCACAAAGTGACAACTCCCCAGAAATCCAGAGTTTGATTGAATAGATTTCAGTTCTCAAAGGTATAGCAAAGAAAAATGTTAGCAATTTAATTTTCTGCATCATCTTCTTTAGATGTTTCAACATCTAACTTCCAACTTCAGGTTTCAGTTGTCATTTCAGAGCTTTAGGGTCTGGGAGCTGCAATGAGGAGAAATGTGAGATAATTAGGCTGTGCACCTACATTGACCAGGTACTTTTTTTTTTTCCTTTTGCGTAAATAGGACACATTTAAGCACTAGATTTTCATCAGCTGTGCTGGCATATAGTAACATACATAGTTTCTGATGCTGATTGCTACAGGCATTCCACACCACCAACTAGAGAAAAACAATACCTTCCTGTCTGTACATACATCAAACTGCTATACATCTGCTACAACTGGTGCAGAATTCACATTCACTTTTACTCCAATTTTACCACAATGCCACCATGCTCTCTGACACACATGACAAACTGGAAGTGCAAGCACTCCTGCCAAGCACTTGGATGACTAATGAGTCTCCACTCAGACTGACTCAAGCTGCTGCAAAGGTTTACATGCACTCCATAAAGGACATTTCTGAGTAACTTAAAAGTTAAGTGAAGCAAGAGTTATGAGGAGACAGTTGCTGCACCACTTCATTACTTATTCCTGAGATTCAGGATAGATGATAAAAGAGTTCACACGTGATTAGTGACAAGGGCAGAGGATTAGAGAGCAAATCCTTTTTAGAGTGGTGGCACTAAGTTCACAAGCAACTTACTGCAGCCTTCAGAGCTTGATCTAGGTCTTCCAGTAAATCTTCTTCATCTTCCAAACCAATCGACAGGCGAATCAATGTATCACTGATTCCAAGAGCTTCTCTCTCTTCTTTAGGCACTGAAGCATGAGTCATGACAGCCCTGCAAGAAAAAGAAAAAAAGCAGGTTTGTTTCTAAGATACGTTATTTTTACTGGAAAAAATCAAGGAAACTGATCACCTGCCAGCATTCCCTGTACTTCCAGGAAGACTTTACACCTCTTACTTGCCACCTGCTGGATAACCACAGACCAAAAGATTTTGTCGTAAGTTGACCTTATGTCAACCGTGGTGAAGCCAGTGGCCTCCATCTCCCAGACTGTCAGGGCAGTATTTCCAAAGAACAGTGACTAAGAAGTGGAGACTTAATAATCTGGAACTGAAATTGAGAAAAACTTTATCACTTCCTTCCAGACGTATGTTAAAATTTCTGGTAAGCAGTATCTAAAAGCTCTACTTTAAGCATGTGGAGAAAGGTTTACATGTACCACCTCCAGCATGAAATCCCCTGACGTGTGTTTTTCACTTCTGGTTCCTCAGATCACCTGTCACACTGTGCCATGAAAGTGGAAGACTACTCTCCCCAGCTATGAAGGAAGCTAAGAAGCTGCTTTTCTACGTGCTCAGCTACTGATACCCACTACTTAGCAATTACCTTTTGACTGCTTAAGTGTTTAAAGATGCACTCTTATTCTAAAATGAGAAACTGAAATTATTTAACAGATCTTTAGTCCTAACTTCCCATGCATTTTTTTTACTAGCAAATCAGATTTCAGTAAAACAGACCAATTACAGAAGAATCCTACTAGTAACCCTTTAACCTAGACAGTGGTGCCTAGGTACTACTAAAATCCCCTCCAATTCTGCTTGGCATGCAGACAGGCTCGGCTCAGTGCAGTGTACTGAATGTGCCCTCTTGTGTAAGCAGCTGGAATGGCAGTGTAGACAAATCCACTCAATTCTACTTGCTCTAAATCACCCTGACTCCTTGGAATTGTTACCATAATATCAAATGGCAGCTAGGTCTCCCAACTAAAACACAAAGTGAAGAAAGTAGCAGCAGTAGTATTGCTGAAAGCAGTGTAGAGGTGTAGCTAAAACGCACAGTGTTTCTGGAATGATTTGCTCAGCAGAGCCAAGAGCTAGTAGGAAATTCCAGCCATGGCCAGTGGCACCTTAGAGTGGTTTTGAGGAAACGGAAAAGCAAGTGTTGATGAATATGCTTGGATATTTATTTAAAATGCAGGTCCAGCTAGAGCCAGGAGAGCCAGTCAAGTAGACAGATCAAGCACAACACTTGGAGCCATCTCTGCAGTCACTGCATCTCCCCAGCACTGCCCTGGGGCAGCTCCCATGGGCTGCTCCCACTCCTTGTCTCTCCACAGTGCACTCAGGAGAGCCTACAGAATGCAAGTGGGCAGTGCCAGTTTGCATAGGTGCAGAGACCACAAGTGCAGAACAGTTTAGCTTTGACAGGACAGAGACATGTACACTATTTAAACCACATGCACTTTTTCCTCTCCTTTTGACACGTTTGCTGTTGAGATTTTTGTAACAGGTGATTCTGGAAGAATCTCACAGCAGAAAAGAGCTGCAGCTGCACCCAACAGATGGGTGACCAACATCCAGAGCCTGGGCAGGGAGGTGGAACCTTCCAGGCCTCAACCCCATTGCAGCAACAAAGACATCTGCACTGCCACAGGTCTGCACACCCTGCTCACACCAGTCTGTCTTCCTATTTTCACAGAAGTCATTCGTTTCTGGAGAAGTCACTGTCTTTTGTGTTACACAACACGCTATTCCTGGATGACAACTGTATGCAATCTATCTTAGCTTTGTATACGAGAACGTCTTAGAACTCCCACAAAAATAGTTCAGGAATTTTGTTACTCTGCAGCTTTTGTAGGATTGTTAAGATGAAGAATGACTTACGGAAGCTCTGCTAAGCTTTCATATCCTCCCAGGCTCTCAGCCAGCGTGAACACCTACAGGGAAACAGTAAACAGAAGTTAACACAAAAAGCTTGAGTTTATGATTGCTTAGAAATAGACAGTGAAAGTAAAAGGAACTTCCATTTTTAGTACTTGTTATTTTTCCCTAGGGTTTTCGACAGTAACTTCTGTATTTTAAGAAGTATTAGGTATAAAAAGGAGAAAATTACTCTTAGTAGTTAAGAGCCATTAAGGTTTGAAACAGACTTCACTTTGAAACAGCTCTGAAGAACTGCAGATGCAAAACTGAAATATGCCCATGCTGAGCAAACGTAACTCAGGATTAGTCTCTGTGTGGCACAGCACAGCCAGCAGAGCAGGAGAGAAAATAAACAATATTAGGGCACAGAGCCTGCCTGGGCACCAGGAGCTTTCATTCTGTTCTGAGGAAGGACAGAGCCTCAATAAAGCCAAACTCGCATCCAAAAAACTTCAGTTGAGGTTTAAGTGATGATAACCTGCCCTTACATATTCTTCTTCCACCACCAGCATCACACATCTATTTCACATATAACACCTAGGCTTTCCAAGCTGCCAGAAAACAAATTTGATGGTGGGGAGCAGGGATGGAAATTAAGATTCTTCCCATAAGGCTGCACTGTTTTTTCTACTCATTCCTTGTGTCTGAAGGTTCATTGAGCATTTTGAAAAACAGCCTGACAAGTGCTTTGAAATATAACAGTAGTATTGCACCAGCCACTCTGCCTTCAAACACTGGAGCCAATTACAAAAGGCCAGCTCTTGGTTAGAAGCAGTGCCTGGGCTAACCTGGAGATGTTACACCACGTTGTGTAAACAGACACCTCAAATGAGCTGAAATATCCTTTTCTTCCCTCTCATTAGTGTCTCGTTTATGCGCAATCTATTATTTAGAGATGGTTACACCCAAAATAAATTAGGAGCTTTAAAAGTACAGAGGAAGACTCTCCCTGCCTCAAGAAAAAACCTTTGCTTCGGTCATCACACTCAGGATGAAGGACAGGTTCAGCTCACTTTAAGGCAGAGAGTATTTGCCATCATTTACCTTTATGCTCTTCAGAAAGATGGTAGCATGTTTGAGATTCCCTTTAATGTAAAACGACAGCATCCCAGGGCAGCCAGTGCACTGCTGCTTGACCAGCTCGTGCTGAGGGTGGGAAGGCAACCCTGAAATACAAAGGAGCTGCCGTCAGTTAATTACCATCACATCAAAGAGTACAGCAGCTCACCCTGAACTGCATCAAATATCCTTCTGATGGGAAGGAATGTGAAGCCCATTGTCAAGACACCTAACCACGAGTCATCAGACGCGAAGGCTGCACAAGTGGAACGTAGCAGTGCAGCACCCAAACCCTGCCTTGCTCCAGGGCACGACCTGCTCTGCAGTCCTGCCAACCTACCAGGATAAATGACTTTCTCCACTCGGGGATTGGACTCAAGGAATCGACCCACAGCCAAAGCGTTGCTGAAGTGTTGCTTCATCCGCAGCTGCAGAGTCTTCAGACCCCGGTTGCACAGGTAGCAGTCAAAGGGAGATGGAATGGCTCCAAGAGCTGTGGGAATTGAAACACAAAACCACACATGAAACAAAGAGGGGTTTCGCTGTTGTTTTTTCATTTGTTTGTTTGTTTGAGTGAAACTACACTCCACATTTCCCACAGTTCTTAAGTATCAATAAGACACAAGTAAAGACATCTGATGTGATCTGTTCCACACACATGGGAAGCCAATTAGTGAGATAAAATAACACACTGAAGACTTGTGCATGGAATTTATTAAGTACAATGCACCTTTACTCCTTCTGTTGTAGAGAGGACACTGCACAGAAATTTGTTCGTGACAATTAAGAGGCAGTAAAATCATTAAAACTCACATCAGAGGATAGTTTTAAAAAAAAAATCAAATACAGTTAGCATGAATTAGATAAACTTAATTAAATATGGGAAGGTTTGCAAAACTTTTTGTGAGTGAAGTCAGGTAAATGTAGGAAAAGTTTATGCTCTTTCTGCCACAGGCTTAGGCCAAACCTGAAGTGAGACCTGGCAGAGCCATGCCCCATGTAACTGCAGGCACTGCACATCTGAGCTGCTCTGCATTTGATGCTTTCTGGATGTGCCACACACTTGTGTGCACACATATGCTTCGTAGCATGAGCTGGTACATCACAATACAATATATTTAAAGTTATTTCCTATATTTACTACTTACAGCCTTGTAAGAATTTGAGCCTTTTGTACAGGTCATCACAATTTACTGAAACGAGCCCCATTACAACATCGCTGTGCCCTAAAAATGCAAGAACAGAAGGAGAAAGTTAGCCACTTTATCTACCCTGGGGGTCTCCACAAACCCTCTCTTTTCTCAGTCTTGGTGCTAAGATAGTCCCATTTTGGCAATACACTGGATTCCTTCGCACTACAGCTGCCCTTGCGGTGCTGTCACATGGAACAGAAGCAGATTTCCACGTGATCTGAAGTGAGGGTCAGCAACACGCTCTGATGCACACCCTGCTCGTACCCCAGCTCCCACCACGTGCTGCAATGAGCTGCCAAGAAGCAGGACTTCGTTCAGCCACCAGCGAGCTCCCACAGAGCAGCAGCCAAGCAGAAAACTTCCACTTCAATCTGCACCACAAGCAGACGTGCTCACAGCACAGCTGTTACAGCTGGGCTACCTCTTAGTCTGGATCGTTTGGGAAACAACACAGCAAATGTGCTTCTGAACAGGCTCCAGCACTGACACATAAAACCTGCCTTAACCTTTGGTATCATTTCCAGCAGCTATCTCATACTGAAGGCTCACTTGTGGTTTTATGGCTCAGTGCGTGTGCATGGTGCATTTCCAAAGGCCACTTTCGGCTTCTCCTTGCTCAAGAGTGTTCCGTCTGGGACACTGTAAGACCAGCTGAGCTGGGCAAGAGCCCAAGTTTGAAAAAGACTCTGATCTTGTGGACTTGTTCTTCGCATTAAAGCAAACCATCTGGACTCCATCACTGTGCAAACCGTGTTTGCACAACGTGGCTGGTTGGTGCTAATAGCAGCAGCTACTGCCTGTGGATTTATCCATGGCAAGGGGGAGTTTAAAAGCATCCATGAGACATGGAAGTGGTTCAAGAGGTGAGAGCAGAAAGGCTCTCAGGTAATGTTTAAATGGCTTTTATGTAACAGCCTGGGCTGTGTTGAACCCAAGCACTCACCATTCATGTACTTGGTTGCAGAATACATACAGATGTCAGCTCCCAGGGACAAAGGACGCTAACAAGAAACGAGACAAATCTGAATGAAACAAGTGTGTCTTACATACTCCACAAGTTCATATTTACGAAAGAAAAACCAGTTATGTTGCTTAGCTGAGGCAGGGCTAAGTAATGCTGCCTTCAGCCTATCTCCTTAGAAAACGAAGACCTCCACACTAAGCAGAGATATTCTCAGTTCTCCAGAAACCCACATTGCTGCTGCTGCACTGCAAGGACTGCTGAACACCCGAGGAAAGCACAAAAGGTGTTTGCCAGGTCTCCCTTCCCTGCTGTGCTCAGCTTCCTGCCCAGAAGCCTCGTTCAGGCGAGAGGCAAACCAAGGCTACGTTGGGCAAGAAGTTATGAACTTTTTTTTTCCATTAGTGCCTAAGTAAAGGACTTTATGTGTATAACATAAACAGATTATAAAGACTGGAGAGTACTAATACATTACAAGGTGACAAAGCAAGCAGATTTAGAATAAAAGAGTGCTGCTGTCAGCTGAAGCACGTAAGTCTACGGCAGGAACATGGATAATGTGCATTCCCACTGCACAGCCAAGAGAACAGTAGCATAAACACCAGTGCCTCTTATACTCAATATTACTGTATAAATCACTCTAAAATTATGATTTTCTTAGTACACTCAGGAGTCTGGAGGAGTTTAAAGATGTTACCTATTATGCTTAGTGGGCTTAATCATTACTGACTCTCTCTGAGGACCAATCCAATAAAATATACATTAACTAGCTTACATACACAGACGCTGACTTTTCTCCTTTCATGCAAATCTTTCAACAGTAAAATAAATAAAAGGAAAAGAAACCAAAATCTTTGGTATATGCAAGACAAGCTCAAGAGCTGCTCTAGCTAAGCATTAACACTTCCCATAGAGCTCTCTTAATTTATAATGACCTCAGTGTCCTTAATAAAAAATAAAGACACCGTCCTTACTTGCACTCAAAAAGTTCTCTGTAGACCTAAAACATGAGGGATTTGTTTGATCTCCAGGGAAATACATGGAGATACTTCTAGCCCACGTTGAGATGAACAAGACTTTGAAGTTCATTATTTAGAAGCAGTTTTAGAGTTTTAAAATTGCCTTTAGTTCCTGTATTCTAGTTGTAAAAGCAGAAAAGTTGTACCAGTTGTCCAAGGTTAAAAAAAAAAAACACAAACCTAAGCCATCTGTTCATCAGAATATTGATGAAAAAGTCAACTTTAACACCTGAAAGACAGTTAAAATCTTCTGCTTCATTTAACCCTTATCTTCACTTCCTTTTTGGAACATCAAATGGTTCAAAACAGATCCCAAGCAGCATGTGGTAGAAAAAAGGCAAAGATGGAAAACAGTCCATTTTTCAATAGGCCTATTAGGGTTCCCATCAGTTAGATCCACAAAACACATATGAATGACAGAGAAGCCTTCCTCCCAATGGCTCAACTTACTTCCTCGATTGCATAAGCACAATTACTCAACCTGTGAGCTATGTTGCTTCTGTTGGTGTCATACTGGCATATAGCTAGCTATAAAATATTCTGCATGCCATCTCTGCTAAATTATAAACAACTGGTACATTGCTTGTATTTAGAGGCAATTTTACAGTACACATGTCAAAACCACAGTTTCCATTCAAAAAGGCATCTTTGAAGACACTGAAATGCTGGGGAAACTACAAAGAAAGCAAGCACTTACCTGGAAATACGCAGACATAAAACTGTTGTCTACTGCCAGCAGAATGTCTTTGTGCTTATGGACCACATCAGCACAGCCCTGAATATCAATGATCTTCATCATGGGGTTTGTGGGCGTTTCAATCCAAACAAGCTGTAGTAACACAACAATACCACACATCATCTACAGTGCTGGTGACAAGGCATGCACTGCACAGTGCCAAAACCTTTCCCATCTTCTATGTATTTTTAAAGGTACCCGTCTAAAAACCTACCAAAGCAGGAGTATCCAGGCTTCTCTCTTCACAAATAAACACAAGGTACTGTTACCACCATTTAACATCACCATCTGTATCATTTGGGACAATTTTACTACTATCAGTTCCACCATCACAAGTACTAGGTATTTACTTTAAGAAGCAATTCAGAAGTTGTAAGTAAGTGCTTTTAAAGGTTATCTTGTGGAGTGCCAGCTCCTGACGCAGGTTTGCACAGTGAAAATCAGGTGTGATTATTAAAGATGACTTAATGACTTAAATGATTTACGGAGGGTTGTTAGAGTTGGGGTAGTATGGTTAGATTGCGGATGGACTTGATGATCTTGATGATCCTTTCTATGATTCTAAGAAAGGTGGAACTTCTTGGAAGAGACAGCACTCTCCCCAGAGATAACTGACACGTGAGCACCAAACTGTTTGGAAATGTAAGTGCTTTGCATCTGAAGAATGCCTGACACAACCAGAAGAAAACCTTTAAGCCCAAGAGAAACTGTTACTGTTCCAAAGCACTGCTTATCCATTTTCATATCATGCTTACAATGTCATTAACTACTCCTCCCTCCCCTCAAAGAAGAAAAAAGGCTAGATTTTGAACAGTAATACAGGTATCAGAAAAGGCTTCTTTTTCTTCCTCCATAGAAGGCAACACATTTCTCTGAACAAACCCTTATTGCTAAGGGATGTTCTCCTATTTCTAATCTTAAAGCACTTTGGACAAGAAATTGGACAAGAAATTGTCCAATTTTTCAATGCTTCCTGGAGACTTCAGAAAGTAAAAGTCCAGGCACTGCATTTGTTTTATTTTATACAGTAAATAAAAGCCCATCATCGGGCTGGTTACAATCCCTGCACTGTCAGCCTAGGAAACAGGCAGACACTCAAGGCTCAAATGAGAATGCTCTTGGGTCACAACAGACAGGAGGCCAACCACCAACTGCTATCATGGGCAACTTGAGGAAATCTAGTTTAAGTTATTGCCAATTAAACAACTTTCCTCCCCACTGTCCAAAGGGCAACTTCTCTCCTTTGTGTGATGGAGCACCTGCTCCACCTATTCCATCCTCCTTCTCAGATCTTGGTGCTCCCTCTGTTGTTTCCTACTCTTTTTCCCCTCCTCTCTCCCCCCAGGGCCTTTGCTCTCAGAGGCACTGCTGACCTCAGTGCCAGGCTCAGCTTTGCACTGTGGTGGTCCCATTGCAGCTGTGCCCTGACCCCTTCCCACAGAGACCACTTCTGAGCCTTTCCAACACAAAACCTTTCCACGTACACCCCATCCAGCAGTAGCATCAATGAAGTTATTCAAGGACATTAAGCAGGTAAGCTCTCTCTCTCCTACCTTTGTCTCAGGTGTAATTGCAGCTTCCAGGCATTTCAATTTTGAACAGTCCACAAAAATTACTTTTAAACCCATATTCATGGCTATTCGCTGGAAGTATCTGTTTGTACCTTTAGAAAAGGAGGAGACAGAGACACAGAGTGAAACAGCGTTATCAAGTTTCCTTCACTGATCTCCAGCCTCTTCTTTGCACCCATGGAAGTCAAGACTTCACACTTCAATGCCGCACATTACAAATGGTAGATCACTACACTGTTACTTCTAAGAATTCTGAAGATTGCTGTGTTTTTAAACACCATGGAAAAGTAATAATGGGAAGGTGGAACTACACAAATCAAGAAGTACTTTCATTTAACAGCTGCTCTTTTTTTTCAGTTGGAAAATGAAACAAACGAAGCGCTTTGGCTGCAGCCCAAAACATGCACCCATGGTCAGCCCTGAGCCTCCTGCCTCCTCCCACTGAAACTCACTCCCCTGGAACACACTGCATGCAGTATCTCTGCCTTTTGCTCCTCTTCCGCTGTGTCAAACAATGGATCTGCATGCATAGTTTAATCACATAAACATACAGCAGACAACTGTGACCTACAGCCCCATTCTGTTTGCCCGCCTCTCACTTTTCTCCCAGCACTTTGCTACGCACTGTTCCAGTCTTTATATCACCTTTCCTCCACCCGTTACAGTAACTTTGCACTTTCAAAGTCTTCCTTCTATTTAACAAGCCTAATCAAAAACCTGGGAGAAGAATCAAGAGGAAGATGCGAGCTGCTGTTTTCTCGTATTTCCATTGAATAATAATGTATTAAGGAACAGAATACAGAGATTCCTCCTTCTTGTCTTCGAAGCCTTTCACTGAAGAGCTTAAGGCAGGAAAAAGCACCAACTACCCATCACAGAACCATTCTGGTCGGAAAAGCCCTCTGAGCTCCCCAACCCACCCCCAGCCCACCCCACATGCCCACATCCCTCAGTTCCACATCCCACAGCTCCGAACACCCCAGGGATGCTGACCCCACACCCCCACCCCCTGGGCAGACTGGATGGTGTTACAGCTCAATCACTGCCCTCAGCCTGCCCACATCCCTCTGTATCACATTCCCACCTCAGGCAGACAATTAAACAATAGGCATACAACATATTGACTGCTTGGATTAAAAATTAATTCACTGGGTCTGCCAAGATCATTTAACCTTTATTCACTTATGACAAGACAGCAGCTGCCCTCTTGTCGTAACAGCACAGCAATTACAGGATTTGATTTATACAAACACTGCATGAGTGATATTGTTTTTCCAGAAAGTACTTGTATTTCTACAACAAACTATACACCATATTCTCTCATACTGTTGGAGGCTTATTCAAGCATAGGAAATTGTCACACAGGCTGCAAATTCCACAAACACAACCCACAGAGAAGTTGCCTTGCAGCAGTCTTCCACGCTCTTAATAACAGTGCACCATATAAACCCTTTGATATATACATATTTTTAGCATTTTTCTTGCAATCCTGATTACTACAAGCTCAGCTGATCTAGCACACACAGAACCTCTATCCTAATCAAGAAGGATTCTTACAAAACTCAGGATCAAACTACGGCTACAACATTAAGAAAAGCTAGCAGAGAAGGCATCTGGAGCAAAAAGCTTATGCAAGTTCACAGCCTAATAGTGGACTGCATTGAGAAGACGCAGCCAGAGTAGATACAAAACTGGGTGTTCAGGGAAGACAACAGTACAGTTTTCTGAAACAGTCCAGCCTGAACACTGGTTGGTAAAGGGTCAAGCCCAGGAAATGAACGACACAAAAAAGCAAGCTGGAAAGCTGTGCAATGCTGGACTGCCAATAAGTCTGTGCAAAGCTAGGATATCACTATTTTCCCCTCACTGCAGCATACATTACTAGCCAGTGAAGCATTCACATTGTGCAGCAGCCTTTCAATGTCTGAATTTCTAACACCAAACTCCGGGAGGAGTATTCTGTCTTCTCATGAAGTGAAAGGGTTTTGAAGAAAAGTAATTTAAATCCAGAAAGTTCTCAAGAAATGCCAGTAGATACATTTAACTGGGAGTGACGATCAAAAACACTCTTGCATCTTACTTACCTCCATAGACATCATCCATACAGATAATTGTATCTCCTGCCTTTAATAGGTGAATAACATTCATAGTAGCAGCTAAGCCAGAAGCATAGGCCAAAGCTAAAAAAGAAAAGAGGGGCAGAGAGAACATATTTTAATAAGATGCAAACCTGTCAAACTTGCCTTTGCTTTCTTTACTTTGCTTCTGAAGCGAACCTGTTGTATCACCCTCACCTATGCTGTCTCCCTCTCTAAGCAGCTTCACTAGAAGTATACAAGGTGTGACCCTCCATGAGCATTGCAGCAGCTGCTGCCCAGCTCATCCTCACATCACCAAATTCAGTGCTGCAATACAAGGATGAGTTCATAACAGGAGATGTGTTAGGCACTACACAAAATAAGAAGCAAAGGCTTTGTACAAGGACTAGAGGTCGAGCTGGGCTGCCCTGGGGGAGAAGTGCAGAGCAGCTCTGCCCATTGCTAGCCATCACTGGCCACTGCTGGTGGCAGCCCACTGTCCTCATCTCTCCAGGTTACAGCTACTACAACCATCATCACAAGATGCACATGCTGCCAACCTGCTCAAGAAAAGCACAAATTGCTTACAGTATTTCGCTCCATCCAGCACAGCCACAGCCTTCTCCAGGCAGGTTCGGGTAGGGTTTCCACACCGGCTGTAATCATAACCCTGTCATGAAGGGAAGAAACAAATTTAACATCAGAGGAAGCAGTGAGAATGCTCTGGATGATGACAGTAACAATTCTGGGTTTCTTAACAGGCCGTCACTCTTGGCACTGAGGTCACACACTCACCTTTTCCAGTGACAGTGGGCTGCCTTTCTGGCTGCGCCAAGCTGTTCACCCAACATCCACTGGGATCCATCCTTCCTACTTTGTGAGTTTCTACTGACAAGACATTTACTTGAGCTTTACCTGAATTAAGACAGTGCAGACTTTCACAGAATCATAGCACCACAGAACTGTTTGAGTTGGAACAACCCATTTAAAAGCCATCTGGTCCCACTCCCTGCAATGAACGGGGACACCCACAGCTCCATAGGTGCTCAGATTCCATCCCCTGACCTTGGGTGTCTGCAAGGATGGGCACCACTGCCTTTCTGGGCATCCTGAGCCAGTGTCTCCTCCCTTAGTGTAAAGAACTTCTTCCTTATATCCAATCTAAATCTCTTCTAGTGTGACACCACTTCCCCTTGTCCTGACAAAACAGACCCTGCCCACCAGACTGTCCCCCTCCCCTTCCAGCTGCTTCCTTGCCCCAGGAGATACTGAAAAGATACTGACACAGTTTGTGCTAAGTGACCCTGGAGCAAAAAGTTCACAGTGCTTTACAGCTCAGAGCTGTGAGACCACAGCACGTTTAAGTGTTGGACAACTTAAACTAAAGCTTTAATTCATTAAAATTTAGGCCGCTGCTGATTGGCTAAAACACAGCCTGTATCCCAAGGAGTAAAGAACAAATTCCCTATTCTTTGAAGAACCTTTGATCTAGACAGCAACACTGCTCTCTGATTAACTGCCTTGTTGTAGCAATTATCCAAGCAGATGCTAATTACATTGTTTTGAGTTAATGAACCTGAAAGCAAATTATTCACCCCAAATTGCACTGGGACGCCTAGGGCCCAGCCCAATGCAAGGACAAGCACCCTCCACTCCGGTGACTCCACAGGAAGCAGCCTGTGTCTGTCAGACCCAAAACTGTGTAGTCTGAGCTTGACCACATACCCATGAAATAACACTGCAACGACAACTTGTGATCACCTGAGCGGCTGCCAGAAATGCTTGTGTACTCAAGACCAGGAATGAAATGACTCCAAAGGGTGTTCCAAGCCTGTTGATGGACATCCCTCACCTGAGGATGGTTCCTAGAAGAACACCAGGGGAGGACCCATCCCTACCCATGTTCTCCTGTTTTTCATAGATTCCCACCTCTGGCCACTTCTGGAGAGAAGGCCCTGCTGGGACACAGTTCCTACCAGAGTGGCACATCTTATCACCACAATGCTCTGCTGGAAGGGTGCAACAGGGCGCCAACAAGTGCCTATCTGCACCAGATACAAAGTTCTTAGAAGCTCAAATGTTTCCCTGGCACGTGATCATGCCAAGCTCTACCTTTCTGCACAACAGCTTTACACGAATAATGGCCAAAAAAATCAACAACAACAAGAACGTGCACATGTGCTGCAATGTCCCAAGAATCTGGAGGGCCATCTTGGTATTTGCATGTGTACAGGAATTCTGTTTAATGACAATCTCATCACGTTCAGGAATCTTGCTGAGCTTCCTGCAGGACCACTGTGGCATCGATACGCAGCACTGCATGAATTCCCCGTGACCTTCAGCACCTACTCTTAATTACCCAAAGTGTTGCTCTGCCTGAGTGATTCCACACAGCATCAGAGATCACAAGACAAATTCCAACTGCCCGAGCAGCAAAGTGTGACATCCTGCCCTGAGATCTGGAACAAGCACTGCTTTGTGGGCTGCACATCGGTGTTACTTCCCTCACACACGCATGTGGCCATCAGAAACCTCACAACAGAATCACAGAATGGCCAGGGTTGGAAGGGACCCCAAGCATCATGAAGCTGCAACCCCCTGTCACATACAGGACCACCAAACTCCACATTTCACAGCAGCCCAGGCTGCTCAGGGCCCCATCCAACCTGGCCTTGAACACCTCCAGGGATGGACGGGGCATCACAGCCTCTCTGGGCAGCTGTTCCAGCACCTCAACACTCTCTCTGTAAAGAACTTCCCCCTGGCATCCAACCTCAATCTTCCCTCCCTCAACTTCAATACATTTCCCTTTGTCCTGCAGTTATCGACCCTTTCAAAGAGTTGATTCCCCTTCTGTCTGTAGGCTCCCTTTAGGTACTGAAAGGCTGCAATGAGGTCACCCCGCAGCCTTCTCTTCTCCAGGCTGAACAAGCCCAGCTCCCTCAGCCTCTCTTCACAAAGGAGCTGCTCCAGCCCCCTGACCATCTTTGTGCTCTCCTCTGGACCCTCTCCAACAGCTCCCTGTCTTTGCTGTACTGAGGCTCCAGACCTGAACACAGTACTACAGAAAGTTCAGTCATTCAGTGTAAACGCTGCCGGTGCTTCATAAAATGCAATGGAATATTTACTTGATCTGGAAGGTCAACGGAAGTGGCCTCTTACAAAATCTGGGCAAACGAGCAAGTACTCTGCTCGGGTCTAACGGCAAAGTTGAATGTGGTATCACAGAACTCAAGAGAGCTGCACAAAGCATCCACGAGATGTGAGAAAATCACGTGGCACGGCACGGCACGATGCAGAACACGGCACCTTTTATCTCAGCGGCTCCCTCGGTGACACATGGGCTAAGCCAGGATGCGAGACCTACAGGCTGCGCACGGCGGCCGCACGCTGACTGCGCGCAGCGGATCCCCGCTGCCGGCTCCCGCCCCGCAGCTTGCGGCGCCGAGCCCGGCAGGGGGCGGCCGGTCCGTCCCGGCGCGGCTGATGAAATCGCCCTCTCCGAGCCCAGCGCGGCGCTCACCGCCCGCAGACCCCTCCGGGGAGCGCGGTTCGGATCAACCCGGCCCCGCATTCCGACCCCGCGCGGCCCCGCCCGCACTCACCGCGTGCTCGCCGGGCGCCTGCTGCTTGAACGTGGTGGAGAGCGAGACCGGCGGCACCAAGGCGCCCGAACGCCACTGCTCGGGCTCCTGCCCGGCGTGGATGGCCTGCGTGCCGAAGTGCGCGAAGGGCTGCAGGTAACCTCGCTCCATGACCGCGATCCGACCGCCGCCGCTCCGGCCCCGCGCAGCCTCCCAGTCCTTCACGGCCGCGGCTCCGCCCGGGGGCACGGCGCGGGAGGGGCGTCGCCGCCCCCCGCCATTGGCTCCGAGCCGCCGGGCAGCGCCCTCGCCGCGGGGCGGGGCAGCGGAGTTGGGCCGGGCTCGGGTCGGGGTTGGGCGCCGTGCGGCGGGGCTGGGAGGAGCGGGTGCGGAGAGCTGCGGCTGTAGAGGATGCGCGCTTAAAACGCAGAACGAGCTGCGCTTTTCCTCAGCTCCTCTTCTGTTTCCAGCGCGGTTTGCGCCGGACCGGGAGGAACAAGTGCTGGAGCTGCTCCGTGTGCTGCGCTGGGCACGTGGCGGGGCCACATAGCAGCACCCAGCTCCTGCACGGCCTCTTGTGCACAGCATCACAGGAAAGTCCCCCAAAAAGCCATTTTAGAAGTGCTGCCATAAAATATGACTGCTCTGTGGGCCGAATACAGCAGCTTGCATCTTGAGTACTGTGTTCAGGTCTGGAGCCCCAGTACAGCAAAGACAGGGAGCTGTTGGAGAGGGTCCAGAGGAGAGCACAAAGATGGTCAGGGGGCTGGAGCAGCTCCTTTGTGAAGAGAGGCTGAGGGAGCTGGACTTGTTCAGCCTGGAGAAGAGAAGGCTGCGGGGTGACCTCACTGCAGCCTTTCAGTACCTAAAGGGAGCCTACAGACAGGAGGGGAATCAACTCTTTGAAAGGGTCAATAACTGCAGGACAAAGGGAAATGTATTGAAGTTGAGGGAGGGAAGATTGAGGTTGGATGCCAGGGGGAAGTTCTTTACAGAGAGAGTGTTGAGGTGCTGGAACAGCTGCCCAGAGAGGCTGTGATGCCCCGTCCATCCCTGGAGGTGTTCAAGGCCAGGTTGGATGGGGCCCTGAGCAGCCTGGGCTGCTGTGAAATGTGGAGGTTGGTGGCCCTGCATGTGGCAGGGAGTTGGAGCTTCATGATCCTTGGGGTCCCTTCCAACCCTGGCCATTCTGTGATTGAGGATGGAAAATGACAGGCATGTAGGTGAAAGCATTGCCCACATTCCTCCCATAGCACTGTGTGCAATAGGGGACAGCTGCTGAGGGGCCCGGTGACCACAGGGGAATGGCAGCACCGCACAGCCCCAGCGCATCGGCTGATGTGCCCAGCTGAACTCACACAGCCCAGAACTCAGTGCTTCTGGTTGCAGACGGCTTCTCTTACACTCCAACCTGGACTTTATTTATTTTTATATAAATTGAGGCAAATTGAGTCTTTTGTGGCTGTTGTTGGAGCATGCTGTGCTGCTGACATACAGCTCTTTGGGTGTTCTTGCTTTCACAGACCCTCATCCTCCTATCCCCCATCAGGGGCTGAAGCACTTTGCTGAGTAAATATATAAAGGAACTCTGCGGATGGCTCAGTCCCATGGATTGGCGTGGGAAACATGAGAAAACTGCTCATGCTTTTCTTTCTTTTTAGCAGGAAGATGCAGGCAGTTCCGAGGTGCTTCAGGACAGCACTGGCCCAACAGCAAAGAGAATTACTCCTTCATTGAGATAGTCATGGAGGCTACGATGTCTTAAAATTCCTTACCTACTTTTTCCTGTGAAGTTTTGTTTTATTCAGTGGCCTTTGTCACTTTGAAAGATGTCTTTCTCTCTAGCACATCTCTCAAGTCAGTCATTCTGAGTGCCTCAGAAAAGCAGGTTAATTTCACTGAGCTGGCAAATTCCATTCACTGCCCACCTGGACCTCATTTGTTTTTGTGTTGCCACTGGAAATAAGGAAAAAACACATCAGGAGAGATCACTCCTCGGTGCTTTCAGTATTTTGTTCAGCACTCTTTACAAGTTCAAGTGTTACTATTGGACTTACAGCTAGAAGAAATGCATGGGGACACCTATGGTATGCCATTGTCATTTGCTGCCTACCTTTGGGTTTTGAAAAAATGTTGCCTTAGCTTTTTACACCTCCCTATTTTTTGACCAGTTTCTTTATATACTGCACAAGCTGGCATTGCTCCTAGAGGAACATAGCCATAAGGAATTACATCTCTGTTATTTATATCCTGCTTGAGGATTTCCATAAGTGAAGGTTCCATAGGCTCACAGTGTAGAAAATGCAGTTCTGCATCTGATCTGATCCTACTACTTTTATCTAGCTTGCTTGGGAGAGAGCAAATGAAGTGATTTGGGAAGATAGAGAATATAAACAAGCCAAAGTCAAGTTGTTAAACAAACAAACATTCTCAAGGGTTTCTAAGTACATTCCCAGTGAGGGAGGACATCTGGATTCACTACCAACTCCATTTTCCACAGAGCAGTTTCCATCAGTAATGAATTCATTGTTTTTCTGGACTGAATAAGGGACTCCATAATAAGCTGGTAAACAGTGACTTCATGCCTCTGCCTACCCTTAGCTGGCCTTCAGTAATTAGAATTGCAACCCGAAGCTTCCAACCCTCGGGAAGCACCAGCCAAAAGCTGAGCTAGCACACCTCCCCCACAAGAACAACTGCATGTGCAAACATTCCCTTGTGTTGCACTGGAGAATAGAGGAGAGACGTCAGAATTGCCAACAGCAATCACGTAACATCACCAACAGCACCAGCCTCTCAAATCCTGTCTGTAAGCGGATTTTAATTTCCTCTAAGAGTAAGGAAAGCCAGACAAATCTCAAGGAAAGAACAATGGACCATAGAATGAAGTGATATGCTTACTTATGTAAAATTCCTTGTTAGAATTATAAATAGCCATGCCAGAAGCAGCTGTGCTGTCACTGACGACAAGGCACAGAAATCACATTTCATAGTTCTTATCTCCTTCCAGAATTATTCTGAGTCACTTAATATGATGCAAACGGAGTAAAGAAAGAGGGCATCCAGAAAGGTGCGCTGTTTATCGCTGCAGATCTAACCTTTCAGACAACTTGCAGGTTGTCTTCCCTGGAATCACTGGTAAAAATTGCAGTCTTCCTGGAATTCGACACATCATCATTTTCTAAATGATTCATTGCACTATTGTAAGTGCTTGCAGAACTGATGCTGGAGAAGCAGCTTGTGGGAAACGCCAATCCGGTGTGATGCAGTTGCTTTATAAAACAATAATGCATCTGCAAGTACTGAGGGACACCACTCTGTGTGCTTTTAAGGGTGACAATTTGTCCACCATGCAAGAATGGTGATTTGAGGAGATGGTGTTGAACAAAGCCAGTTGACTTTTTGTAACCAGTAGTCATCCCGTGCTCTTTACAGGGGAGGTGAATGGACTCCTTGGGTTTATTGCAGCATTGCGTGGCTTGTGTACACACCTGGCATGCAGCAAGGGTGGACATTGTTGTCCAGAGTTGAGTAACTAAAGCTCTAACCAAGCCATTACGGAGCCAGCTTGCCTCCTCACAACCGGACCTGAAAGGAATCAGTTTGTAGCTGAGGGAACTGGGCTTATTTAGCTTGAAGAGAAGGCTGCAGAGGAAGCTCATTGCTGCCTTCAGTACTTGAGGGAAGCTGATAAACAAGAGAATGACTTTGTACATGAATAGATAGGCCAGGGGGGAATGGCTTTAAGCTGAAAAAGAGGAGACTTGGGTCAGATGTGAGGGAGAAGTTGTTCACCCAGAGGCGGTGAGGCCCCAGCACTGCTGCCCAGAGCCATGGGTCTCCATCCCTGGAGGTGCTGAGGCCATGGATGGGCCCTGGGGGGCAGGAAAGCTCAGAGCAGAGGTAGGATGGGGAGTTTGGGGCTTCCCTCTAACCCAATCGTTCTATGATTCTATGTTCAGAGAAAACATTTGCCACGGACTGAGAATCTGGGCCCCCTCCTCTTGCTGCGATGTCACTACAGGCTGTGGTTTTCTCCTCGGCAAACCCGCGTGCCTTCCTTCCTTTGGAACTGCAGCACTTCAGACAGCTGGGATGGGGGGTTTGCAGGTTTGCAGGCAGGCGCTGCTGGTGGTCAGGCACAGACTGGCACGGGCTGCCCGTCCCTGGAGATGCTCCATGGCCGTGGAACTAGGGGACTAGTATGGCACCAGGGGACACGGCCGGTGGGCATGGTGAGGGCTCTGACTGCACTTGGTGAGCTTAGAGGGCTTCTCCAACCGCGACGACTCTGATCCCATACCCGTGACGTAACCCCACTAAGAAGGCCAGCAGCCCCGCCCAGCTCTGCCCGCTGCGGGGCGCCCTCTCGCCCGCCCGCGCTGACACGGCGCTCAGGGGCGGTGTCCCGCCGCCGTCTCGCGGTGCCGCCAAGTCTCGCCCCGCGCCGCGCCTCTCGCGGGAGTAGCCGGCCAAGATGGCGGCGGCGCCGGGCCGTTGAGCGGGCCCCCGCGGGCGGGAGGCGTCAGACGGAGGCGGGCGGGCGTCGGGCTCCTCAGCGCCGCGGCCGTTTGAGGTGGGGGATGCCGACGGGACGGGACTCGCCGCCGCGGCTCTGAGCGCCTCGTCCCTCCGGCCGCGGCCAGTCTCCCGGCGGGGTCCCCCCCCTCCCCGCCCGCGGGGCCGCCGCCGGCGATGACCGGCGAGAAGCTGCGCTCGCTGCGCAGGGACCACAAACCCAGCAAGGAGGACGGGGACCTGCTGGGGCACGGCGAGGAGGAGGCGGCCGCCGCGCCCGGAGCCATCTTCACCGGGGGGCGCGGGAGCGGCGGCAAAGGCGGCCGGGCCGGGGGGCACCGCATCTTCAGCAACCACCACCACCACCAGCAGCGGCTGCCGCCGAAGGGCGGCCTGGCGGGCGGCGGGACGGGCCCGGCCGCGGAGCCCGAGCGGAGCCCCGCGCACTTCCCCGTGCACGAGTGCGTCTTCAAGGGGGACGTGAGGCGGCT
The DNA here is from genome assembly GCF_019232065.1 of Centrocercus urophasianus. NCBI lineage: Eukaryota > Metazoa > Chordata > Aves > Galliformes > Phasianidae > Centrocercus > Centrocercus urophasianus. The sequence goes on along the minus strand of NW_024884733.1, from coordinate 28,464,360 downwards.
GTCGGCGCTCATCCGCACGCAGGGCATCGGCCAGAAGGACAGCCACGGTGAGCGGCGGGCGAGGCCGTGCTCGGGGCTGCTGGGGGCGGACGGTGCTCCCTGCCTGCCTGCTTTCCTGCCTGCCTTCCTTTCTTCCCCCCTGGGGAACTGCCTCAGCAGTCCAGGCCGGACCCGCAGGGCACACCGGGCCAAGCAGCACCGCTTGATGCATACAGTGTCCGTTCTGCTTTGTGTGAGCTGCTTTTTCCTTCTTCTGTCATGTTTTGGAGAGTTTCATCACCCTCACTGTCTCATTTCTGCTTAGCTCAAGCTCTCATCTCTTCTTTCTACAGAAGGTTGTGAGGCACAGGCTGTGGTGCTGCGCTGCACAGCGGTGGGGATCACAGCCTGGGGGGTGTTTGGAGCCCTGGGATGTGGCACTGAGGGTCGTGGGCATAGGGGGGTGGATTGGGGAGCTCAGAGGGCTTTTCCAACCATGATGGTTCTGTTTTTAATTGTTTTTATCTTATTGTTTTAAGTGCATTTATCTTCCCTGAGGTTTAGTAGTTAGCTGTGCTGGGAGTTGCAGTGAGCTCTGCACAGCAGTGTTGCTGTGCCTCCTATCGCCAGGGTGTCCTGGAATTTCACTAATAGGAATGAGTGCATCGCTGCTGTTTGTGTTGTCCTGGAAGAACTTCCTCTTACGAAGTCTTGCTTCAGACCTGAAGATGCATTTTTGCAAGAATGCCTTTTATTTTTCTTCTTTTCTTTTTTGAAGTGTGTGAACTGTCACCTTTTAGGGATGATGGGGCGTAGGGGACACTTGGGAGTGGCTTTTTTGGCTGTTGGTGGGATTATCTTTAGGTTTTCCCCAGCTTAAACAAAAATTATATATATATATATATATTTATATGTATATAACCTCTCTCTCTCTCCATATGTATATATATATCTCCATATATGTATGGAGAGAGAGAGAGAGATAGCTGTGTGTGTGTATGTATGTATATATATAGTTTTGGGATTTGAAAGAGGCAAAAGGTTGTCATCTGCTTCTCCTACTTGCTTTGGACAGAGAAGCAATAGTAACAGAGGTAGAAAAAAGAGCCTTGTGTTACTTTAAAATGTGCAACCATTCAAAGTCTTGATAGGGCATTTTAAAATGATATGTTTAATTTGGGGAATGTTGTACACTGTAAAATAAGTTAGCCTGTCAAGTCAGCTGAAGTTTCACGGTTAGCTTTCGTCTGTGTGTTTCCTGCCTTTTTCCAGAGTAAGATGATACGTTTCTGCAGGAGGGTGTAAGTCATCCTGCATGTGGTGTCTGGGCAAGTTGTGATTAAAGGGTAGAGTTACTCTCTTTTTCTGATGATGAGATAAGTGTTCCCTTTGTTTTACTTAATTGTGTTGTGTAAAATAAAACCAAACAGTAATGTAGGGCAGTCTTAGGATTGGTACGATGGGAAAAATAGCATAATTAGAAATTTAAAACTGTCTCCGTGACAATATAAAGCACTCTGAAACACAAACTGGTGTATGCTGGAGTAGCTCATGGCTCAGTTTCCTCAACTGAGATAGGAAGGAGCATTTCTTACAACTGTCATAACATTTTTCTAAGTAGCCTGCTATAAATATTGCTACAGATATATTTATCCTGTCATCTTCATTCCAAGAGTTGCAGCAAAGTCTGGTAGAATGAAAGCAACAGGCCTGGAAAGAAACCTTCTCCCTGTGTGCCTTCTGCTGCCTTCTTCCCTACATCTCTTCCAGTTCCTATCAAATGACTCATTGCTGTAGCTTTGTGTCCGTACTTTGAAGGCACTTCATGACCCATCTTTGCTGAACTGCTGTCTTCACTGTCTATCACAAGTGTTGATACTGTGTTTTTATGTATGTTTATATACTTTTAATAGTATATATGTATTTTTTTAATGAACTTTTCTTCATTTTCCCTGCTGGTTGCAATAGGAACAGTGTGGATTTCTGTTCCGTCTTCTTCCAAAGTTTTACTTTCACTGTTCTTTTGTCCTTAAATTAAAACAAAACAAAACACCAAACCAACCAAAAACCAACAAAAAAACCCAAACCAATCCAAAACAAAACCAGAAACCAACAACAAAACCAAACCCTTGGTGCCTTGACATACCAAAGACCTGACTGTTACTTCCTTGTTGTTGTTTTCTTCCTGCCTGAGTCCATCTGCCACTTGTTTACATATTTGAATTGTGAGTTATTTGGGGTAGATAACTTCAGCTTACAACTATACTCAGAAGTAAGCTTGAAGAATCCTAGAGCATGATATGGAAGTGACAGAAGAGGGACAACTTCTAGTAACAGTTACTATTAATAATTCAGTTCCATTTTTAGTGAGCAGTTAAGTAGAAAAGCCACGTCCCATAGAACATTAAACTTGTGGTGTTCTGATAAAACAAATGCTGGCTGTAGCAATAAATAGAGAGCTAGCCAGGCTGCACTCTGAATTAACCTCAAAAAAAGCATTTCTTGTTGGTAAGACCAGCATCATTATTCCGAAAGGTAGGAGCTTGTATATGGTTTTAGATTACTTTTATTTTTGCTGTAACACACATTTAAAAGCTTAAACATATTTTCAGAAGAAAATAGTTGTTTCTGAAATAGATAAATCTTGCTGAATTACTGTCAGAAAACACTCAGCTGCCTTGTAGGTGTGCCAGATGTCTACATGAGTGTGTTTTAACTTCTGACCTTTCATAAGGGCAGTGCAGATGATTTGGGATGCACGGCCTGGCTGGAGACCTGCAGGACTTCAGGCACTGCTGTATCACTGCTACCTCAGGTTAAGGCCCTGTAGCCTAAACGTGGGCAGGGAAATGTAAAAGTTGGTTTCTGAAGCTATGGACACTGAAGAAACCTTCTGTAAATGGAAGGGCTAAGTGAGCTTTGTTTCTAAGGTGAATCAAGCTGTTACCAGCAAAGAAACCTAAAGGAGAAGAAATTTGGTTGTGGCTTTTCACATGTATCCACGTGCACACACATATCCACGTGTAGTAGGCTTGGAAACAATCGCATCAAGTATCTGTGACACTGCAGTGAAGTCATCCCACGTGTCAGCCTCTTAATAGGAAGAGTGCTGTAAATAATTGCAGCTCTGTCACATAGGTAAACATCACAGTGAAGCTGCACCCTCTTTTGTCTTACCAGAAGCTGTCCTTTGCAGAGCCACGTGTGCTGGCACTTGCTGTTGTGATTATGCTGCAGTTCACTGAACACCTCGAGCTGTTACAGCCGGCCTTGCAGCTGTAAGAAGTGGAACTCCCCTCTCCTCCCCTTGTGCTTGTTCTGGCAGAAGCCAAGCTTAAGCAACTAAACATGATTTGTGGTTTATGTTCAAGGGTTGATGGAGCTGAAGGTTGTAGCATTATAGAATTCCAGTGGGACAATTCCACTTGAGCCCTGTAGATGCTGGTGCTACTTAATTCATGAGTCTTGAGTGCTAGAGGGAGTGTAATTGTGTGGCACTGCCCTCACAGCTGCTGGGGCCGTATTTACACTTCCACATCCCCAGCTTTCCTGAAGGAGGAGCAGTGAGATGTGTGGTGTGCCTGCTGGCCAGCCAGGCTTCTGAGACGAGATCTCTGGGAAGGTTTTGGCTGGTTCTGAGCCCGATCAGCACTGCTGCCTCTACTTGAGGATGCTGAGTGACAGTGGCTGGATGGCCCCGTCTGGACACATCTGTCCCGAGACCTTTGCCTTCCTTCAGTTGTCCCGTGCAGAATGAATGCACTTAAGACTGTGGTCAGACAGATGAGGAGCCTTTCTCTTTGGACAGCTCTTCTCCTCCCTCCTCTTGGAGCAGAGATGCTAAAGGTTGCACAGAGGCATTCTGTGTACCGAGTAATTCCTCAGTATAATTTCTTTGTTATGTGGCATCTAACCTGGAATAGTTTGAATGGCTTATTTGGTAACTCTGACTTAACTTTGCTACTGGGAAAACTCATTTTGTTTGGCTCGAAGACAGTCAACAGCTCTACAGATTTATCAGATGTTAAGAAGGATGATGAGTGATGGAACAGCAAGATGCTGCTCTGTGTTTGTTTTTTGATTGTGCCAAAGCTGGCTTTGTTTATCAGTTCCTGCTGAGATGGTGACCATTTGGGGAGAGGATCTGGGAGTGAGACAGTGCTCTGTTGCCAGGCCGAGGCCCACAAGCATATTTGGGTGCCTGACCTCCATGGCAGCTGTTTGTGAAGCAGCAATGGATTTGTGCTGGAATGGAAAGGTGCACGGCTTTGTGGCTGTTCTGCATCCAGTGGTGTCTGACAAGGACTTGTCGTGGGCAGTGATAAAAGGCTGGAGCGATACAGAGTGCCATAGGAATGGCAATGTTTCCAGGTGCTGCAATGCCCCTCTCCTTTGTGTTTGCCTTGCATTTCCTTCTCCTCCCTTCCTTGAGGCTTTACCTCTCCCTGTGTGCTGCAACAAACCTCTTGTTTTATCTGGTAGATGTCAGAAAAACCTTACACTTCTCTTTGCTAGAGTCCCACTGGTTAGAGACCAGCAAGAATTCTTGTCATCTCCTTCACAAACTGCTTGTTGTTTCATTCTGGAATTGATAGATTCTAATGTCTGTGCTTTCTCAATTGTTGTAATGACTGTTGCTCTGTGTCCTTTTCCTACCCAACCTTGTCTGTAAGTTTCCTGTTCAGTTTTTGGGTTGCATACTTTTTGGTGTGAAGATCAAGTATCAAAGTAAAATCTGTGCTGGAAGAGCATTTTGGAGGTGATGTAGCGCAGCATCCTGCACAAAACAGCATCAAAGTTGGTTCAGGTTGCTCAGAACCTTGTCCAGAGGGCTTTTGAAATGCTGTGATATTGCACAACTGCGTTTCCCACTTATCAGCTGAAACGTTCTCCACATCTCTCAGGAAGGCTGCCAAACACTTGGTTAACTCTCATTTTGTTGTTTCTTCTCAATATGCCAAGCTCTTGTAGATACTGGAGCTGTCTGGCTCTTCTTATGCAGTGTTTGAAAAGGAGTGGTTTGTTTTGCTGTTGTTTTTTGTTGTTAGTTTCTTTTTTTGGAAAGCTAATTGAAAACCACTTACAAACTCTGACTTTGACTGCTTGCCTATCTTGATCAGAGATTCCACTGATCAGAGATACTGCGGTGTGTTGGTGATTGCTTCATACAGCAATCTATGAATGTTTTGGGTTGCATGGTTGAGATGTGCATCATCCTTGGCATGCAGCAAGTGCTTATTGCTAACGTGATGCTGTAAAATACTTCTAAGATCAACTGTGTTTGATATAATTGCAAAAGAAACTTGTTTACAAGTAATTAACTTTGCAGGAAAACATTTGAACGTACAAAGTGTTAAATTGAAATGGAAGGATCCTATATCCTTGAGCCCCCAAAATGAAATATGTCAGAATTCTGGTAGCAGCACTAATTGAGAAAAACAGCTCTCTGTACCTTTACTGTGCATATCTAAGAGCAGGAGTCTAAACTGGGTCACCTATAGCCAGGAAAATACTCACGTTTTTAATATCTGCTAGTAGTCTTGGGAGCTTCCTTTGGAAACGTGGCACTGAAGTAACCAGAAGGTGGTGGTGGATGGTTGGGTTTTCTTTAGGGAAATGCTTTTTATTCTGCAATGTGTCTGTTGCTGTATTAGTAAAAATTTTATGCTCAGTCTTTGAAAAATTAATAAAATTTGCTCCTAAAACTTTAATAAGTGTCGTATCTTTGAGTAGCTTTTACCCTAGATATGTCATTCTTTGTAAAATATCATATTTCTCAGACCATGAGTACAGAGGTTTGGGTTATTGCCTTCTTAAAGATATACTTGTGCCACTTTGGCAGGTTTCAAGGTATAATTAAGAAGCCCTGCTGACCCGTGAAATGTTTCAGCTATATTTTAACAGGCATAATAAAAAGTCTGTATGTTGGACTTGCTTAGAAAGTGTTCTGTTGTATGTATACCTGCTCCTTCCTTAGGCTGTGTGGTTTCTTAATAACAGTGTGGGAGCTGTGTGTCCAGACTCCTGAAGGAGTTGCAATGAATTCTGTTATGTTGGATCTAATCTCTTTTTCTTTTTTCTTTTAGGAAACACTCCTTTGCATCTTGCTGTGATGTTGGGACATAAAGGTTGGTAAAACCTTTGGTTTTGTAACTCGAGTTGTCCTGAGAATTTAGAGGCAGTACTGTTCAATTTTTCTGATTGTGATCTTGTGTTTCAAACTTGTTGCAAGTTAAGGTTTTCTGCAAAGTAGAGGCTGCCCAGATGTGAAAGAGAGAAGTCTCTAAGAAAGTTAGGGCTGCCTGTTAGGCCAAAATCAGGGAGCCAGGCAGGCGGAGGGCTGGATTGGAAGGAGAGAATGGCAGAGAAGGAGTTCTGACTGCTGGACTCCTTTGTGAGCCTGGAACAAGAGCTAGCTTCTGTCTTGTTGCAGAGTTAGAAGGACTTGGAATATCATAGAAGATTGAGAAACAAGGAACAGCTTTCAGCAGTGGAGGCAAGCACATTTGTGCCTGTGTCCTCGTGGTGTCCAAACGGGTGGGACACGCTCAGTCTGGGTAGGCAGGAGTCTTCATCCGGGCAGATCTCTGTTTTAATGCTGTTAACAGAAGGCTTATTGATTCCTTTTGTGTGATGGTGCCCTTTTTCTTCATTGCTTTCTTGGTTAATAGTTTTGCTGTGGTTGTTACTGATCTGCTCATTAGAGGTCTTGAATGACCCCTGTTAGCCTTTTCTCTGTTATGAACAAAAATGTCTTCTGGAATAAAGTGACTCTGCGAGTGGAATCGTAATCAATCCCTGCCTTCTGCATATTCCTTTCCTCCCCTGATTCAGATCTCTGCCCACTGCCTGCCTGCTTCTTTGTGTTCCAGGACTGGCTGCTCTCTGCAGGGTCCAGGACAGCCTACCAGGCTGTGCTGCCTGTTGATCCGTGATGGCTGTCACCTTTTCAGATATCCTTGGGGGACTTTTTTTTATTATTATTATTTTTTTACAGCAGCATTTCAAGGCAAAGGATTCACATTTCTATTTGAAATAGAAAGCGTCGGAGTAGGCATATTTCAGAACTGGGGAAAAAAACAACAACTTGGAATATGATTAAGTCTCCATGACAGTATTCTCCAGAATTCTTTTTCTCTACTGTAACGAGAGAAAGAATGCCTTGCTTTTGTCAAGCTGTGAGGGTCCTGCACCTGGTGTGTGGTGAGCCCAGCTCTGTAGCTGGGCTGTTAACTGCAGCAATGTCATGTCACTGGAGTACAAATGATTTTGATCAAAGATGCTTCTTTTGATACCAAGTGAGAGAAAAGAATTTATCACCCTTAATTCAGTACGCTTGAATACTTTTTCTCTTGAACTGTGGTTATTTTATGTTTCAGCTCTAGGATGAAAAGCCCTTGCTGTTCAGTGCTGTCAGATTGCTTGATTATCGTGGCACATAGCATAGCAAGGAGAGGAGAAGCAGTTCTTCCCCTTACTCCTTTTCTCTTTGGCTGCGTATTTGAGATTTCGCTTTGTAGTTTGCTCTTGGCTTCTTTGTCAGCCATCCCATGAGTAAAGCCCTTAATTACTTGGGATATTTATGGTAAGCCTTTATGTAGCTTGGCTGGAGCAAGACTATTGGTGTATGATATCAAGAACAATACCTGGTTTTACTGTTTTATTCCTGCTTGGTCTTTGATTCTCTGAGACCCCCAGGCCCTTTGCTGCCATGTCAGCCAGTCTGAATGATGCTGAGGGGCAGCTTTGATGATGCATGTGGACTGCTTGGGTGCATGTAGCAGCACTGCAGCCAGACTTTGGTGAATTGCAGGGTGAACCTGACATCCTGTTTGTTTAACTGAAAATGGGGTCTGGCTGGTAAATGCCTGTTCCACATCAGTGTTGTCATCGCTTTAGGCACTGTTTGAGCCTGCAGAAAATATGTCTGCATGTTTCTGGACAGGGTACGTAGGGCTTTTGTTTGTTTACCACAGAGGATGGGGTGTTCACCAGTAAAGCAGCTCTTCCTTTCCTAACGCCACGTTTTCCAGTGACTCATGATTTTTGCATCTTGAGTGACTGGTGAGGTTTCCTGTAACACCTGTAGGCGAAGGATCAGGAAGGCCCTCTATCTGCAGTTCCTGCCCATCCTATTCATAATGAGAGTTTCTTTAGCCTGCAGCTCCCGCTCCATGCTGCTGTATCATTGCGGATGGGTCGGGTTGATTTTAATGAGTTGTGGTGAGGAGGCTTTCCATAGTTAGAAATGGAAGGACCATTTAAAACAAGGACAGCTTATTCAAAACACAGAAATACCGAACCATTTCTTCTCTTCTGAATTTCAAGGGCAGCTCCTATCATCAGCTTTTATCCTTAGATAGAGAAAGCAATGCAAGTTGAGCTGAGACTACGCTAGGAACTGGTGTGGTGTTTATGGGATGTTGGTGTGCTCTGATAGCACAGCACACACGTGCCAAGAGGCCAGGAGAGCATCAGGGCCTGCTTTGATGCGTGGGCAAACAATGCAGTGCGTGGCAAGTGGAGCTCTGTGCTGTTGTGCTTTATGGAGGCACTCTGCTAATCCTAGGGTAACTTGCTGCACAGCATGTTATGCACATGTTCTAACATTTCAGAGGTAGACATTACACAGAGGTGATTAAACAAGCATTTTAAAGTATTTTTTACATAGATGAGTGAGTGTGTATTCACAACAGTGCATCTTTATAAAAAGCACAAGGAAATGTCTTTCAGTGGTAATGCAATTGGTTGTTGATTTCTAATGATGTTTTCAGTGCTCATATTTAATAGGAAAATGCAATAAATAATCTCATGAATGTTTTCAAAAATTATTTATAGCTTGAGTTCATAATTTGGATGTGTTCTGATGGTGCTTAGTATATTGAATATCTACTAGTTGTTTTATTCTTGTTTCCGTTAGTTTCCTCTGTCATGAATTATGTAATTGCAATACCCATTGTGTTTACTGACAGTAATTACTGCTGCTTTGTTACAGAATGTGCCCACTTGCTTTTAGCCCACAATGCTCCAGTAAAGGTGAAAAATGCTCAGGGATGGAGCCCTCTTGCAGAAGCCATCAGCTATGGAGACAGACAAATGAGTAAGATCATTGCTGAAGAACCTTCTGCATCACATTCAGCAATATACACACATACCATGTGTCTTTTTACACGTGTATACATGTGTTAGTAAATATCTTGACATAATCAAATGCTTTATGTCATAAGCAGTTTCTGAAGCTTTTCTTCCTACTGTGATCACATTGAATTGTTTATAATTACTGTAACTTGAAGTGCATTACTCCAAAGTGATGAAATGCTTTATTAACAGCAATTATTTCTCATTTTTAAAAAATCTGTTGCATGACAGCACTAAGCTGCAGTTTGCCAAGCAGCACAGCTTTACCTTGTGTTTAACCTCTGTTCAGTTACAGCACTCCTAAGGAAGCTTAAACAGCAGTCCAGGGAAAGTGTTGAAGAAAAGCGACCTCGATTATTAAAAGCCCTGAAAGAGGTAGGTAAATTGAAGGCAGCTTTGTTGGCAAAAACCAGATTGTGATAGAAACTGGTAGCTTTTGTTCGTATAGTAAGGATGCTTTAGCAAACTGTAAAAGAAAAAAAGCTTTTTGTCCATGCCAAGGGCTCACAGAACGGTGTGCATTCCTAAGATGCTCCCCCTCAAATTCTAAAATTCAGGCAGAGGAAAGCCTTGGATAAGAGAGCCCTTTCTGCCATCTTTTCAACCTGAAAGTCAAAGAATGTGTTTTTAATCTGTGCTTATTTCATTGGCTTTCTAAGGCTTCCTTAAATCTCAGCCTGGCGAAGAAGTTGCTGTTGCATCCTGTCACCAATCACCAATGATGGTTTTTTTGTTTGTTTAATGCTTGGTAAAGAAAGGGAGCTTTTTCTAAGCTTAGTTCTCCCTCTGCATGCAGCAGCCAGTTTTTCTTGAGCACAGTCAAACAATTGTCAGTACTGATGATTGAAAGTGTATTTCTAGAGTATAAATTGGAGGCTGTGTACGTGGATGCTGGTAGGTGAAACCTCATCCATTGATTCAGAGAATGCAGTTAGATGTGGTCAGTCAGAGCAAACATAGAGCTCTGTAGGCTTTTAAAGTTGGGATTTACAATTTATTTTGTTCACAGCTTAATAGCTGTGTAACTTTTTTCCAGAAAAAATCATTAAAGATTAGTAGCTTAAATGAAGCACACGTTTAGCATTACTGATTCTGCTGTTGGTGAAGCTTCAGAAATGGTGAATTTCAATTGAAGTTCAATTACTTGCATCAGAGGGGGGAAAAGGAATTTTTTTTTTTTGGCAAAACACAAACTTTGCTTAACTTCCAGCACGTTTCACAGTTGACCAAAATGTCAATGTATTCTTTTCATCTCAGCTAGGTGACTTCTATCTAGAGCTTCACTGGGATTTTCAAAGTTGGGGTAAGTGACTGCATATCCCTTTTCATTGGGAGATAATATTATCAGGCCTCCACACACTGTTCTCTCAAGCTGCAGTTTGTTTCCAGTTTGTATTTTGGAAAACTCATAATCGTGTTGTAAACGTTGAAGTGCAAGTAAAGGACAGACACTTTTTTTTTCTGAATTATTTTTAATGACTTTTTCTAGTTCAATTCTGTAATCTAGGCACACGATATGAGATGGGGAGGGGAGCAAGCTGTTAAAGAATATGGTTGTAAGAACAAAATGTTATAATGCCTTAATCTGGTCATCTGGTGTCACTGCAGAGCAGTGGTTTGTGCAGTTCTGCTGAGTGACAGGACTTGTGGCATTCAATTGCTTGGCACCAGCTTGCAGTGGTCGTCTTCTCCAGCAGTGTCACCATGCAGGGGGCATTCCTCTGCCTGCATCATTCCTGTGTTTGGGGTACTCTCCTGGGGGGAGAAAGGCCCTGAGCAGCGTGTTGGTGCTGACCATTGGTGCTCTGAGCGAGCTCAGTTCTGCACGTGGTCTCAGTTCTTCGTGTTGCCGTTTGAAGAAGGTGCTGAAAAGCCATTATTTGATCTTATTGCAGTAAATCTGGCTTTTTAAAATAAGCACAGCTGTGGGCTCACGTGTCTGGCTTGTAACACTGGGCTGGCTCTCAGTTCCTCTGGTAATTCAATGTTTCCTTAGGTTTTAAACCTTAGTGCTTTGGATTTGTCTTCTGCTTGTCTGTGTTCTGTTTAATTGTGGCTGGGCTTTCAGCTGGCATAATATTCAAATAAAATATCCAACTGCAGAATTAAAACTCCTGGCAGCTAGAAGACAAGTTATTAGAACTCACAAATGGTTTAGTTCATTTAAAATGAGGAGGCTTCAAGTTTTGTTTTGCTGGAGATATTCTGTACAAGGGTGTATCAGTCCTGCAGTTAGTTAATAGACAAGCATGACGTTAGTGTGCTTGTGCTGAGATGATGATGGAAAATGGATATGCTGTGTTTCTATATTACAACACATTGAAATTCAAGGTGGGGTGCAGTTTTACTCAAAGTACCTTGCAGAGAAACCTCGTTGTTCTAATTGTCCAATCTCTCTACCTACTTCTAGTGCCTTTACTCTCCCGAATTCTGCCTTCTGATGCATGTAAAATACACAAACAAGGTATCAATATCAGGTAAGCACTGATCTGCCACTTGAGTTTACTGAGTCACAGATGTCTGCATGTTGATGGGAACGCTGGTTTCAGTGTGGTCTGGAAGTGATTGCTTGCAAATGCTTGTGAAACACTGGTGTGTTGGTACCTAGGTGCTTGGAGGCAGGAAGTGCTTTCATCTACAGTCTTTTCCACCATTAGTTTGAAGTTAGCTTTAATTCTCGAGTCACTTCACAGAAAGCAAACCCAGTTCTGGCTGGTAGATAGAGGCTTTGGTGCAGTTTGGCAATGATTTGATGGAAAAACAGGAATTTGATATCTGAAAATTCGCATTACAAGTGTAAGTGAGCTTTCAGTATTTTGTGGAGAAATCTTGCTGCTCCAGGAGGTGTAGTAAGAAGAGTGATACAGTTTCTCTGTTTAAAATGCTGGCTGCGAAGGATTCACAGATTCCTGGACATCTGCTGAGCCTGGCTGTTCAGCTGCCCTGGGTTGTGATTTTGGGCTCAGGTGTCTGTTTTGGTTCCTAAACTTTAACGAGGGAAAATACAGTTATGATTCAGAAGATCATGGACGTTTTGTTCTCGTACTACAGCTTTTTGGCATAGATATGTGAACTTAGCTTAGACTTGAGTCCATTGAGACCATTTATTTTCCTTCTCATTTCTCCTGCTTGCACAGAGGGGAGTTGTGAGGCTCCAAGGATGTAACTGCAGATTCTTTCATTAATTTAGAGGCCAATACATGATGAGTATTAAGCAACCACCCTTTAGAAGTGAAGTGGCTACTGAATTCAGGCTCTTTAACCAACTTCACAAAGAAGGAAATATTCTAGCAATAATACCTGTTAGTTGCTGGAGAGATCTTTGTTCTTGGCTCCAGCTCTTGATTTCCAGCTCAGCAGCAGCATTTCTTTTCTGTTGGTGAGAGAAAAGAAGAACAACAGTAACTGAGATGTTTCAAATGGGGATGGAGGCCATTTCTTAGTCCTCTTTGTAACTGCAGCCACGTCTTACCAGGGCTACTCAGCTGTTTGTTGCAGGGAGTAGTTACGTTTCTCATTGTGTAGCACACACTGGCTACATAATTTCTGTCACTTCCTTCTGCTGTTTTTCTTTAGAAAGCATGGAGTGTATGTAGTGGATGCTAAAAATATGATAGGAAGGTATAGGTGGCACTTCTATGAAGATGGCATAAAAATAGGCCATGTTCTCATAGAATCCTTAGAGGCCTCTGAGGGCCATCCAGTCCAGCTCCCCATCCAGCTCCATGGTAAGAGTAAGGTGACACCTATTGAGTGTTTCTTACCCAATTTTTATTTCTGTATCCAGGCTTAAATAACGGCATATTCTATGAAGACTTGAACCTTAACTTGTTTGTGCCAATACATAAATAATAATAGTAATCAAAGGCTTCTCCTTGAAAGCAGAGCTTACAGTCAATACGTGTGAGTGCTTATGGGTAACTTCTTTTAATGTTCTGGTGTATTTTCACAGGCTGGACACAACTCTGATAGATTTTACTGACATGAAGTGCCAACGAGGGGATTTAAGCTTCATTTTTAATGGTGATGCAGCACCCTCTGAATCTTTTGTAGTTTTAGACAATGAGCAAAAAGTTTACCAGCGAATACATCACGAGGTAAGGATCTGTGCAACACCTCAACCCTTTACTTCCCATCAGCAGACTGAATTTACAGCAGGGTGTGCCTTTGAGAAAGACCCAAACTCCAAAGAAATGCAAACTACAGTTTTGTTCAGCTGATACAAGCTTATGAGCTTTTATTTTGAAAAACTGCTTGTTAATGCGAGCTAAGAAATCGGAGAGAAATAGAATTCAAATCTGCTGGAAAATACAGTGTCATCCTGGGCAGATGAATATATTTCAGAGTTTGAAGCATTCTGCTTATAGTATTTCCTGTGGGCATAATTCAGGGCTTCCTCAAGTGGAGTTTTCACACTTGCCTGCCATTGCTTTGCCCCCATTTACACAAATGCCCCCATTTGGCTTTGACCCAAACTGGTCACTCTGTGGCCAGTTTGGTTGTTAACAGCGCAAGGGTCTTACTGGGAGGGCCTGCTGTGTCTGGTCAGGCTTGTGTTTATAGCTCTGTCTACCAGTCACTTCAGCAGGTGGGTTTATATGAAGGGTTTGGCTGGTGGTGAGACTCTGGGTAAATCACACTTGGACACTTCGTTTGCATTAAGATTTAGAATCATAGAATCATAGAATCACCAAGGTTGGAAAACACCTAAAAGCTCATCCAGTCCAACCGTTCTCCTATTCCCAATAGCTCCTACTAAACCATGTCCCTCAACACAACATCCAGCCTTTCCTTGAACACCCCCAGGGTCGGTGACTCCACCACCTCCCTGGGCATCCATCCCAGTGCCTGACCACCCTTTCTGAAAAGTAATACTTCCTCATTTAAGCTGAAATGATTTGGTGAGCAGCTGGTATCAGAGCTTCCACAAAACAGTTTGGAAGTTCAAGTAGTGCTGGTTGTGGGGAAAGTGCCAAAGGAATATGTTTATTGATTTTCATTTTCTTAAAATTATTTATTAAAAAAAAAAAAAAAAAAGATTGGTCATGATCATTAAATTCTGTGCCGTGCTTGGTAATCTTCCTTCCAGGAATCTGAGATGGAAACAGAGGAAGAGGTTGACATTTTGATGAGCAGTGATATTTACTCAGCAACGTTATCAACCAAATCGATCACCTTCACACGTGCCCAAACGGGGTGGCTTTTTCGGGAAGACAAAACAGTAAGCCAAAGGAAGTTGTCAGGCTGGCATTGCTGAAGGCAAAATGGTGCAGGCAGCCGTGTCATAATGTGGTTGGGAAGAAAGGAGGAGTGAAAGGATCAGATGTTCGGGGTGGAGTAGAAAAGTGGCTTCCCCTGTCCCCACAGTTGTCACTAGTTTGACACAGCGTGTCTTGTGGGCTGCCTGCATCAGAGAATGGTGGCTTGGAAAAAATAGCCAACTACAGCTGAAGTGTGTGTGGAGAAACACTGCTGGAAATGGCACTACGTAGAGAATGGAAAGTCATCCCAGGGTTTATGTAAGAATTCTGTATGTCCCTGTGTCTGTGGAGGGCAGGAGGATGAAAGCATTCTGGCCACAGTTTGCTTTGCCCGTTCCTTCCAGTGTTGCCAGTGTGAGGCACAAGCTCTCAGGGGTGAGAACACTGAAACTTCTGCCTTGTCATGTAGGAAGTTGCTTTTTTGAGATGACTCTGAAGGATTCTGTATTGACTTGGATGTCAGGTAGTGCCATTTACCACAGCTTTTCTGCTGAGCTGGTTTTTCAGAGCTCTTTCCTTTTGTGAAATCAGAAATCTATATTCTAAGTGTGTAAAATACCATGGGTGTAAGTTACCATTTAGCACAACTTAGTGGAGGGGCTTTTAGTGGGATTTCCCTTGGCCACTCTCAGATTCTGAAGCAGTCTTTTCTCCTTTAGTTTCCATTGATGTAAAATACCAATTACTGGGGGAATTACTCTGTACTGTATGTAGGTTGGGGGGAGTGTATGATGAGAGTTCACATGGGGAGATGTGTAAGTTTACATTGAAACATTTCAATCCTGGACTCACCATACTGCAATTAATTGTATATAGAAGACTTTAAGTGGTTTTATTTGATCTTCTGTGATTCTCCAATGTCCAATTCCTTTCTTCTAGGAAAGGGTAGGGAACTTTTTGGCAGATTTCTACCTGGTGAATGGACTTGTATTAGAATCAAGAAAAAGAAGAGAACATCTCAGTGAGGAGGATATTCTTCGAAATAAAGCTATCATGGAGAGCCTGAGTAAAGGTGGCAACTTAATGGAACAAAACTTTGAGGTATACTTACATCATTCTTCTCACTGTGTGAATTGTTGTCAGGATAAATGCAGCAAGATTAATAAATAATATCCTTGTTCCATTCTGAGTGTCATAATTTTAAAATAATATGACCTTTAATGCATTCCTGCTCATCTGTTTGTGTACTGTGCTGATTAGTGCACGTACTGAGAATTTCTTTTCTTGAATACTTCAGTCTTAATTTGTCTGTTAATACAGGGGATGCTTTTAGCTGTGGCAAATCACTTCAATTTCGTTAGACCAAATATTTATTGTCTCGAATGCCCTTCCTGGTTCTTCTTTCAATTACGTTCTCATTTAGCTTCATTAAAACGGATTAAGCCTGTTATTATCACCATGAAGTTGAGAGCTATTCAGAATGAGCCAGACATCATCTGGGAACACGCAGACGAGCCTTTTAAGAAGGGCTGATTTATTTCTGTATGAGCTCGTGCTCTATTACTTGCCATTCAGGCACTTGAATTAACTGATGAGCTGATGTGCCGCACCAGCCAGCGTCTGCATGCAGTGCTGTCTGAGGCCTGGTAGCTAAATGGAGTCTGTGCAAGGAGGAGTAAGAGATAGAAAAGCCACGTGAAGTTTCAGCTGCAAACTGAGTGCATCTTTTGAATAGTAAAACTGTAAGAGAACGTCAGGAAAGATCAACTGCTAAGATGTGTTTCTCTGAACAGCCGGTCAGACGACAATCCCTTACTCCACCATCACCCAATACCATTACATGGGAGGAGTACATATCTGCCGAAAATGGAAAGTAAGTAGTTTGTTTTATTTCCATGGACAGCCTTAGCTGATTGGCGCCCACTGCTTCGTGGGTTCTTTGTGGTTTGTAGCTGTCAAGGAGCAGGGGGATCTTGCTTTTCACTGCTGAGATACTTAGTGTTCTTCTGTAGACTGGAGAAACGGACAGCAGCTCACGTAAGCAAGGTTATTCCATTGGCTGCAGATGAAAATATGCACGTAGGCACATGCCTACATCTTGGAATTCCAACTTATTGTGAATACAGACCTTTCAGTGATGTTTTTAAGGGAAGATTTCCTGTCAGACTCATTTCTGTAACTTGCTGATCTTTTCTTAACGATGGCAATAATCCTCCATATTTAAAGGAACAGCTTAGGACTTAATGAGAGTCAGTGTACAAAAATGCTCGTTTCTGGAATGCAGTGGCATACAGAACTCCTTGTACCAGCCAGGTTTGTGCAAGGTGCTCTCCTCTGGGTGCAGCAGGCAGTTACATTTTCGTTTCAGTTATAGCAGCTTGGTTTGTAATAGATCCAAGCAGTTGAGTTTACTGCCAGGACTTGAATGTTATCCAGCTCTGCTGCATATGGAAGGACCCAAAAGGAAATGGTAGAAGCTGGGCTCCACAGATGCTATAGGTTCTCCTGTAGTCAGATGTTACCAGGGAAGATACTATTACAGTACAGGCTTACTATAAGGGCACTTGGATTCTTTTTGCTGGTTTTCTACTTTATGTATTTGAAATAGAATAAATGTTCAAGCACAGTAAGTAGGTTATGCTGGAACAGCACAGGAGGACGTGTGTGTCTATGTTAATAAAAATCCAGTCATCAATTACCAGAAGGGAGTTCAGTGGAAAATGTAGGTTTCTATATTGGAGGACAGTAAGATTTGTTACCTTCTGCCTATTCTATTCCAGAATTGTTTTCTGTTCTGTGTTTGCCATTATTGTCCTCTGGGGACAGAAGGGTGACTTCTTTCCTTCCTCAGAGATTGCTTCCAGCTTAAACTGTGAAACAAACTTAGTGCTTTCCAGTTCAGTTTGATACTTTGCTCACACACAGGCTATTTTAATTAATGCCTGCAACCAACTGGTTTGTGTATTTCCAGCTAATGGTCAGGTCTTTCTGTAGTGATTATTAATAGAATGTTCACATGGAGTAACTTGATTGTTTTCTTTTCCCTGATTCTGGCTTGTCTCCATGGTTAGCAGAGCTCACAGTGATCTCAATTCAGATGGCTTCCAACTCATGTTCACTATGCACAGCCTCTGTTTTATTGTAGAGGTTCCTTACTGGGGTTTTCAAAACCGAGTCTTAATTCTTTTCTTTAAAGCTAAAGTTGTAATGAGGGGGGGGAACCTGACTTTGTCCTCCTCCCTTCCCCTTTGCAGAGCTCCTCATCTGGGTAGAGAACTGGTCTGCAAAGAAAGCAAGAAAACCTTTAAAGCAACAATAGCGATGAGCCAGGAATTTCCTCTAGGGATCGAATCGTAAGTGTGACTCGTTGGCTCTGGGTGCTCCTTCATGTATCAGGTGTGGCAGCCTGCCTGCGAGCTGCAGAGTTCTGCCAGTGCTCAGATTTGAGATGGCAGCAGTTTGGAAGCAGTGAGCAAGTCGTGTCGTTAGGGAGGTGAGCTGTGGCCGTTAGAGCTCACTGTGTGCCTGCTCTTGGCGAGGCAAAGCAGCTGTCTCGTGTGACGAGACCTGAGCTGTGAGCAGCTGTGTGGTTAACTTGGGCAGCACTCATGTGTCTGATTCTGCACAGTACTAAAGCCTTTTTGCCCCTGGCAAGTTTCAGCACGACTATATGTTCTCTAAATCCATGCACAACCGTGTCAAAATCCTTATCTTTGGAGGAGAGGCTGTGGGGCTTCGTGCTTCAGTGTCTTTTGTGGAATGAGGACAAGAGACCCATAGCTGGGGGTTCATTTGCTCTCATACAGCAACGCAGTGTGGGTCTCCACAGTCTGAAAGTGGCAGTGCTGACATTGGAGCTCTAGGGGCACACAGCAGGCACGGTGCAGTTTTTCAGATCCCTTTACTCACTTTGCTCTCTGGGTTATTTTGTGAAATGATTTGTGATGATGTTCATTCTCCCTTTCAGATTATTGAATGTTTTAGAAGTAATTGCACCCTTCAAGCACTTTAACAAACTTAGAGAATTTGTTCAAATGAAGCTTCCACCAGGCTTTCCTGTAAAATTAGGTAAGGTTGCGCTCACAACATTTATGGCTTTGTTTTCCAGAAATGTCTGTGCTCATTCATGCAGTGTGCTCAGGAGTCCTGCTGAGTTCTGGAGAAGAACTCTTACATAACAGAGCTTGTTGCTGTACGTGTCAGGGGAACGTGGTTATGTTCCTGCAAGGAATGTTTGGTTTGAAAGAGACAATCTGAAGCTCAGAGGAGATCAGTGCCAGCAGGAGTCCAGCTCTGTGACTTACATTTTCCTGATGCTGGAAGGCCTTCATTCTTAGAAGAGCAGATAAGCTGAAGTTTCCTTGCATTAAAGGGTGGTCTTAGCCATGAGATAGGAACTTGATAGCATTTATTATTTTGTTTTCCTCAAGTATTATTGGTGATGTACTGGAGGTGAATGGAAGCCAAGCCATTACCTTTGCTACCAAATGGAAGCATGTAAAACAACTTACTCGTGGGTGTCGATGATTATGATTATTATCCTAGGATAATCTATCAAAAAGTAACAGTACATTTTGTGAGTGTTACAGGACTTCTTGCCTGCCAGTAAGCTGTGTAAGCTTGGATATTCTGAGCAGATGACGTTCCACATCCCATTGCAATAGCACAGTTCTGTTTAGAGACCGAGCTGTGAATTTTGCTTTCAGTTGCTTCAAGGGTAATCCCAGTCTAGTAAGGGTAATTCTTAAATATTCGACCTCAGTGTAACGTTTGCTCTAAAGTGGCCTTTTTCATTTTAAAATGCTCACTTGTACAGGTGGGTTTGCTCAACTTTCACGTTATCTCAACCCAGGAGTTCCTGCACTTGTCTGTCCCATTTCCTCCCCTCTGACTGCAGTGGCAGTGAGCAGACAGCTGTGCTCAGTTGTGTGCCAGGTTACACAGCAGCGGCACTGCAAGGTTATCTTACCTGGCATCACCTGTAGCCTCACAGATCAGTCTGTGTGCTTGCAGCACCTTCATTTCCACGTTATGATTCTGCAGTGTGAAAGGAAAGCCCTTGAATTGATTGCATTACCCAACTCAGTGAAAACCTGTTGATGTTTCCCTGCTCAGGGTATTGGAGCATCTTCTGCAATAACGTTCTTCTGAAGTACCTCTTTGGTGTTTCTTTTTTAAGGAGCTTAGGATTGCCATTGTGTAAAATCTTAAACTTCTACATGATAAGCAGGCCTGAACTTAAAAACCATTAAATCACTGTTGGTAATCACTGGAAAGCCTTTATTTCTCTGATCTGCACTGTGCCGTTGTGCTTCCTATCCAGATATTCCTGTGTTTCCCACCATCACAGCCACTGTGACTTTTCAGGAGTTCCGTTACGACGAATTTGATGAATCCATCTTCACGATTCCTGATGACTACAAGGAGGACCCCAGCCGCTTCCCTGATCTCTAATTAAACTGGAAGGTTAATGGTGAATAACAAAGTAACAATACCAGCGTACCACAGCGAAAGCAAATGGATGCAAATAGCCCACGGATATAGACAGAGAAGTGGGTGACAAGGGAAAGGGATGAACTCACTAATCCAGAAGAAAAGGGAATGTGCATCAAATGACTGATCTACTGACACTGTCGTGGGCATCTAATCTAGTTCCTGATGACAGCAAGTCTCCTGATGTGTCCTTCACACGTTCATACATCCAGTGCTGCAGGCGAGGTCGTCTGCCGCCTCGGTGGCCCTGAGGATGCTCAACAGCTGTGAGGACTGTCATTTGTTTTTAAATTTTTTTACATTTCTTGTTGATACAGAAAGCACTCTTGGACCATAGCGTAAAGGTTGGAATGTCTTAGCTGCATATTCGTCCTTTCCAACGTCCCACCCTACTTAAAGATGACCATATTATATTCTTTCAAGCTTTGTTTTCAAGAAGTGTAAACTATGTATCATTCTGTATACTTCAGTACTCTGAATGTTAGCTGAGCGTAAGTTAGGAGGAACGCGTTTTCTGTAGCCGAATGAACCAAATGGTAACCATTAAACGATTGCATTTTCCTACTGCAATATACTTCAGAAACAGCATTTGCTCTGCAGGGAACGAGGTGCCTCCCGCAGCCCCTCAGCGCAGCCCCTCGGCGCAGCCATTCTGGTGCTACCCGTGTCTCTCCAAGCGTTCATTTTCTCACAGGGCTGGTTGTTCATTTTCCTTCCGTTGGCTCTGCACAGCAGTTCCCTGTGACTGGCTTGGCCGTCCTCTCCGTGTCCGTGATGCTGTGCTGATTAGCGAGCGTGGAAGTTCACGAGCTAGCAAGTATCCCCTTCTTTCTGCTCCTTTCCCACTCACCGAGGAGACTTGCTCCATGATGGGCCGACGTCAGCAGGCGCTGCAAAGCAGGGCTGCGTGCGAGGAGCTCTGAGAACAAGAGGCTCAAGCATCAAGTCTTGTATGAGAAAAGGCTTTCCTTGAAGTTAGTTGAATTGTGGTGCACACTGAATAGGGCTCAGTGGAGGATTTTGTTGGCAAATGCTTACAATGTTTCTAAATTAATTTCTTCCTCTTAGTGGTTTTAATAGATGGGAGTTCCAGTGCTCTGCCTTCTCGAGCTTATTCTCATTCCAAGTGGTTCCAGTCTCCTAATTTGACAGTAATCCAGCTTTCGGTTTGTTAGAAAGAATCTGTGCAAAAGGCTAATGGTGCTATTTGTTTGTATTAAGAGATTTAGATTAAAGTGCTGTGGTGTAATTGTACAAAAATGTAAATATTTTGAAGATTATATTCTTTGTGCACTGTAGTTAAAACTTTTTCTGGAAGTCAATAGAGGTAAGTTTCAAAACTTAGTACAAAAAGCCCCACGGCTGCTTAGTGGAGGTGCCGACCCGGCTCCCCGTGCAGGTGGTGAATGGCTTCTCTCCTCACAAGGCAATAACAGCTCGTCAGGCACAGCCGTGGGCCTGGAGCTGCGTGTGGAGGAGGCTTCCGAGCTGCTGGCATCCGTACCAACGCAGCAGTGCTCCAGGAGGTGCAGAGCCTGCTGGCATGGAGTCCGGCTGAAGCGCTGTCAGCAGCACACGGGGCAGCTGGAAATAGGGAGCAGGGCTGACCCTCGTCCCGTCGCTGTGAGCCCTGGGCTCTGCCAGCTGGGTGCTGCTCACGGAACGACTGAGGCGCTGCAGCGGTTCGGTATCCAAAGGAAAAGAGGGGAAAAGGGAGATGGATGACGGTCACTGTTCAGTACTGTATCTGTAGCAGATGTTGGGCATTCAGGGGGAATGATATTACTTGTTCTTCCAAGTAATGATGAATTCCTTGCAGTGTTTTACATCTGTGGTACAAACCAACAGCAAACTGAGCTGAGATCCACGCTGCTGAACGCATGGAGGGGCCGATGCCGCAGCCTGTGCAGGAGGGCCGTGTGTCAGTGGGGCCACGCGCTGCGTTCCCCCATTGCTGTGGCCTCCAGGTGTCCAACACCAAGCATGTTGCTGGGGGAGGTGCTGCTGGTCAGGTTTGGGGCAGGTGTGGAGCTGGGGTGGCTGTGGGTGCTGCACAGCAATGAGTTGCTGAGAAATTTCAGCGGATGCAGAAAAATGTTACTGCGTAAAAAGTGAATGTCAGAATCTTTTTTTTTTTCTCTGCAGTATCACAGGGCAGGAGCTGTGTGTTCTGTGTTATTCGTGTCTCCAGATATTCCAGAGTAGTGCAGAGCTCGCTGGCACAGGAAGGGGCCCACAGAACCAGGGTTGGGTGTTTGAGGAGATGCTGCAGCTGCAGCGGATTCAAGATGTGAACAAAAACAAATACTTTCAGAGTAGCCTTGTGTGGGAAGGCAGGTCCTGGGCATCCCTGTGCATAGAAGAGGCAGTGCTGACTGCTCATGGTGGTGAGGTTTGGGCAGCGTCAGTGCTTTCCTGAGCTCTGGCTGCAGATCTGCTAGCTCTGGTTTCTTAACCTTTGTGATTATACAGTACCTTGAGGTTCGCAGGAGCTGTTTGTAGTGGTGGCTGTGTTAGGGTTTGCCCCGATGTGGGTTGGACACAGATTTTGTTGAGGGAAGTCCCTCTGTCACTGCAGTGAATGCACCTGGCTGCTTTTCTTAGCCTGAAGCTGAGGGAGCTGACTCCATCCGCTTCTCTTCTCCACCTGTGACTGCCCTTAGATTCCTGTGTCACCCTCGTGAAGTAAGAACTGCTGAACTGTTTCTCGGTGCATTTCCTCCCAGCGTTTGGTGATGTGTTTTCTATCCAAGACATTCCTGGCCATGAGTGGCAGGGCGCAGTGAGCTTTATGGGCGCTGCTCCGTCCCAGCAGTGAGGCACAGCCCCGTGCCGCGGGTGCGGCGGTGCTGGGGCACTTCTCCAGCAGGGGCTGCACCCGCACTCATTGCAACGTTTGATCTAATCGGTGTTTTGCTCGGGAGGCCTCTGGCGCTGACGCAGTGAGTGGCATTGCAGTGAGTGGCATTGCAGTGAGTGGCATTGCAGTGAGTGGCATTGCAGAGCTCTGCTCCGCTGGGCCGGCGCTGCTGGGGGTGAAACAGTTGTGGTCTGCACAGAGCTGTGCTGTGGGCAGTGGTGCCCTGCTTGTGATCTCCTGTTTGGAATTCTGGAAAATTACCTTTTGTAGCAGGATGGATCCAGCAGAGCTTCATTTGTTTCCCTCCACTTTAAGGCCCAGTTGGGCATTAAGGAAGCTGTGGTCCCCTTTAGAATGAATGCATATCATGGTGGTCTCACAGCACGCAGCCCAGCACTGCTGCTGCACCCAGGTCCTCAGCAGAGCACGGCGCTGAGCAGCGTGCTGGGGGGGAAGGCTCTGCAGCCCTGCTGTGAGCTCCACCTCGCCGTGCTCCTCTCTGATCTCAACGCTGCTTTTTTACGATGGCTGTGAGACGTTTTTATGATCATCTTCAAAGGCGGCCACTGATTTTGGTAAACTGAAACAAGAAATCGTGGCAGACGAATTCTAAGGGGTTGTTTCTTCACCAAACCGTTCCGCTGGTCTTCCAAAACACTGCTTTACTTTGTGGCAAAGGGAACGGGGCGTTTTCTTTTCCCTTCGGAGGAGCTGCTGTTCCAATCTCTGCACTCACTTCGCTGTGGTTCTTGGTTTATGTGTTGAAATGATTTGTTACAGAACCCTCTGGACGTATTTGTGCTGGAAACCCACGTGGTTGATATTCAAAGCAACCGTCCATCTTTTTACACGTGTTTGTTCTTTGGTTTGTAATTCACGCCAGGATAACTGCGTTATTTAATCTGTATTAACAAATTTCCTGTAATGCTGCAGTTTCGCATTTATTTTCCTTACAATTTGTAATTACCATGGAACCAATGTCACGTTTTTGCTTTTTACTGGCCGTCCGGTCCATGTTTTTAACTTCCCTTCACTAATAGTACTTTTTTGTTGTATCATTTGTTAGAATAAAGACCAAAACATGCTGTTTGATTCTGAACTGCTCAACACGTGGACGCGGCCTTTAACTCTCCCCTCGTGGCGCTGTGCGGGCCGGGCAGTTTGGAGCAACGAGGCGATGTGAGGAGGAATTTTGCCCCATCCTGGTTGGATTTTAAATAAAATCCTCCGTTTTTCATCTAGGATCGTTTGTCACCATTTGTAGAGCTTTGAAATGTTACTGACGGCCTTGTGCACAGTGCAGGAGCAGCAGTGGTGGAACCTGGAGCAAAGCTTGCAGCATTCCTGGGGCAAAGGAGCCGGCAGAGGGGACCTTGCAGCTTCACTGATTGGTGTTCAATAATGACGTGAGTTTTATCTCCCAAGTCCAGAGCTGCACCCACAGTGAGATGTGACAGCAGCTCTCCTGGGGCCCGCGGTTCTGAGACAGCTGACTCCTACCCTCCATTTATCAGAGGTAAATCTCTCGTGTTTAGAGAACACCGAAGTGCTTCCAACAGTAAAATCGTGGATTTGGGTCAGCTGTGCACATGTAGGCTTAGCAGTTGTGTTGTAGCAACAAAAGCTGTGTTGTACCTACAAGCCTGACTTCAGCTACAGCCATAAAGCCAAGCACATTCAGGCTAAAGTGGATGTGGCAGCACGTGCTGTTCTGCCAGGCCTGGCCCTTCAGGTAGAGGGTTGGTGACAGTGAACGTAGGGCAGAGCAACACCTTCAGCCCTAGTGTGGAAGACATGGAAGCAGAATGTCTGGCTTCAGGAGACAGGAGGGGTCTAAAGCAGGACAAAACTTCCTCCATCTACATTGCAGTATGTAACACAACTCACACTAATTCCAAACCGAACAGCACTGAGGAACCGTGTCAGCATGCAGCCCAACTGCAACAAAATGATGACTTCTGTTTTGTTTCGTTTTAGGGGAAAAGCTGTCAGTCAGAGAGAACACAGACCTCCCCTAGGCCTTCCTGGTGATGGCATGCAAGCAGAACAGCCAGGCTGCTAGGAATGGGTGAAGGCTGATGAAATTCTGCAATAGCCCATGTAAGTCCGCTGCATAAACATCAGTGAATCCCATTTGGTGCTAAAAAATCTATTATTTCTGCCACTGGCGTTCTTACAATAAAAGCTACTTAAATATTTAACATAGTGCAGGATTTAACAGCTGCAACCACGACCAGCCACCACAGGTACTTTGGTTCCCAGCTGTTGTTTTCCAAGCACGTTCAGTTTGCCGTAAATGAAGCTTTTCTCTGCAAACAGAAATGGGAGAAAAGCAAGGAGGGGTTTTCGCTCACCCTTCAGCTCATAATTAGTGCCCTTGGTACCCGGTTCTTTTATCTGTGACTGAGCCAACAGCTATGGGCAGCTGCCTCCACATGCACACATTGCTGCGCAGTTCTCTGTGCAATTTTAAGTGGTAAAAAAAACAGTGCTGCAAGTTCCTACTGTGAGTTAAAGCCACCTCTAGGAATGCCAGGGCAGCAGAAGCCGCTACTCAGTGAGGGTTGAACTAATTAAGTAATGCAGAGACTATCAGAGCACCCGGAAACCTCATCTCTAGAGGCAGGAGATCTTATTTTCAGCGATAATTATTCCACTTAAATCACTAAAATGAAATTACTGGGCGCTGTGTGAGAGCTGGCACTCGGCTGCAGGGCACAGAAGGGCAGCAGAGGCCCAAGCACTGCAGGAGCTGGCAGCATTGGACTCTGAGAGGGGAGCACTGCCCCAAGCTGCCCCTGCAGCACATGTGGCATCCCATCTCAGCCCCGTGCCACTCAAAGCCAGGCAGCCGCCCCACTTCCATGGGAGGCAGTGAAACATCTCAGCCTCAGCAAACAGCCCTGGGTTCTCCAGCTGGTGCCGTGGGGCTCAGGCAGCCTGAGGATACAGCACAGAGGAGACACTTTGCTATAGGCTGAGCTGCAAGCCGTAAGACCGTTAAACGCAAGCCGGTGCTGCACTTCCCACCTTCAGCTCAGTGCCCTGTGAAGGATCTGGCTCGTTAATGCACGGCACGTTAATGACTTCCACAACACCAACGGCTAAGGATCAAGGAGGTTTACTTTATTACTATAAATTGTTTCATGTTCTTAGACTTCACATATAAATATCCTGATGACAACTAAAAAGGCACATCTATGAAGACATCATGCACCTCATCTGTGTCCGTATTTTATTACAAGAACTATCATGTTCTCTGCAGAAATAAAAGGCTAGAACTGGTTTTATGACATATACCTCTCTGTATTGACAAAATACTCAAAACAGTTGGTAAAAATTTACATTTCTACAAATTCTAAAAAATGACACTGCATCTGTAAATGGCAAATTCACTTCTCCTATGGCCAAAGGACAGATTAAAAAGCAGGCGGTCAGAGCCAGGGGATTCAAGAAGTTCAAGTGCCACTCACAGCTTCCTTCCCAGACTTACTGTATGCACACAAAGCACTCGCTGCTTCCTGCTGCTGCGCCTTCCGTTCGCATCCTAAAGATAAAAGATCAATGGAAATACAAAAGGATTTACAAAGCCACGTTTCTTTTAAAAAGCATTTGCCCCTTCCTACCATTCAGGCCTGTTCCCTCCGCTCCCAGCCACTCAGAGCTCCCTGTGGCAGAGCAGCTTTGTCACTGCTCACAGCTCTTACCAGAAGAAAGGGGGAGCTCTGACGGACTTTTTGCAGTAGGTGAGTGAAGAAAACAACGAGGTCAAGTCTCACACACTCAGCAGTGTAAATAAATACCAGTACAGTTTTATAGGAACAGGAGTATAAGTTTAAGGGTTTTATTATCAAAGTTCTGTAAAACAATTTCAGAAACTGTACATCAACATGGCACAGACTGTAGCCTACTTTTGTCTTTTTACCTGCACAAAAGTAAAAGCTGTTGAACTTCTGTAACTAAGAAAACTGCTTGCCTAACTACCTTGCATATAACGTGGAATCACTGTGTGCATAAGATTACTACTGCAGTGACAGCAACACAAATCAGTTTATACAACTTGAGATCAAGTAGAAAGTACATTATCAAGTAGACTTGCTTTTAAAAGCATACAAAGGTCAATTTTAAAATGCACTACCTTGTACCCACGGGTTCAGCTCACGAGCAGATAGAACAACCTGATTGGGAGAACTGCAATTACTACTGACTTGTAATCACCGGGCACTGATCAAGCAGGGATTCTCACTTCCCACAGCTGAAGCACAGAAGCTCAGAACCATTTACAGCTCGTCACTTCTTGCTGCTTGGGGTGGATGGGAACCAAGGGGTGAAAGACTGGAACCCACAGGTGGAAGTCAGCCCTCCAAAGGTCAGTGCATTTTAACTTTGTCAAAGCCAGAACAAAACCCAGGGGGAAAAAACAAGGAAACAAAAACCAAAGACAAAACAAAAACCCCAAAAACAGAAGCCCAGCCACGTGGCTTAGAACAAAACAAACCCTACCTATGTCAGAATGCTTCTTTCCAGATGAACTGTCAATTTTTTTTTCTGTGTAGTCACACTTAAGACCCTTAAGGAGATCCACTGTATGTTGTAGGATTTTAGAACATTTAGGATGTTTCTGCCACAATCAACATGCAGTCAGTGCATTCCCTAAACTGCTCTATTACTGCAATGAATCAAAGTCTAGAAACACTATCATAAGTGAGCTGATTTACTACAGGAGATCATACAACAAACAGTCCATGCCTGCTGTAGATGCATGCAGCTTTTTACTTTTGCTTGAAGCATCACCAAGTTAGTAAAAATTGCTTGGCTACGCAATCCCTTTCGGCCATAACAAGGATGGTTACCTTTCTAGAAAGCTTTTGATGTGAGTTAGTATCAGGAGCCTTACAAACCATGTATAGCTTGGAGCTGTATACATCTAGATTTAGGATTAACAAGTACAGCATAAAAGAATCACACAGGAATGACACTGATGCACGTCTGCAGCCGTGTTCACTGCAAAGGCAAAATTCAGTCACTCATATCCATGTCCTCCTCGTGGTGATCATCTCCATTTACTTTGGACTCCCTTGCTGATTCGCCGCTTCCTTTCTCAGCCGCAGACTCCTTTACTTTCGGAGAAGAGGAATCTGCCATTTTCTTTTCTTCCTTTTTCTCCTTCTCGCTGTCATATCCCTGTTCCTCTTCATCATAATCCCTTGTGACCTGCTTTGCCGAGATAAGAAGACAAATTAAAACTTGCTTTCACAGCCCCTGAAGCACAAGGGCAGCTCTGCAGCAAAGGTGGGGAAGATAAACAGGTCCTTAAACATACTTTCACATCCTTATCGCTCTCAGATTTCCGTTCCCGGTCCTTCTCTTTGTCTTTGCTTTTTTTTTTCTTGCTGGTTGACCGTTCCCTCTCGTCTCTACTTCTCTCTTTGTCTTTATCCTTCTTTTTTTCCTTTTTATGCCTACAGTGATAAAATACGGAATGAAAACCACAATCACACCATTGCATGGACAGAACCCAAATTACGCCCAGACCGTCACCCGCAGTCCCTAAAAAATCCAAAGGCAGAAAGAACTACGGGCAACGTGGTGCCACCTGCTTTCAGAAAATAACCAAACACCCCCATTCCTCAGCTCTGATCAAACACAGCCACCACAGAGCGATAGCTGCACTTCTGCTTACAAAGCCAAACTCAGTGCTTTACTAAGGAACCGCCTGCTGGAGGGGAGACGATCAGATGTGCACCAGGAGTCAGCTGAGCAGCAGTGCACAGAGCCAAAGGTGCCGGCTGCCTGCTGCTCCTCCGCCCTGAACAGCCCTGGTGTGGAGCTCCTGGGTGCTGCTGTACAGAAACTCCATTCCTGAAGCTCATTAAGTTATGCTAAAGGAGGCAGCAGATCCACTCCTCCCAGGGAGGCAGCTCACAGGAAGAAGAGACAAGCCGTGTTGGTGCCACCTCCAGACCAACCCCACGGCGCTGTGCTTCAGTTCACGTTAGCAGTTTTGCCCTGGATGCATTTTTCAGCCAAGAGCTCACTGACCTTCTGGGAGATGGGGACCTTGACATTTTCCTTTTAGGTGACCTGGGCTTTTTAGGTGACCGTGTTCCACTCCTGCTTCTTCTACGCCGTCTTTCTCTGCAGGAAAGAATCATTAAAGCCTTTTTTTTTTTTTTTTTAAGCTCTGAATACATCCGTGGCTCCAGAATGAGCTCTAAAGGTAGTAAATATACAATGTAAGTGGAAGCTGGTACCTACTGCCAGCAGTACTGCAAAGCCCACGCAGCTGCTATCAGCAGAGTGAGCCACTTGCTATTACACCACCACCTTAACGAAGAAACCGCTGCCCCATGTATCCCACCCCCGACATCTCCACAGCAATCACCACCCTACTAATTACAAGACTTATTTCCACTGATGTGGACCAGGTATGCTGGAAATACAGAACCATCAGGTTTCCCACAAGTCTCCATACCTGCTTGTGCTTCTGGATCTCCTCGTTGTGCTGTAGCTTTTGGGGGGAGTCTTAGAACGTTTCTTTTCTTTCTCTTCTTTCTTTTTATCCCTGTCAGTAAAACAGACATTTATGTTAAGTCCTTTGCAGGCTATTCAAGCAGCATTTGCTACTTCTGCTATACAGAAAAATGAATGAAGACACGACAGTTTCATTGCATAGCATATATTTTATCTTTTTTTTTTCTAGTCACATCGATTTTAATAGGCAAGAAACCCAAAAGACAATTTCCTGTTAAGAAATATAAGAACAGTTTTGTTATGAAAACTACTGTGTGCAAACAGCACAAGATCTGTAAGCCTGGATGCCCACATTCCCTGTTTCCCAGAGGCAGCCCATGCAGAACCACAGCTAAGCCCAGTGCCTGGCAGCTCTGTGGAAAAGCACGGCCTGCACAGTTCACACAGCTGGCTGCACACACGCAGGGCAAGCTCTACAAGGACATAACAAGAGACTGCTGTTACTATACAGCCACAGGTTCCTCTTTTAAATTAAACACCTGAATTTTACAACTCAATCACTAGCAAATAGACTACTGAAGGATTACCTGGTTTTGGATGTGCTCCTGGATCTTCTACTTCTCTCTCTGGAATGAGATCTCCTTCGCCTTGGACTTTTAGATCGCCTCCTGCTTCTTGATTTTGAATGGGACCTTCTCCTTGATCTGCTTCTTGACCGTCTACCAAAAGTACATTGCAGTGAGAGTTGAATACATGAAATGCTGATCAGATTCATGCTAACTGCATTGCAGTGGAGGAAACAGAAAAAAAGAGTACAGAAAACCAAGCAACCAAACGAGTGGATTTTCAGCCAGCTCTCCTAACGCCCTGCTTGCAGGAAAATAGCAGACCTACTGGAGAGGAAAAGTGGCAAGGACTATTGAGGTGTGAAGAAATGTTTAGAACACCAAACCCAAATACTGACCTGATGGGCAAACAGCAAAGAAGTGCAAAGAGCAGGACAGTTATAACAGCTTCACAAAGGCTGCTGGCACACGCTGTCTGACTGGGAGTTGACAAGCTGACATTACAAATAAGCCAACAGTACTTCTGCTTAGGCAGGTCAGCATTAACATCCTAGTCAGGATATGTGAGCAGATCAAACAGAATGTGCTGCACATACAAGAAACAAGCAGCCCACAGATTCTGAGCACGAATACCGGTGCTCACACAAGTCTCCCAGTGCTTGGTTTTAAGACAAGCTGTCATTTCCACATGAGCATGTTGGAAAGACATTGAAAAAAGAGGAGAGGTTTAAGGAAACGTTGTAAAACTGACTGCCTGCAACAACTGAAATCATTGACAGCAGAAAGAGCCGTGCAAAATCAAGGCTTGTGCTAAGCTGCTGCTTTTCTGAAATAAGTAGCCTGGTTTTTTAAACCAGCCCAAACTCACATAGGCAAGGAAGCCACATCAGCAGACGTGCTGCTCAGCTGCTCCTGAAGTTCTTGCTGCTGTAGTTTAAAGGATTTTTGAAGGCATTTTTGCAAGCATTGCTCTCCAACCCTTCCTACAGAAACAGGAGCAGGCCTTCATCCCACACTGCTGTTCAGGCAAACCACACTCACAGCTTTCCTCACAACTCTTCCATGCCTCCAAGTGTCAGCTCCAAAGAAGTGATGTTGAACACATCATTCCAGCAGTGCTGTTTTTGTTTTGCTTTTAGAAGCACATCCAGTAACTACCTGTGTCTGGATGAAGAAGGTGTCCTCCTCCTCCTCGAGCGCGATCTTGACCTTGAATGCCTTCTTTTTTCATCTTTTTTGTCTGGAGTTAAAAAGAAAAAGTTTCTTTTTTTAGTATTATTTTAGTACCCAAGAACATTTTATAAAGAAAACCAAGTTGGACTTCACACTGTAGATGTAAGTACAACAAAGAAGTTGAACTGTAGCTCTCCTTTTTCTCAGAAGAACAGATGACAAAGACATGCATGAAATAAAAATCCACAAATTCAGGTGCAAAACTGAAGTCAAAATCCAGGAAATTTTTAATTTAAGCCACTTAGAGAATAACAGCTGGAAGGCAATGAGGAGCTCTGTTAAAATCCCTTCTGCTAGTTTATGAGGGCTAAGGAACCTCTCAGATTGCTTTCAATTTGATCCAAGTTACTTCTCATTCTTACTGGACACATCTGTGAACAAACTGCTGCAACAATGCTACACCTCATCACTGCAGAACTGAATCACACACACACAAAAAAGGAAAAGAAAGCATTGTCCACAGATCAGGAATTAAAAGAAAGGAAATCACTGCCAAGAGCAAATATAATCTGAGGTTAAGTCTCCCTGCATCTCCAGGACAGCTGCAGCACAGTGTGCAGCAATGAATGTGTTCACACCAGTGAATCAGAAATTCAGCCACCACAGAAGATAAAGGCATGAAACCAGTAGTGAACAGACATTATGTCCAACCACCTCCACGAATGAAGGATGCTACGATGGAAAATCACCTGGCTCTATAGCAGCAGAAATTAACGACTGTGCTTCTCGTACTCTTTTCATAGCTTCTTCTATTTCTTTACTGGAGGTATCTGATTTCAGACTTGGTGAAACAAGACCTGCAGCTACATGGTTCAACCTGGAGAACAAAAGTAGCAATTCAGGCATTCAGTATATTAATATATCCAAAACACACAAGCCCACACTGCCAGTTTGCAGCCTACCATTCAGGTAACAGAGAAATAAGCCTGTGATGATACAAAACAGCAGCAAACATGGCTCTCAGTAAGCCATCAATAATAATAAATAACAACTGTTATGCAGTCATTTACAGTTGCTGCTCATCTTGGCTCGTTCTCAGCCATATTGCTCTCCAGGGCTCTGTCTGCAAGCTGCACCATTACATCACAGGCACAAGAGCGACCAAAATTGCATGCAGGAAACTTTTTGTCTCTAGCAAAATGAAATGGCAGAGACTGACTGGGTATTTTATATCTACAATAATTATTATTTAATTGACCCAAGGCAGAATAATCATAGTTTCCTGTCCTCTTCTCCCCACCAGAGCAGACAGAATCAGCAATGACCTCACAGCACGAGGTTTCTCCAACCTTAATTAGATCCAGTAGCACAGAGGTGGGGCTCTGAATCACAGGCATCATCCCAAAAGAAAGCGTTTCCCACAAGTACAACTGCTTGTAAGTAACAAAACTTACTTTGGATCCACTGTGCTCATCAGTTTGAGGAGTTGATCTGCTGCAAGAGACTGTGGGGGGGAACAAGTTAAAATCACGTTGGAAGAAGCACGTGCTGAAGATGCCAGTGTTCCACCAGCAGTGACTAAAGCAGCCTCTGCAAGCGAGCAGCCCCCCAACAAGTTACAGACAGAAAGATGCACCGCTCTGTTTCAGAGCCTGGGGGGGATGAGCGGCTGCCTGCTGCATTTTGAGGACGCTTTTTGCTCCCCAAAGAGCCAAGCAGCCTTTCCCAGACAGAATCAAAGCACTTCCAGATGAAAATGAACACACTTATTCTATGTACAGGTTAGCTCACTGTTACTTCAAGAACACAGACTTAATTAGACACATGCCCAGCAGAAGCTCTCGGTGTCAACTTAAAAAACAAGCAGTTCCTCCACTCCAAGAATGGCATTAAGTTCTGCAGCTCTTCAGTAAATGCAGGCATTACCACCTCTGCCACTTCCTGAACCAACAGTACATTAACAAAGCAAAGCCTTTTGTTTCCAGCAACCTCAACACAGAGAGGCAGCCACTGCAGAACCCAGTCTTGCAGTCCAACTGGCTTACTGGACAAAGGAAATAATCATTCCAAATGTATATTTTTCTAAAAAGCATTTTAAAATGCTTATTTTTTCCTTCTTTCTTTTCCATGTTGGCATTATTTGCTTTTGTTGGCACACGAGGCTTGCATAAATAGAATGCTAGATGAGGAATTTCCTCAGCACTGCAATTAATAAATGCTTCTTTCATCTGTAGGTTATGCTCTCCATGCAGTGCCTGGTTCTCACACCTCAGACATTAACTCAGTGTTCTACTCACTGTTTTCTTAGTACTCAAAATCTTTTTTCTTTTCCCCAGTTACAAAGCCACAATCTAACCAAGTCTTGGTGTTTCCTACCAGTACAGAATGAAGGAGCCAACCACCATTTTTTACTGCTGATCTGTCACAAGACAGACTCACAGGATGGTAACGATGCATTCGAAGCATTCCACTGTTCATCTCAAACTATTCATAGGTTCTTGTAGCACTGAATGTAAAAGTACTGCAGATACCATTTCTTCTAAAGGGGAAAAATCAATCATGGGATTTTCAGACAGTGGCTGCTGAACTGATGTAACTGAAAATTGCTTTTCATTGGAGAAGAGGGCAGCAAAAAAAAAAAACCAAATTCCAGATCTTGAGCTTGTTATTTAATACAGTGGTGACACCTAAGAGAACGTGTGACACACCTGAGAGTTTAAGTTTGCTCCAGGAAGCCCGAGAGCAGCAAGGGCAGGATCGAGAGCAGGAGCTCCGAGAGCAGCTAAAGGAACAGCACCAATCTGTAACAAAGGCAGCAATTAGAGCAAGGTTCAACTGATACAAACCCTTAAAAGTCTCCACACGATCCATAAATATCCTAACGTGAAGCTGTCAGGGGTTACCAGGAAAATTCACTTGAAGTTTCTGAGCCAGTGACCTCATTCTTCCGTAACTTTGCCCAGGATTCAAAGCCCAGCTCTGAGCTCCTGAACAACTCAGTGCGAGTTCATCTTTCACAGTCACAAATGAGAGAAGTCACACGCAGGAGCGCAAAAAGCACAAGCTGAAGAAGATCTGAAAAACGCAGAGCTAATGAAGCCTTCTACTCTTACAGATCTGCCTCCTGCACTTTGGTTCTGTGCTCTAATAAGATGTGTTGGACTTTTTATTCTGTAATATACATATATTTTTTTACTGTTCATCTTCCACATGATTTCTGTGTATTTAAAGAGCAAACGCACGCTGTGACTTTCTCCTCCCTCAGCTGAATGTTACTGGAAGTTATTTCTCCACAGCACAACGCTCTCTTGAAATGCAGGAATTTCAGCTCCACCCGTAAGGTCTCTGCTCCTCTCAGGTCTGTCAGTAAGCGAACAGTGGAGAGAAAAGAGAGCTGAGGTGCAGATGAGCCGTGAGACTCGTGCAGGGCACACAGGGAAGGGAAGCACTCCTAACAGCTCATCAACATGCTGACAGAAACCGCATCGGAGCGCTGCAACAACGCCCTCCATAAAGGAGCCCAAGCTCAGCACTGGCATCGGCACGCCAGTGGCTTTGACTGGAAACCAACCAACAACTGGCAAGAAGCAAGCGAGCGGCCAGCAATGCGTTCCCTTCATCTGACCAACCAGAAAACCTACCTGAGAAAGTGGGTTGGGAGTAGGCAGGAGTCCACCTCCAGGCAGCAGACCTGCCACAGCATTGGCTGGTGCCAAGAGAGACAAAGCCTTAGTCTCATCAGGAATGACTCCTGCAGAGAAATAGCCGGGCATTAGAATGCATCCTTTTTCTAAAGCAGAAAATACACAAATACACCCAAGAAAATGTCTCCCTGATACACCACCTGAGTTTGTTGAAAGTACTTATGTTTGCTAAAATACAAAGCTTGATGGCTATTAATATTTATCATTAATTTTTTTTTTTTTGTCAGAATGAAACTTCAATGCGTGAAAATCTGACTGTTCCTTTTTCTCTACAAATGGTTAAGTATCTAGAGCAAAAAAAAAATAGCACAATACACACTACTTTTTTGTTAACACTGCCAAGATTTCATCACCTGTACTCGATTTTTAAGTCATGAACCAAACGTAAGCAAGCACAGTCGGTTCTCCAGGGGTGTGCTCTCAACTTTCAAAAGCTGTTTTATGAACAACGACTCGTGTCGGCTGCTTCACTACAAAGCACACAGAAAAATCAAGATACACAAGACAAAAAAAGTTTGATTTAGGGGTTAATAATATGGTACAGTTCACTATGTTTTCTTTTACACCTACCACATCAAATTTGTAAAACTTAAAGAGAAGGTACGGCAATATCTTTTGCTGAATCAAGCGTAGGGCTTTTGCTGACTTGTCAAATAAAAAGGACAGGCTCTGCAGATCTTCCCATACGGGCTGTGTGTGAGTGTCTGCGGGTGCATACGTACAGTACGTCGTGGCACATTCCTTACCTGTGCAGTAAAATGCTTATGTTCCAATATGTGCCATGCTTATTGTACCAACAATGCTGCTACGGAAGAAACTTCTGGCCCCAAATCTTGCAGCCAACTAAGACAAGCGTCTTACTGCACTGCCTGCTCTGCACGGATAATTTGAAGGCTCCTACCACGAAACAAGTACTTATGCAGGTGCTTTACATTCTATCCAACAGCAAAAGCCCTATACAGATGGATTAATTTGTTAATGTGCCCAAGCCCCCAAAATGAGAGTTCAATAAAACAATTTTACTAAATATTTGCAAATACCAGTAGTGTTTCTGTAATACATATTAAGAAACTGCATCTCATCATAAAACATACAATATGTACAGGGCACTTAAGAGAAACTGGATAAGCTGCAGAAGAAAACTGTTGGGTGGTATTTTCAGCAGGGCCTGGTATATAGTTCAGGCTGAACCAGGGAAAAGAACTGTAAAACACAACAACAAAAAAGAAAAACCACTGTTAAATAAAGGTAATGGTTCCTCCCACCTATACTGAGAAGTGCCGATAATACAAACAAATGTACAACACACAGCACTGTTATCTGGCTCGTGTCATTGAGCTGCCATCAATTTAGATACCAAAAGTTATGGAGGGAGAGGAGGGGAAAAAGGTCACTTAGATAAAGGGCATTAAGGCATAAATATATTAACATACCTACAGAGAGATTATGGGGTAATTTCGCATGCAAAATTATGTCTCAGAGGATATTTATCAATTACAGCTAAACATTTCAAATTAGTGCAGCTACAACATTTCCGGCAGCTAGACACAAATCCTCACTCATCTCCAGACACCTCAGAGAAGATCTGCATTCATTAAAAAAAAATCATGCATCTGATCCTCTACTCGTTTTTTAAAAAAGTATTTAGAAATAAATAAACTACAATTTTAAAAAAGCAATGAGGCCCCTCACCAGTTAATTTTCATGCTTCAAGAGCTTTTTTTACTGCTGCTTTGTTAGAACCATGAAATACTGTATGAATATGTAGAAATGAAAGAAAAAGAAACAGACAAAAGAAACAAACATTAACCAAAGAACCTAGATACCCCCCCAGCCATCTTTAATCTTAGAGTTCCTTCCAAATCTAGGAATATCACAGTGAAAATTACAATGAAGACTAAACCTTACCGTAGACTTTGTGTATAGCTCTACAACACAAAGCAACAGCCAACACCAAAATGTCTGTGTGTGCTAAAACTGGAGTGCGCTTGTGATGTATGGGATAATTATTGCACTAGACAGATAATAAACATTCACTTTAGCGACAGGCAATATTAAAACAGAATTATCACAGCAGAAAATAGGAGGCGTGAGGGCCCGGTTCAGCACAGCAGTTGAGCATCTGCCTGACTTTCAGCACATGAGCAATTTCACCGTGCTCTGAAGGATCTCGCTCTTAAGTAACGCGTTGAACTGGGAGCCGGCAGCACGCAGCCAGAGGTGCAGCCTTGCTCCCATGCAGGGACAGAAGCCCATGGTTACCAAACGAGGGCAGAGCCTTACTGGCTGAGCACGCGGCTGCGATGTGCCACATCCTCGTGACAGAACTGCTCGCACTCCGAATCTCTGCAGTACCATAAGGAACAGCCCATGAGGAACTCTGTGACTTAAAGAGGCCCGTTAAAATGCAACTTTAAACAAGACTGAAACTACTGGGCAGAGTTTTTGACAGCTTTATCCAGGTGCAGCACAATGGACGAGTCAGACTGACAAAGGTATCGTTTTTATCCTTGCTGGAAAAGCTGAACGCTGACATCTGCCAGCACGGGCCTTGCAGAACGTTTTGGTACCGACTGATGGACTGTTACTAGGTCATGCTTTCATACAAAGAGGAGAACGAGATGCCTCTCCACTACACTGTAATACCTGGAGCAGGGAAAGCAGAAGCAGTAACTCCACAGCAATTTCTGAATGTGCTCTGTACTCCCCAAAGCAGCATGTCTCAACCAAAGGTCACGCTGCAGATTCCTACGTTCCAGAAATTGAGTTTCCATCTCTCTTACATTGCAGGAATACAAAGACAAGACGGTTCCCCGGGCCTCCAAAGACATCCTCATAGCATTACAGTGTCTTGACAAAAGGTCTGAACACAGACCGTACACCACATTTATTACTGTAGCATGACTTAATCTGCAGAGGTGGTATTTAATTCAAGCCATTTGGGAAAACCCATTATTTCAGAAGTAAATCAGTACAAGAAAACAGTACAATGGAAATCAATTACTTCTAAAGCAAGTCTAGAAGAGTTTAATAAGACTTCTGCAAGAAGAGGTGTCTTCTCAGCACAGTTTTTAAGTTCCAAAAACCCTGCTCATTGCCTTTCAAATTACTGTAACACCCTAAAATGTAAAAATAAAAAGAAGAAGAGAAAATGTAGTTAACAAGTGGTTACACCAGGAAAACACTTGGGGACTTGAGTGCTTGCTGGCCTTTAGTTAATGTCTAGAATCCCCTGTAGCTGCAGAGGACCCACTGTTTTTCAGGCATCTGGAAGGGCTTTGCATTTGCCTTCTCCACTACAAAAATCACACACACAAATAACAGAGAGAAGAGTTTATTATTTAGTGAAATTCTATTAAAATATAGCATGGCTGAACAAGAAAACTTGGAATAAAAACTATTACCAGTGCCCATGTGGCACCTCTCGGAAGATCTCACTTTCAAATTCAATCCTGACTACTGAAACCCTTGGTATACTGGAGTTCACAATGAGAGTGAATGAATGGCTTTTCAGGGAAGCTCCCCACCGGGTGCAAGGCAGCACATGTCAAAGAGGTGTTGGCTGCTCTCCCGTGGACTCTCGGGGAGGGAGAAACTTTCTCGTGAAGAGATTCACCCACAGGTGAATAAGGCAAAATCTCCCCTGAGCGTTGACCTGTTTGCAGAACTCCATTGAGGAAAACGTCTCACTGACATCAATAAAGAGCACAATTTGCAAGCAATTCTGCCTAAACTGTTCATATTCTAATCTTAAGACACACAAAACCAGTCAGAGGCAAGCTTCCCGTTTTCATTCAGCACCGCTAAATAAAAGCGGTTTGTAGCCCGGGAGCCAATTGCAATATACCAAGGGTTTGTAAACGTTAATGGCCGTACGTCTGGCATTTTCCTAACGCTCATTTTTGCGAACTACACTGGAACAAAATGTCATCATATGCTGGCTTCATAGACCAGTAAACAATTCACAAACCTTCTGCATACGGAACGACTATCAGCGCTCTGTCGACGAACACCGTGTTCGTCAGGTGCTGGGCCACAACCGCCGAGTCGGGATCGTGGAACTTTACAAAGCACACACGGGATGACACGGGCAAAGGAGAGTCACTGCAAAACAAGGAGAGAAAGCGATGAGATGAAACCAAATCGGTCGTGAGGAGACATCATGCTACCTGCTCTTGCCTGTCACTGAACCGGAAAGTCGGACGGGTTTACAGAAGAAATCACACGGAGTGAAGACGCTCTCTTATGAAATTACAGAAATAATCCCACTGCCTTGTTTGTAACTGAAAATGAATTCCATTGTGCAGGGTATATCTATGGCAGTCACCTACGGGCAAATTAGTTCTCATTACTTATCTGTAAGAAAGGAAGGAGACAAATAAATGACAAATAAATGTCAACGAGGTCTCTGGGGAGCTGAACAGCCGTTTGTGAGGGTGGATGGTGACAGGACAAGGGGGAATGGTTTGAAGTGAGACAGGGGAGGTTTAGGTTGGGTATTAGGAGGAAGTTTTTCCCCCAGAGGGTGGTGAGGCACTGGAACAGGCTGCCCAAGGAGGCTGTGGATGCCCCATCCCTGCAGGCATCCAAGGCCAGGCTGGATGTGGCTCTGGGCAGCCTGGGCTGCTGGTTGGTGACCTGCACACAGCAGGGGGTTGGAACTGATGAGCGTTGTGCTCCTTTGCAACCCAGGCTGTTCTGTGATTCTATGAAATACTTTACTCAAGGAAAACAGAGCTATCTTACATATATACTGCAGAAGCCCTCAGAAATGGGAGCTGTGTACTCTCTGCTTTAGCACCCAGATTAGATTTTTGAAGTAAACTATAAAGAAGGCAGTGATTAAAATACAATTATTTTACTTCTTAACACTGTTTCATGAATACTTCTAGCCCAAACTTCACTGTGCTTCTCCTTGTTGCCAAACACACACACAGAACCCACCCATCTCCCTTCAGAGGGAGGCACACTGCTCAGAACATGCCTGTTATTCAACAGTAACAGAACAAAC
This sequence comes from Centrocercus urophasianus, assembly GCF_019232065.1. Taxonomy (NCBI): domain Eukaryota; kingdom Metazoa; phylum Chordata; class Aves; order Galliformes; family Phasianidae; genus Centrocercus; species Centrocercus urophasianus. The sequence continues at coordinate 28,424,761 of NW_024884733.1, read as the reverse complement.
AGGACTGTCACGTAGGCAGTGCTATAGATGAAATCACACAAAAGGGCAAAGAGCTCCTGGACAGCCAACCTGTAACCATAAGCCTCTTGGCAAGACGGGCCCTGCCTACTGCACAGCTCAGAGTGAGCACCTCAACAGGGCTGTGCAAAAATCCCAGGTATGGAAAATCCAAAAGAGAACGTGGAAAATTTGAGTCCATTTAAAGACTAGGAAGATCTCCTTCTTACAAGAGTAAGAAAGCATGGCAGGCTGTGCAAGCCCCGGGGGAAAACAACAACAACAGAAAGAATGAAGGCAAAATCAACTCAGTAAAGTTCCAAAATAGATTTCCAAAAGTCCACACTATATTAAAACTGCAAATTTTCCTTTAGTCACTGATTCAAATTACATGACAGGAAAAGAAAATGTTATGCAGACAGAACTGCACAGCAGGTGAGGTAAGAGCTGCCTACAGAAGATTCACAGCAGGCACAGGAAGCAGCATCAAGTCCCTAATGCTGTGCTTCCCAACCAGGGCCAGGCTGCTCCCAGCTCTCAGGCAGCAACCAGCAGAGGAGCCAGCTCTCAAGAACACTCCCCGAGTCTTCATCACACTGACCTGCCTTTGCCAACCAGCACCCAGAGACAATTAACAGGACTGTTTTGAAAATGCATCCCACTGCCAGACTGTTCTATCTGGAAAACTGACCAAGTCCTTCATCACTTAAAATAGGGATTATCACAATTCAGGAGAAAGAAGAGTGATATGAAGTACAAAATGACACCTTTTTCCTTCCATCAGTGCCAATGCCAACAACTAGCTAACCTTCACCACCACCAAGCAAAGGAGTCACAGAATCACAGAATTGTAGGGGTTGGAAGGGAACTCCAGAGATCATCGAGTCCAACCCCCCTGCTGAGACACACAATGATTTCCTGTGTCTCAACAACGTATCAGTTCTGACCCACATCAGGACAGCTGGGCATTCCAGCCCTCACCTCCTAAACCCCCACATACCTCCTTCCAAGTTTCCCCACATCACAGTCTGCATTTCAAATACATCGTATTTCTGAAGGCATATTCCTGCTGCTTACACCAACACTGCTGCTGCTCTAACATCCAGGCTGCAATGAATAGTGGGCAAGTAGGAGATGTCTTTCAGCATCACCATATTCATAGTAGGGTGGGAAGAACCAGAGCAGGAACACCCACCCATGCTCACTTTGCCACAGGAGTTGTCATTCTTTTCCCAGCACAGCAACTATGCAGCACTGAGAACCAAGCAAAGCTGCTCTTCTGAGGAGAGTTGTTGCCTTACTGTCACTTGCAATTATTACAGAGAAGGCAAAAGATTTTGCCAATTACCACCACATCCAAATTACGAAGTCAAAATATACACTCCTAATTTTATCATTCTTTCACTCTGTAGATTAGATTTTCCAGCAAATACGTTTTCCTCCTGATAAATTTCTCTGTTCGCTGCACTGGATCACTCATCCACCAACAGGACCAGAATCCACACTGATTTCTGCATCCACATTTCAGAGCAGAAACGTACGTTCTGATAGAAGGACAGCCTCCACATGGTAAACAAGACATGCTGAGATCATCTTCTAAACATGTGTGCAGAAATGTTTTTAAAACATTCCTACGTGGATGCATACAATATAATTCAATTTTCTATATTATATATCCCGTACGATTTTGTTACACATGGTACACATGTACACATGTACATTTTGTAAGCTCTGCCAGAAGCCCATTCCCTCCACTTCTGCCCATCTCAGAGTCAGGACCTCAAGTTTATAGGAGCAGGAACAGCAGAGCCTCCAGCACAGAGGAAAGAACCCACAGTGTGGGCAAATACTCCTCTCCCCTGGGCTTCCAACGAAACCAGACACCCCAAGCACCCCTCCCACCATCCATCACCCAGTGTGGCCACACCTCCCGGCACAGCGCGGCGCACGGCGGCACCTCCACACCGACAGAGGCACAAAGGGAGCAACAGGAAAAATCCTCACCACCGCCAAGTTAAAAATGCAATCCCAGCCTGAAAAAAAGCCTTTTCCAACTTCAACTGCACAACCTTACCTCATTTAAACAGCGTACAGAGTTTTTAAGTAAAGCCAGTTTTCCATTAAGATACAACACAGTTCACTCCAACAGCTATTCAGTATCTTCTGCATCTCCTGTGCCAGACCCATTTTGTTACACTACATTTCCTGTTCTCTATTGACCTCCTCAGTGGTTTTTCTACAGTAACAACTTCCTCACAAAGGGCTAAGATCTTCACAGCAACCCTAAGGGATGATGCTGCATTATCCTCTTTCATTTAGAGATCTGAAACACAAAAGAAATATAGGCCAAACGTTCTCAGTGACCTTTAATGCTTTGAGACATCTGGAATCTCAGGTTATTCACACCACTTTGCCTCCTCCTCCGCCAGCACAGAGCCCTCCCTGACACAGCTGTGAGAGCCACAATACCAGTGCCACAACAAAGGAGGCAGAAGTGAGCTGGGAAGAGCAGGAGCTCAGCGTGCAGAAACAGCCTTACACTAGGATGTGCCAAAAGGATGCCTTGAAGATACTAGCTATCTCCCAGCATCCAACGCATCCAACAGACAAGAGGATACAATTCAAAGCTCTCCAAAGCCACCTTATCCCTCCTGTAACCCAGTCCTCGGATATATGCATGACAGACTTCAACGCAATCCAGGGCAGATCCACCAGCTGCACTGAGCAAGGTCCTACGGGGCCAGCAATTCACACGTTTGTGCAACAGAGCCAAGTCAAGCACAGCTGGCTGCCTCAGCTACGGTAACAAAGTTGCTGGGCTGAGCTTTGTTCCCTTCTGAAACAGCAGAAGTGATTCTTTAACATACGAAGTTAATATGTAGCTAAACCAGCACAAAGCTTCGGGAACAGACTTTACCAACAATAACCTCTCCTGAAAAACCAGCCAACACCTGGAAATGCCAAGCAGCACACTCAGTGATCGCATCTGTTTAAAGGCAGTTGGCTGTGCTGAGCACCACGGGCTCTGCCATCACACACAGCTACCCGGCTGCTAACAAAGCAGCGCTCGCACCCGCCGCTGCCTCTGCTTCAGTCACACACTGCCCTTCCTTCCACGTTCTCTTCTCCAGCACCGACTTTCCAGCAGCCAACCCAACCCGCACAGCACCCACAGTCTGCACAGCAGGACATGTAGACCTGCTTGCGGGGATCGAAGACCAAACGACGGAAAACGAGGCCGCCCCGCAGCAGGCTGTCCCACTACGGTTAAACACAGCACCGGCCGCCGGTTTTGCACGGAACTTTTAGCAAGGATCGAGTGGAAAACACTCGTTTTAAGGCTCGCCCTCATCTCCGAAACTCAGCCCCAAAACGAGGGGAGCCCGCAGAACCGCGGCCCGGCAGGCTCCGAGGCCGGCAGCGCTTCCAGGAGGGCGGCGGAGCAGGGCGGGAGCAGCCGCCGGGCCGCGGGCACGGAGGCGGGCGCAGGGAGGGGGGCGGAGGCAGACTGGCCTAAGGCGGCGGACTCACTCCGGGGGGAAGAGGCGCAGCTCCTCGATCTTTCCGAGGAAACCGAAGAGCGTCCGCATCTGCTCGGAGCTGGCGCTGGGGGAGACGTTGGTGACCTGGATCACGTCGGTGCCGCTGCTCGAGGCCATCGCGCCGGAGCTACAAACACACCGCGGGGGGAGAGAAGGGAGAAGAGCGCGTCAAGGCCCGAGCGGCCCCCGGCTGCGCCCTCCGGGCCGGGCGGGCCTCCCGCGGACCGCGGCCTGGCGCAGAAGCTCCGCCGCGCAGCGCGGCCGCCTCACCAGCCTGCCTGGGCCGCAGTATCCCACAATCCCCCGCCGCCGCCCCCGCGCAGGCGCAGCGCGCGAGCCCCGCCGACCCACGCAGCCTCGCGGCGCGGAGCGCCGGCGACCGCGCATGCGCACGCGCGCGTCCCTTGCCCCGCCCGGGAAGGCACGGGAACGGCGCCTGCGCAGCCGTGTGGAGAGCGTCGCTCCGCCTCCGCGCACGCGTACTGGGTGCTCAGGGGCGCGCGGGACGCACCGCACACGCGCGGAGTGGGGATGGGGCCGGCGGCTGCGAGGCGTTGGGCCTCGTGTTCGTGCGTCGGGGCGGTTCTGAAGGCATCGGCGGTGCCGCTGAGTCCCACGCGTCCTCTGTGCGACCTCCGCGCTCTGCTCCGTCCCTAACGGGGCGGGCGGGCCCTGTGCTAGCCGTGCTGAACGAGCAGCCTCCGAGGCGCTGCCATGGGAGCGGCCCTGCTCGCTGCCGGCCCCCTGCGGGCTGTCCCACAGGGGTGGGCGGCTCTGCTGTGTGCGCACACTGCCGTCAGTGCGCTGAGTGCTGCGGAGCAATGGCTGACACTCAGCTACACGGCGAGCGGTTGCGCGTTTCCCAGTTATTTCCCAAAATGCGTAAAGGTGCTCCTTTAGTAGTGATCGCTAGTAATTCAGGAAGTTGGCCGTTCCCATTTGTTGTCACGATGGCAGAGCTGGCCGGCTCCAGCTTTGCTCCTGCCCACAGATTTTCCTCTCACAGGGACAAACTAAACGTAACTCGGACACTCGGTGCTTTGGGAAATACGCAGTGGGAAAGCTCAGTGTTTCCCTGTGCAATATTGCCCAGGGAAGCCAATGAACTAAGGAGCAGTGGTTAAAAATCAGAAAGACCAAGCCTGCTATCAGAAGTGAGTGCCTGACAGGCGGTGGGCTCTCAGGCCATGTGCTCACTGACTCATGCTGGTGTTTAGCACCAAACACTGCCCACAAGTCCAATGGAACTTATCAGAAAAAGCTTTTTTTTCCCCCAGCGGTTTGTGTTTGAAAACTTGGAACTGAAGGTTACATCCTTTGTGGCCAGGAAGCATGGCTGTTCTCACTTCCCTCAAGGCACTGCTGATAGCACCGGGCTGAGAGAATCACAGAATGGCTTGGGTTGGAAGGGACCTTTAAGATCCTCCAGTTCCAATCCCCTGCTGCAGGCAGGGACACCTTCTAAACCAGGCTGCTCACAGTCCCAGCCAGCCTGGCCTTCAGTGCTTCCAAGGGTCATCCACAGGCAATCTGTTCCCGTGACTGATGGCACTGCCTGGGCTGTCTCCTCTGCTAACTGCCAGGGCTGGAATGCAGAATTTTTTCAAACTCTGGGCTAAAGGGAAGAGGAAAAACAAATAGCAAGTTTAAGTAAAAGTGCTTTTTTATTTGGAATCCTTTATGCATATGTTTAAAATGTTTTTCTTGAGCTCAGTGAGGGAAGGTTTAGATTGGATGTCGGGGGAAGTTCTTTGCTGTGAGAGCGGTGAGGTGCTGGAACAGCTGCCCAGAGAGGCTGTGATGCCCCGTCCATCCCTGGAGGTGTTCAAGGCCAGGTTGGATGGGGCCCTGGGCAGCCTGGGCTGCTATGAAATGTGGAGATTGGTGGCCCTGCCTCCGGGGGGGTTGGAGCTTCATGATCCTTGGGGTCCCTTCCAACTCAAGCCATTCTATCACTCTATGATTTCATGATTTTTCTGGATTCGCTCCTTGCAGGGAGTTGTAGAGAGCGATGAGGTCCCCCAGCCTCCCGCTCTGCAGCCTGCACAGCCGCAGCTCCCACAGCCCGGCTTTGCTCCTCGACTCGACCCTCCCAACCCGCCGCCGTGACACCATTTCGGCGCGGCCGCTCCGGCCGGGAAATGGCGGCAGCGGGCGGGCTGTGCCCCACGCGGAGCGCCGCCAGCCCGCCGCCCCTCCGAGGAGCTCCGCCCGCTCTGCCCGCGGCGGGGCGGTGCCGGCCGGGCGCAGCGCTGCGGGATGGCGGCGGCGCGGAGGGCGCGGGCGGGGGATCCTCGCGCCGGCTTCAGGCGGGCGGCGGACGAGCGGAGCCCCGCCGTGCCGCAGGGACTGATCCGGGCCGCCCGGAAGAGCGGGCAGCTCAACCTGGCGGGCCGCGGCCTCGGCGAGGGTGAGCGTGTGGAGGCGGCGTGCTGCGGGCGGGGCTGGGGAGCTGGGGAGCCGGGCTCAGCTGCCCTACGTGCCAGGCTGCTCTCTGTGCCCCGGCTGCGGGCGCTCGGCGGGCCGGCTGCTTCCTGCCTTCTTTGATAAACAAAAAAAAAGAAAGCGATGAATATTCCCTGCCCGCTTTCTTTTTGCTGTCTCTGGCCGATCGCTACCTTGTAATCGCTGTTCAGGAGCGCTTAGGATTGCCAGCTTCGGGAAAGCGGCTCTGTAAAAGTCGCCGTGTGTGTGTATTCTGAGAAACCGTGTATATGTCTGAGAAAACGGGCGTTTGAGCGCTGTGTGGAGCGTCCGGCTGAGCCCTGTGTTTTGGCTTGCAGTGCCCCAGTACGTGTGGCGGATCAACCTGGACACCCCCGAGGAAGCCCACCAGAACCTCTCCTTCGGTGCTGCGGACCGCTGGTGGGAGCAGACGGACCTGACCAAGTTGATCCTGGCCTCCAACCAGCTGCAGTGCCTGTCTGAGGACGTCAGGCTGCTGCCCGCGCTCACTGTTCTTGATGTACGTATTGGGATCCCATATCAATGAGATCGTGGTCTCGCTGTATGGTATGGGACAACATAGCTTTAGATCCTTGTTTTCCATTTCCTGCAGTGGTGGATGTGTAGAAGCAGCACCAGTGTATTCTCAGGACAAGGGGCTGCTCCCTGTCTCCCCTTGGTACATTGCTTTACACACAGGCAGTGGGTAATGCTGTGCAGAGAGGTCCAAGAGTCCCATTGTGAACACTGAAAGAGCTGTTGCTGCATAATGTGCTTCTGCAGATTTCATATCAAATAATTTGAACACTCAAATAGAAACCTACAAGATTGGCAGTTAAAGTGCTGCTGTTGGTAACTGTGCAGAGGAACAGACGTACACAGGTGTTGGTAGTGGACTCAATGGTACAGAGCAGTGTACACAGGTGTTGAGAATGGACTGAACTGTACCGAAGAACATACTCAGGTGTTGCTAATGCACAGAATAATTTTGAGCATTAGCTCAACTTGGTTTGTTGCCGAGTGGGTGGAAGAAAACCTACAAAGTGCAACTCAGTAAGTATTCCAAAACTTGTTTTCCAGGTACATGATAACCAGCTGACATCTCTGCCTTCTGCTTTAGGACAATTAGAAAATCTTCAGAAACTTGATGTCAGGTACTTGTCACAAACTTAGAGCATTGATTTTCAAGGTGTGAATGAGAGATTAGTAAAACTAATTTCATTTTCAGAAAAGTTAATATCTGTTGTTTGTTTATTTTTAATAGAGAACATGAATGCATTGGGAATTACATGTTTTAGGTTAAAACTGGTGGTCTGAGGTTTGTTAAGATAATTTTGACTATTACTCAAAAGTCACAGTCATATTTGGAAGCTGAATACTGATGCTTTGAATACTCACACAAAAGCTGTATCAGCATTCATTTGCTTCAGTACAGAAGTTGTGTTTTAAAGGAATAAAAATGCTTTTTTCATGAATAATATACATTGGAAATAGCTGAAGATATCATTCAGGCTGTAACTTTCATATTGTTCTGTAAGTTTGTACATGAGGGGAGAGTACATTTCTTTTTTGTCCGTGAACTTCACCATAAACAAGCATTAAATGCAGCTGGAATATTGTAGATTCAGATGTGGTTGAAAAGTATTCTTTAACAAAGAAATTTATTTTCTCTTAGGGAACTAATCCACTGTAAAGGGCTGTAATAATTGTAAGAAGGAGATTTTCTTAAGGGCAATGGTGTCCTGTGCAGCACGCCTACATGCAGGCTGCGAGGTGGAAATGTTTCACAGCTGTTCTGAACAGTTGGTCTGTGCCAACAACAGAGCATCAGATGCATCTAATGCTGGCTGTGCTTCCTACTTGCTCTGTGGTCTGAAGAGTTTGCATCTCCAATGGTGTGCGTGATGCAACCCTAGTTGGGGCAGCATGGTGTGTAGCAGAAGATTCTATATGTGGTTGTATTCTCAAAACTTTTTAACGATTGTTAATTGGCTTTGTTTTCCACGTTGGAATACCAGCCACAACAAGCTGAAGAGCATCCCAGAAGAGCTGCTGCAGTTGTCACATTTGAAGAGCCTTCTTCTTCAGCACAATGAGCTGAGCCACCTGCCAGATGGATTTGGGCAGCTCGTCAGTTTAGAAGAATTGGTAAATTGCAACTTCTTGAAAAACACTGATTTGTTCAGAAACATCAATCTATCTATGTTTTACTGCTAATTAAAAAAAAAAAGTCTGAGAACCTTATTCAGTAATTCATGGAGCTTATCAGCTATTTTGTGTATGCGCTTGCAACCAGGTTTTGATTTGGATTTTCCAGATATTTTAAGAAAAATCAAGTTCCTGGTGATCTGTCCATCGTGGGAGACTTCTCTCTTCCATTCACATCTCTACCAGGGAAATCCTGGAGAAGTCAGCAATCTAGTTTGAACATTCTGCCAGTAATTAACTTTGCAACAACGGTACCCATGGGATATTTTAAACATCTCTATTTATAACCTCTTTCTCTTTCTTTTCTTTTTTTTTTTACTCTTCAGGATCTGTCCAACAATCATCTTACAGACATTCCAACAAGTTTTGCTTTGCTCATTAACTTGGTGCGACTCAATTTGGCTTGTAATCAACTCAGAAACCTGCCTGCAGATATCAGTGCAATGAGAAGTAAGTTAGTTTCCTTGGATTGTTAAATGTCAGGCAGCCAGTTCTGTAGTTATGTTCAGAAATACATTACACAATATTCCAGGTTATTAAAGTAGGTTCTGAAGGATTTAAAGTATTCTCGAGAGGACTAGCTTAGAATTATTTAAAAAAAGAAGAAAGCTACTACAGCTCCCATGTATCAAACTTACATCCTCCTGTAGTTCGTATTACTTGACAGATGCTCAGGGAACTCTTAGGAAAGTGTCAGGATTCCTGCTCTGCTGTGAAGTTATTAGCCTTAGAACTGTGACGAGTGTTTAGTGCAAGTTTTGAGTGGAAAGTAAAGCATAAATAAGAGCTAGTTGAATTCACTGGTAAAGACAGGACAGCACGAACTGGTCAGCAATAGGAGTTAACTTTTGTGATGGTGATACCAAGCTTGCTGATGTTGATGCTGACATCAATTTCAACGAGTTCTAATAGCTGTGGCAGATCTGTAGGAGCAGGTCATAGACTGCCAGCTTTTGTCAGTGCTACAGAAATTACCTGCAGATCTTTCTGAGATGGCCTATGACATTAGACCTAACCTGCATGTTGCCTGCAGTCCTTTATTCCAAACAAGAGCTAGTATTTGGCAGGGTCACTGAAGGCATTCCAGAATGTCTTGTGAGGGAAAAATGAAAAGCAAATATGTTGCTTTCAGCAGTGCTGACGCTGACCAATTTGATTTCTTCTGAAGTTTGGATGTGACAATATGTTTTTATGCTTACCTTAACAAAAAAAATAGGGTATCAATACTTCTGCAGAAAACTATTTCTATTTTCTTTTGTTATTCTGTAGGCCTAAGACAACTGGATTGTACAAAAAACTACCTGGAAACTGTACCTTCTGAACTGGCCAGTATGGCATCTTTGGAGCAGCTGTATCTGAGGAAAAATAAACTGCGTTCCTTGCCAGAACTTCCTTCGTGCAAATTACTGAAGGCAAGGTTTGAATTGCTGGGTGCTGTAAATGTCTTTGCAGTGAGCTTTGAGAATAGTGATTGTTAGCTCCCATACAAGTTATCGTGAATTGCTGTGATCAGAAGTTAATAAATCTGTGTGTGGAACTCTTTTTAATACATATCCTTGTGTGTTTAGTCTTACTGCCCATCTTGATCTGTCTGAACAGCATTTGGAGGACAAACAGCAATATTCAGATTTGGAAAATAAAAAAAAGTATTTAAGGAGAAGAATGGCTTAAATATTAAGTGTGATGTTGCCTGCAACAGCTGCGTTTTATCTCCATTTTATGGGAACATTTTATGAATCAGTCTACACTTACTTTGTTCACTCCTGTTTTTTCCTGTAACTGCGGAGAAAGTGTGCATTCAAAAGAGCCACAGCCTTCAAATGTTGTGACCTTAACTTTCCTTCTGTTTATAATTGCAATTTGCCTGTCTGAGAATATCAAGTGTGTTACTCATCGGACAGCAATGTGATGGGGCCAATTGAATGTTTATGTCACCAGGTATATAATTGATAACCAAATCCATCACAGGATGTAGATACGTAGATAGATATGTAGATAGTTCAGCATAACTCCAAGCTCTGCACTTCAGTTCCAAGCTGTTCCAGCATTTTCTAGCACAATTCTTGCTGGTATGTGAGGTTCTGTATTTGTATAGCACATCCAGCAGCAAATGTCTCTTCTGGGTTTAAAGAACCATTTGGAACTGTGAGTGATCTTTGTCTCCATAGGAATTACATGCTGGTGAAAATCAGATTGAAATACTAAATGCAGAGGACCTGAAGCACCTGAATTCCCTGTCTGTGTTGGAACTTCGGGACAACAAGATAAAATTGGTTCCTGATGAAATCACTCTGCTCCAGAAGTTGGAGCGACTTGACCTCACCAACAATGACATCAGTAGGTAATGAAAAAATGCACGTCTGTGATGAGGCCTTCCTTGGGGCATCTGTGGGTGGCTGATTCTATGGGTGATTTATTTCAGTAATTAAAAAAGGTCTGGACTGTAAAACAAAGGCTCCGTTTCTTAGTTTTGTCAATGTTGCAGTCGTGCTGTGCCTTTCTTAAATGTGATGTGTTGAGTATCTTGTTGTTAGAATCCAAGCTTCAGAATACCAGGTCTTCTGTCAGACAATTGCCAGTGCTTAGGATTTGTACTGAAGCAGCTCTTATCTGAAATGGATTCTTTCTGTTTGCAGATTGCCTTACACGCTGGGGAACCTTTCTCAGTTGAAATTCCTGGCATTAGAAGGAAATCCTTTGAGAGCCATTCGAAGAGACCTTCTGCAAGTAAGCCCATTTAGAAAGTACATGAAAGCTGGTGATGTTGCAGACATCCGTTCTGCACATGGTGCAGGCACAGCATGATTAAAAGGCCCCTCCATCTGAAGTAGCTTCAGCTTCTTCATCGCTGCTGTTTGTGTGATTTTGTTGCCGTTCCCAGGGGCTCTGATGCGATGCGTAACGTGATGAGAACTGTGGGATAAAGCAGTCCTTGCTTCACAGGACCTGTTCCTGATTTGCTGTAGATGTTGTAATATATATTACAAATGAAGCAGCAGGTATCTGGGGAAAGGATAGAGCAGCTGTCTGCTGCCTAATCCTACTGCAAGTCACAGCTCATTGCAGTGCTAGGCAAGTATTTGATGTGAAGGCTTTCCAAGATGAGCATGGATTTTTTTTCTCCTTTCCTACTTGCCTGAATTAAAGACCTTGCATTCAATTTCCAAGGAGTATTTGCTGGCAGATGTGTTTTGAGCAATGACAGTATCATGTACAGTGTTTAGTTATGGATGACCTACGAAGTGAAGGTGGGAATTACGCATCAGGAACAAGTACATGGGCAGCAGGGAGGCTGGCTCACAGGCACCACTGCTGCTATAGAATTCTTTCTCATTTCTATCCCAGCAAACCCTTCTCGTTGGTGGTATAGATTACTTCTTTCTTTTGCCACTGCTATAAAATAAATGTTTACAAATTCTCTAAAATATTCTCTAAAAATAAATAGCATTGAATGTCCCCTACTGAAATGGAATTCAGTAATGTATGTTGGAAATAAGGGAGAAAATGTGATCTGGTCAAGTGAACATTGTATGCACTGCAGCTTATCTTCTTCTGTCTTCTTTCTTCAGTTTTTGTCCAGTTTCACCAAATTCTCTGTGAATGTTCCTTCCCTTCCATCCTCCACATTTTCTTCATCCCCTCTGCATTCAGATCAGTCTTCATATAGTATAAATGTCAGCTAGAATGAGAAAAGTTCATATTTGCTGCTTCAGTTCTTATTCTGAAACATCAAAGAGAAACATGCAGTGTTGTAAGGAAGTGCTAGTTTTGTCCTAAAACAAACGGGCTGGATGAGATGATGGGTAATGACTTGGAGATCGTGCAGTTACTGTGTCTGACCAGTAGAAGTTGCTGTGAGAGGATTGCCAATAAAATTTTAGGAGAATCCAGAATCCAGATCTATTTCCACGTCAAATAGTGAATTTCTTCTTCAACAGTAATCATGCTACAGCTCTTTAGAGAAGGCTGAGTTCATTTGAAGGGTTCTTCCTTGCTCTTGGAGCTGGCCAAAGAACTTCAGATGAAAAGCTAAGAACGTGGAGCCCAAGGTAGTAACGTGGGGCTGGGAATTTTCAGCTGGAGTAAATACACAAAACTCTAAATAAGGACATGAGCTGTTGCAAATAGAGTTTTTCTACAGGAATTGTTGGGTAGCTTTTATAACCAGCTGTGCTATGAGCTCCATTATGTGACCAAAATCGTTGGTCTTCATTGTCAGAACAGCGGTGTAAATGCTGGCTGGTAAATGCTTATTGACCTTCTGCTCTTTCTTTGCTGTTTTTTTTTTTTTAAAGAAAGGCACCCAGGAACTTCTGAAATACCTGAGAAGCAGAATCCAAGGTATGTTGTTTTACTGAGTTGCATCTTACAGAGAATCTCTCTAAGAAATTAAAAGTGCTGCCAGTTTCCTGCAATTACCCTGCAATAAGTTTCTTTACTCAATGGTTTGCTCTGTATTTCTGTGCTGTTCTTTTTCTTACTCTATTGAATAATGCAACATTCTTTATGGAGTGTCATCACTTAGAAAAGCAACACTAAGTGTTTTTCCCTGGTCCCTTTATGTGTTTTGAATGAAGAATTCAAGTTGTTTCTTGTTTGTTTGTTTGTTTGTTTGTTTTTCCTTTGGACATCATGGGAAATTTCCACAACGAATTCTTCATTTTCAGCTTGCTGTCTGCCTGCTGGCTTTGTCACAGTGTAGAAGTGTGGGTGATTTTGCAAAGCTGATACGTGTCACTCATTCATGTTGTAGTATGGGCAGCACGGTCCTGCGGTTCCCAGCAATTAAGCATGAGAAAGGCAGCCTCAGGGCCGTGGTGGTGCCACAAACTCCACCATGTAGCTGACTATAAAAAATCCTGGGGGAGAAAAAGAGGTTCTTTTAAACAGAATTCAAATCCCGGCCCGTTCGTCCCTCTGTGATACAAGCCTTGACCCCACCATTCCCTCTGGAAATAATTAAGAAGTCACAAAGCACAGATTCAGATGAAATATCTCAAGATTGATTCTCTGAACCAAACTGCTGCACATCTCTGCAGAATCCCCTTTTGGGTTCTGAGATTTAAAAAGCAGCTAGCTGGTGATATCAGTTTCTGTAAGTGATGCAGGACTTCTGGATCCGTTTTACTAAAAGGGTTCAAAGGTTGCCGGTGTGCAGCTTTCCAGACCATTCCTTGGTCCTCTCATTCAGTGAGACCATTTGTTATTTGGTTGGTTTTCTGTGGTTTGGGGTGGGGTTTTTTTGTGTTTGTTTCTCTTTTGTTGTTTTTCACTTCATTCCATATTTTCTAAAGTATTGCAGATGACACCATTTTTTGGTTATATAAGAAACTGGCTGTCAAAGTCTAAGCAACTTGCAGGTGGAGGAGAGCAAATCTTTTCAAAACAGGATTTTCTTTTACCTTTAGAAATCTTTCTTTATTTTAGATTTTAAGACATTAAATAGGAAAGATGACTGAGTTCACTGGACATGTTAAATATATGGCATGGAACTAATTATGCTGCACTTAAATGCAAAAAAAGTGCTTAACCTTTTAATTTGGAGGTCTTGATGATACATATAGGAAAATTGAATTGGGAATGGTATGTGTGACTTGTGAGTGGGCTTTCTCTCCATCTGCCAGAGGATGGCAGCATTAATTGGATTACTGCAGTGTGTAAAATTGCTCTGAAGTGCCCATGCAAATCTGACGTATTATTAACTTTGCAAAAATGAGTTGGATTTTTGAGTACATGCTTTAGTGCTCATCTGCTGACCTGTTACAGGTTTTATATTTGGGGGTGACAAAATAAGCTAAGGTCTTGCATGGATCTTAGTGTTTGTGGTTTTATTGTGCCTTTTTGAGCATTTAAGGGGAGCTAAGCCAGGAGCAGCAACAGACCTACGTGTGCAGAGGCTGAAGTTGAACAAGTGCCACTAACCTTGTTGGCCTTAATGAAAGAATTCCTAGTTGGGCATGGGGGCAAGTTGGTAGGCTTTAGTTCATGAATGCTGCTGAATTTCTTGTAGCATTCTTCTTTTAGTGGCAGTTGGATTTATCATATGTTTGGGCTTCTAGCTAAGCTTCACCCAGGGAGGTGGTGGAGTCGCCATCCCTGGCAGTGTTCAAGAGGCACCTGGATGAGGAGCTATGAGATGTGGTTTAGTAGCTTGTGGTACTAATAGGAATGGGAGGGTGGTTGGACTAGATGATCTTGCAGGTCGTTTCCAACCTTGCAATTCTGTGATTCTGTGATTCACCATTCTGAAGTGCCCATGAGCTCCTAGGGGACAGTGCCACAGCCTGGCTGTGCACAACAAGGTTTTTCATTTCTGAGCTCTTCAGAGCAGCCGCCGAGTTTTCCATGTGCATTGGAGGGAGTAATCAGAAGGAGCTCTACAGAGGGGGGCATTATGAAGGGTTGTATAAATATTAATGATTTAACTATAGTTGTGGTCAGCTTGGCTGTTCTGGAAGTAGTTGAATAGAAAAGTTGACGTGGATCACTTCTTGCCCATCACTGTCTCTAGCTCCCTGCCCCTTGAGGTGACTGCCTGACGTAACAGCCAGCATGACAGCTGTGTTGGTGTGTGACCTATTTTTTTCACAATCCAAGTCAGCTCTTCCCTCTGCCTCCATGAACAAACAAACAAAAAAGAACCAGCCCACAAACAACCCAAATCTGGAAACTGAACTACAAAAGCCCCTTGCTAGAAAGACCTTGACATAATATGAATCTGATTATATGCAATCAATGCAGAAGGCAGGAAGAGTCAAAATGAGCAAGCACAGGTAACGAGGGACACTGCAGCTCTCCTCCTGGGCTGTTCAGGGCACGTCTGACTGCAGGCTGTAGTTGTGTGACTGCTACGTGTTCCTTCCAGATGACACAACCAGCCCCAGCGAGGAGCCTCCTGTGACAGCCATGACTCTCCCAAGTGAGTCCAGGATTAACATGCATGCCATAACTACCCTCAAATTACTGGAATTTAGGTATGTGGTTTGAAATATTGCCTGTTTCAAAAGCTGGAATAAAGCTTTCCTGTGTTTTTTTTTTATTAGCTTAACAATAGATACCAGACTGTCTGCAGATTCTGATGTACTTAGGCATTTTGCATTTAAACTCTGGGTGTTCAGGAGTAGGCAGATTTGAATTACAGCTCATCTCTTTTTTTAAATACAACTTTTCATAGTGCCATTCCTTTTAATTCACTGAAATCCTTAATCCTTTCAGGTGCTTCTTTTTTTACATTTCCTTAGTAACAGAAAGTCTCAAAACATCCCACAGGAGATACATTATCAGTTTGTTCTTATATTAGCTAACAGTTTAACTTGTTAGGTTAGGAAAGGGTGAGAAAACCACACTTGCTGAGAACTGCCAGATAAAATGCAAGTCCTGCAGAGAGCTGGGATGCAGAAAGGACATGACTGCAGTGAAAGGGTTGGGATGGCTTTAGTCACTGTAAACGTTCCGAAGGTCGAAATCCAGTGCTTACATGAGCTGCACATCACTGTGGGGGAACATTTTCTGAACTGAGGAGGAAACCTGTTGAACACCTACCTGCTGCATGCCTGACCCAAGATACAGCATATGTGCTGAGGCAGTGACCTAATTCAGCTCTTAATGAATGCTCTTAAGCCAGGTAGCAGATGAGCTGTCGGGGTGGAATGAGTTACTTCCTTGGTGACGTGGGGCAGTGATCAGCTTTCTCATTAACAGTCC
Organism: Centrocercus urophasianus; assembly: GCF_019232065.1. Classification (NCBI taxonomy): domain Eukaryota; kingdom Metazoa; phylum Chordata; class Aves; order Galliformes; family Phasianidae; genus Centrocercus; species Centrocercus urophasianus. Next base: position 28,408,865 of record NW_024884733.1, on the reverse strand, counting down.
TGTGAGGACGTCAGTTTGTAGGTACATATGTATCTATTGTGCTGCTCATCGTTTCCTCAAAGATGTCCTGTTAGTAAGTAAGAGATGATTAACTTGTTGCTGAGCTCAGTGCTTTTCACTGTGCAGTGAGAAGCAGGCGGCTGTGATCCCTGATGACGTGTTCAGCGCGGTCGGAAGCAATCCTGTCACCAGTGTCAACTTCAGCAAGAATCAGCTGACTGCCATTCCTCCAAGGTACTTCTGTAGAGATCATTCTTTACATGCTGCTTTTTTTCTGTTTTGTTCCTCAGCATCTTGTGTTGGTTTTAGTAAGTTTGTTTTCCCAGTTGAGGATATTTATACTTTTCTTTCTGCATGTCTGCAAACACGCACAGAGGACATAGCAGGGATGCTGAATAATGCTGGCATTTCTAGTGTGAATGACACACAGGAGGGTCCATTCATCTGCATGAGGATCTCAGTACAGTGAGGCTTGGCTATATGCAGCAGTGCTTTCATTGTACATTGTCGTTTGTACTGCACTGTTAAGCATTATCTAAATGAGTAAGGGCAGACTGCAGTGTGACTTCTCATCATAATCAAGTGGTGTATTTAACTGCAGTCTAGTATTGTTTTCTCTCCAAAGTGGTCCTCTTGTTTGAAGATAATACATGTGTAAACTATGAGATGATAGCTTTGTGCTAGAGAAGAGGTCCTTCTAGGAGTCACTTTCTTCAGATAGCTTTTCTTTTTTTTTTTTAAGGAAGCCTGAACAATTTCCATGCTCTTCTGCTTGATAGACATTGTCCCATCACATAGCATTGGACATTTTTGCACTTGTTGCTTTATCTCAAGGAAGAGCTTTCTGTTGACAGCAAAGGTAACAAATGCTGGTGCTGTGCAGGGAGGAGGCTCACTGCATTCAGTAACCTAAGAGCATCATGAGCACTCATTTTTAAAAATGCCACTGTATTTGTGGGGGTGACATTTTAATTCTGGGACACAAATGTGCTGAACAATTAGCCTTTAGCACGTAGAACTTGGCGAGGCGCTGTCTCTCATAGAAGAAAGTCTCTTGTTGGTACAGTTTAGTGAAGGAATGTTGGGCCCTCCATGCTTGTTTGTTCTGTTAGAGGCTCCTCTGCACAGCAGGGAGGAAGGTGTAGGTATGGTGCGCTGCTGGGTGCCAAGGAGTGCAGTAATAGTCCAGATGGGAGAGGTGGATATTTAGTTTGTTTAAGTGCCTTTTGCTTCTAGTGTTACAACAGAGGTTCTTTTACAGAGATTCAGCAACTGACTTTTTGAGCTTTTAAATACTTTACATCAAAGCATCTTGACACAGTATTCCTTTCACAGGATGCAGTGAAGGCTGTGTTTCCTGCAATTTGTAATAGCAGGAGTGTGGAACAGAAACAAAAGATGGTACAAAAGGAGCAGTCTCTTTCTGTTCGACTGCATGAAGAAGATGATAGTGTTTTTGTTGAGACATTCACAGGAGGTGGCAGTGATGGTCATTCGTGCCATAATTTCTGAAATCTTTCTTAACTGCATTTAAGAAAGTAGGTTTTTGTAGCAAAACTTACTCTCCTAATTTGTGAGAGGAAATTTACCCTTCTACGAGTAAAGTGATTCTGAGCTTTGTTTTTACATCAAGTGCAAGACTCCAGGACAGGCAGTTTTCACAGGTGAAGTTTCCACTCTCAAAATGGCTTCTGAATGCCAAGAGCCGTAGGAAGTTCCTTGATCTGTAGACTTCTAGAATAAAACAGATTTTTTAGTAACTTGGAATGCAAACCTGGGCTTCCGTAGTAAAAGTATATTCATGTTGGGTTTCAGGATCGTGGAGCTGAAAGACTCAGTTTGTGATGTCAACTTTGGCTTCAATAAAATCTCTTCTGTTTCCTTGGAGCTGTGCACGCTTCATAAATTGACACATTTGGATATCAGGTTTGTGATGAGTGTTGGACTTCCTTTCCCAGTGACTCGTTTTCATGCCTCTTTAAACCAGCCATCTGTTGCAGTGGAATAGCAGTACTGAAATAATGTTTCATTTCCCAAAAGGGCTCCCTGCCAGCTGAATGACCGGCAGATCTGAAATAGCAAGTGACCTCAATTTAGGCATGGGTTAAAGAGAAACACACAAAAAAGAGGGCAAGCTCTAAGGCTTGCTGTGGTGAAAGGTCTTGTGTCAGTCATTAAAAACTTCTCAGAGATGGTAAAAGGATATTTAGAAATAAAACAGAAAGCAATTCTGGGAGTATATCTGGGAAGAATTACAGTGAAGGTATCAACTCTGGTATTCTACCTGGAGCTGGAGCATCTTTCAATGAATGATTTTCCTGTAATGACTATGTAGCACTCAAGGGGTGCCTCATTTGTCCTTACAAACCCACCTTCTTTGTATGTAAGAAGCTTCTGAATGGCTTCCTATTGTGGAAAGTGCTGCAGTAACAGTGGCCATAAATGAGTTTGTTGGAGCCAATGGATTTCAGACTCAATGAATTTTCAAGAGGTGTGGAGTTATCTCAGCAATTGACCTTGGCACCAATGTGGGACTATTTCCTGAACTTCCCTCTGGGACCCAAGTAGCTGAACTGCCAAGCATGTTTCTGGAATTGTTTGGTGCTTAGAAGTGTTTGGGAATCCTTAGAGACAGGCTTTATGTTTCCTTACTGGTAAACATGGGAGTACAAACGTGGTTTGCCATCTTGATCCATTTATGAAGTAAATGAGTGATCTGAAAGAACTTGTTAGCACCAGTAAACCTGGGTGTTCTTTTTCTGTGAATTCGTAACTAAAACTTCTTAGAAGTTGGTCATTATTCTTTGTCTTAATTTGATACACAGAAATAATGTTTTGACGTCTTTACCTGAAGAAATGGAGGCACTGACAAGACTACAAGTAATAAATCTATCTTTTAATAGGTGAGCAACTATTCCAGTTTTTTTAAATAACAGTAAAAAGAATTTTATGTCATTTTAATGTGAGGTAAAATGAGAAAGGGCTTCAGCTAGCTGTGAGCTTAGAACAGTTGAAGGGAATGTGCATCTTTACACAGTGGTGGTATATTTTTGGAGTTTTCTATCACACGTTTTGGAGAGAGACAGTAGAATCTGGTTTAAAAAGGATTAAACAGACCTGTGAGCAGTGTAACAGAAGTGGATGCCAGCAGGAGCGCCCTGTTGCACCCATAATACATCAGTTCCAGATGATGGGAAAAGCAGCAGGGCAGTGGTGTCCCTGAGCAGTCCTGCAGTTGCTCACACTGCTCTCTTCTTTGCACTGCAGTCACTTTCTGTGTGACACGAGCTGTCATTCACAGCTGTAAAATGGGTGGTCTTGGCTGCAGTTCTGTTGCAGGGGCTGAGCTGTCACGGTGCAAATTCCACCCAGCTTTTTGGCTTCGTGCAAAATAATCAGGTTAAACAGCAGCACATGTAAATATTTACTTCCATAAACAGTGCTGAAGCACTGTCCCATTTTGAAGGTTTATCGATCGCCCTATTGCTGACTTTTCTCTCTTCCTTCTGAAGATTTAAAGTGTTTCCCAGTGTCCTTTACCGCATCCCCACACTGGAGACCATCCTGCTCAGTAACAACCAGGTGGGGGCTGTAGACCCTCTGCAGCTGAAGAAGATGGAGCAGCTCGGGACGCTGGACCTCCAGAATAATGACCTTCTCCAGGTGCCACCAGAACTTGGGAACTGTGAAACTCTGAGGTGTGTATTTTAAGTGAGGGCTTGTTTTGTGAAAACATATTCTGCCTGGTTTCTTCAAGGCGTGTTTTGTCAGAGGGTAAGGCAGTGATTTGCTTGGAAGTGCACAAAATGGTCTCTCTTACCATCTGTAGAACTGCAGTTCCTTCCATCGTTTCTCAGGACTGTAGAAAATTGGAGGAGTTGTTTCAGGATTTAAAACTAAAATGGCAGAGTAATACGGAAACGTACCTGGAAAACCAGATGCCCAGAAATTTGTTTCAGTGTTTCTGAAAATGGAATTTAACTGTAAGGATCAACATTTGGTAGAGTCCAGCTTTAGTTCTGTATTTTCTGAAAGGTATGTGTTCCTAGCTCGCTCCTTAGATGGCTGGTTGCTCTTTGCAGTAAGAGCTGTCTTGGCATTAGGACCGCCCCTCCTGTGGGCATTTTTCTGCTCTCTGCCAAAACTGATTTGCTAGAAGGTTAGCAACTTCAGTCACTAAAATTATTTCAGATTTTATCCTTAAAGTGTCCATTTTAAGGCCCAGCAGAAAATTAAGAACAGAAGTGGTAATATTTGAGGAGGAGATTGCTTTCATTAATGAAGACACGAAAAGTCATCAGGGATCTTGAAATATAAAATAAATTCAGGCATATTTATTAGCAGAACTTGATGCACACCATGTAATATCTTGTGACAGTCTGCATTTGGAGAATATACCAAACACCTAGTGCTAATTGCTGAGTTCTCAGCAGCTTTGACCACTCAGCTCTCCAGGTGGGAACATCAGCTCTGTACGTTCACTGCTTACTGGCTATGGATGAGAAAGCAGAAGAATGAAGGAAAATGCTAGGATTTCTAAAAGAAGCATGCAGAATGAAATGGGCAGGTTGTGTTGGTGTAGTTTAATGTTAAAGCCGAGGACAATTCTGGTGGCTGTGTGTTACACACTGCAGAGCCTGCTGGCCAGGTGGGTGAGCCACAGCCCTGGGTGCCAGTAAATATGTTTGGCTCCTTACCTGTGTAAGGCTGCTATAAAAGAGCAAATAGTTATGCTTGTTAAAGAGCCATGGCTGTGAGTATTCTTACATGACATACCTCAAAGACAGCTAAGCTTAACTAGTTCTGTCATGTCAGAAATAACAAATCATGTGGTAGTGTGGTTTTCCCCTGTATATTTTCTTGCTGGTCTATAAATATGCAGAATAAAACAGCCCCCCCTGAACACACACAGGCAAAAAGCCTCCATGGCAATTTAGAGTGCAAAGTGAGCTAGCAGCCAAGCTAGAACCTAGAGGCTGCAGTGTAAGTGTTCTTCACTCTTACTGTGCAATTCATGTATTTCAGCAGCTCTTTTTCTCACTCTGTATTTCGGCAAAGACTTGCTTAAGAAGAGGGGGGATGTGTGCCACCAATAGTCAATTAGCATAAATTAGAATTCAGCTGTCTCTAAAGAAGGTACGTTAGCATGAATTAAGGTAGCAAAATTAAAATTGTTCTGGAAGAACAAAAGAGGACTTAAGAATTTCACAAGATTCTTACCCCTGTATGCAGTGTGTGAATGTGCTGCAAGAGGGAAAAGCCTGTGTACAAATAACTGCACATCTCTGTCTTTCCAGGACACTTCTTTTAGAAGGAAATCCATTCCGCACTCCCCGGGCAGCCATTCTGGCAAAAGGAACGGCTGCAGTGCTGGAGTACCTGAGAAGCAGGATCCCTACTTGATGGGCTGTTTCCCTGTACACTTCTGAATGGAAAGCAGAGTATCAGCCTGTCTGATGCATTGCATCCCTTCCTCGTTGTTTGTAAGCTGTTGGTCTGGCCTGGGCCATAAAGCATTCATAATACTATCCTTAGTTTGCACGTTAAGAAATGATTCAGCAACAAAATACTTCCCACTCAAGGCTGCATGTCTCAGGAGTGCATTTCGAAACACCACAATCCATGTTTACACTTTTTGTACGAAAGAATGCAGCTGAAAGCTGTGTTTGGTAATAGAGACAGTGTTTTTCTACAGTTAAGCCATTTTTTTTTAAAGGATTGTAATCACTATAGTAATTGAGCAAACGGGGGAAATAAGCTTTTTGATTCTTGTATGCCTGTTTTACAATCTTCTGCAGGGTGTTTGATCTCTCTTCACCGCTGCCTCAAACCAGTGGTTGCTGGTCTGTACCTGGAAAATGCCCGAACCTTTAAGCATGATGAATACGGTGTGCAGTGTTCTGCAGACTGTGTGCATGTCCTGCGTGAACGTGAGCAGAACGCGGCTGGTGTTGGTGGCTGCACTGAAACAATAAATGTTTGCTGTTGGATATATGTTTTGTTTCTAAATCTTTGTGCTGTCATTGAAGTTTTTTAGCCAGTAACAATACAGACATTCAGCTTTTTTATTTAAATGCACTTCAACATCATGAAAATGATCTCAATTAAAAGAGTAACGCAGGGTGGACATTAACAATATGAAAGGAAGAGTTACTTGATGTTACTCTGTGACTATGATTCGTTGCTTCTCACAGGCCTATGGACATGGAATGGAAGCAGATACCACATGGATTTCCACTGCTAAGATTTTTTTGTTTGTTGGCTTCTTTTACACTGCACCGAGTGCTTTTGTTGTGTGGGTACTGTGTAGGTGCTGCAGTTGGGGTCTCTGTGAATGAGAACTAATTGCAAACCCTTCACTTTGCAATCTGAAATGAAATTTAGAAGAAAAAAAAAGCTTTAAACTAAAAGACATCTTTGCATCTAGGAACAGAACTGTACCTCATTCTTCCATTCCGTGTATGAAAGCAAGCTGACACAAAATAGGTGTGCTGTGTGTTTTTTATCAAGTAAAACGTATGGAATGATAGCATTTTCATTTCCTCTGCCTGTTCTTGCTGTAACGCAGAGAAGTGTAATATGGCTTAGAGTTGAACACCACTGGTTTTGTGTGTGACCAGAATTAACATAAAACCACTCTTCCTTATCCTCAGGGTCTTCAAGCTTAGCGAGCACCTTTCAGCAAAGTGACGACGTCTGGTGCATCTCACACAGCAGCACAGGGCTGTGACCTGCTAGAAAAGAAGCGTCTGGGGGGACCCGGTGGTGGTATGTAGGGTGAGAGAGCGACTGGTGCCAGGAGGGGCAGAGAGAAGGGAATGGGAGAGTGGCCTTTCTGCTAAAATGCAGCGTATTTGTGCAGAAGAAAGGTGAGTGTGGCCCAAGTCGTTCTTGAGCTCAGCAAAGCGAGAGCTGTTCTGTGCTGACACGGATGGCTGAGCTGCTGCTGCTGTCAGTCCTGTGAGCCTCGCTTTGGCTCCTTCTGCTGTGTGAGGCAGTTGTCGAAGTCCACAAACAGCAGCACGTGCTGGGCTGCTCCTCATCCACACGCAGTCGCTCCGTGGCCGTGTGGTGTCCCAGCAGCAGAGATGTACAAACAAGTGCGGTCACTCGCTTTTCAGGTCTTTCTCTGATGTATCCTGCAGTTAAAGGGCCTCTTTCCCTGAAACAGCCCTGAAACACTACTGCGTTTGCTGGCAGCTCCAGCTGAAGCTGTAGTGAACATCACTGAGGCTAGAGGTGGAGGGGAGCTCTGGAGCACTTACAGAGATGCAGAGGTAACAGCCGTCTCGTTTCCCATCGCTTACAGAACAGTGATTTGGAAAGCTCGGGTCCTTTCCAATAGTAAAAGATGACAAAAGTTAATTACAATAAGGTGACATTTTTATTATTTATACAATAAAGAGACTTTTTTTTAATGTTATTCAAAACACTTCTTTAAATACTGAAAAAGTTGGGTACACCAAAGCCGAAAAATGGCTCTGCTATACACTGCACAGCATTGTTTTAGTCCCTGTATTTGTTTTATGTACAGAAGCATCTGCAAAATGCATTCTAAACACAATATGCACCTTACGGGTAAGTGTCATACATGAAAGAAAACTGGAAGGATACAACCTGCGTGTGCAAATTAACTGACAATATAATTGATTGCACTGAATCAATAGATTTAAAATATAATTTTGAAGTACCTTTTTGCACATAAAATGAAGCAGCTTTCAAGTTCAGTAAGTCTTTATACTGCAAAAAACATTAAGTACATTCACAATCTATGTTAATAAAGTAGTAAATATTTCTTCATTCAGCTTTATTTACATTAATACTGTAATTAAACTGAAAAGTACAGTTAGTCATTTGTAATATAGCAATCTTTTAACACATACAAAAATGACCATTTTCTGTATATAATTTAAGCTCAAAATCACAATTATCTCAAAATATTAATTACAATACAGCCATCTCCATCATAATTAAACATGTCTCTTATAAAATGGTAAAATTTTTAATAAAGTAAGCTGTTGGTTTTGAACTGGATACAGTACTCACAAGTAGAAAACTTAACCGATAAGTGTTTGTTCTGAGCAGGGTTTCAGGGTAAAGCCACATGTGCTAGCAAAGAGACAAAGAAGGCCCCAGTTGACAAAGATGAAGCCTCTTGTGCTGCAGGGCTGTGGCTCGGTTGGTGGTGCTGCAGGAAAAGCCTTACAAGGGCCGTGTAAATTCTGGCTGCAATGCAGTGATGTCATTCACTTGTAGCACATTTGTGTGAATTGTCCCCTAGGAGGATTTGCAAGGGCTTTTTTTTTTCCCTAAGAGAAACTACTGAAGTTCTAGGAGAAACAAATGGTGTCTGTAGAAATTGGCTTTTACAGAGAAGATTCACATTGGCTGCCCCCAGCTCCTCCCCCCCCGAGGAGCACGGATCACCTTGCCTGGCCTCTGCTGTCACTGCTGTGCTGCACTGCACGCGTGGCCAGAGCTACTGCTCCAGCATACCCAAACCAAACTTGTTCAAAACAAAATCAAACCACCAATTAATTCATATCCTATCCAAACTACTGGCCTGAAAGTTGTATCATTACTTTGTATTCCACTCATACTAGCAAGACTAACAAATGAAATAAGTCCTTAAATCTGATTAGCCGAAAATAACATTGTAAATCTTTGTGCACTAATTAAATGAAAATTCTGAAGGCAGAAGAGCTGGAAGGCTGAGGCAGGATGGAGTGCATGGTACCACAGCTGGTGGGTAAGGGGCTCAGGCTGTAGCTAAGGGTTTGTTCTTCATTGGAATTCTAAATGTAAAATCTGGTAAGGTAGGTAGTGATCCCGCTGAGTGTTATGATCTCCTGTGTTTATGATTTGGGCAAACTGGTCTTAGTGTTCTATTCTATTTCTGTTTGATGTGGCTTGCCTGGCTGTGTAGGACAAGGGAACCCGGATCCCCGTGTGCTGAACTCCCACCCAAGGCAGTGCACAGCCTCCAGCCCATGGCCTGCTGCTGGCTGGCTCCTCAGCAACAGCCCCTGTGCCACCCTGGGCCCAGCACCAGTGCCTGCATCCTTGCTGGAGACCAGACCCTGCATGTGAGCAGGTCCAAAGGTTTGTCATTTAGGGTTGTCTTTGCATTTCCTGTTGCATATATCTCTATCAGATATATACATATATACACATATTTATAAATATGCAGACTTCCCATTGCATAAGGTAATCAAATGCTATATTACAAGCAAGAGAGGATTCACCATGGGAGAGTCTTTACATTCAAAGTGCTTACTAACAACAGCAAACCAATTTCGTGAACACTTTGTCCTGTAATTTTTAATTGAACCTCCAGGTCATGGAAATCAGTGGTGTTCTACAGCACTGGTGATTTAACTTCTAGCTATTCATCTATCAGCTAAAAATATATGGCTGTTAGAGCTATGTTTCAAAGGTCTTTTCATTCATGTTCAGAAAAAGGCCCCTTGTAACAGCATCAGTAGCCTTTCAGGCAGAACGTTCCCAATAAATAAATGCCTGGAAACGTGTCTGTGGTCCCATGGATGCCCAGCATGCAGCCTGAGGGCTCTGCTCTCACCCTGCTCTTAGCTCTGCAAAGCATCACAACAGATCTGAATTCTGCTATTTAGAACAACTGGCTTGTAAATATCAAAGCTGATCAACACAACGCTCAGTGACCAAATTGTTAGGACCAGAAGGCCCCACAGGCTTCCTGTGATCTTTTCTTAGAAATGTTTCTCAAAATAAAAGCATTTTGTGAGCAGTTTTCTCTAATTTTTCCTTTTTTTTTTTTTTTTTTCTTAATAGCCAACTGGCAACAGGGCTGCAGAACAGCTGGGCCCTGGGATTTGGACACATCTGGCCCTATCAGGAGCCACCGGCAGCACAGGGCCATCAGCCCCAGTACTGACCATGAGTTCCTTAAGACTCACTTGCTGCAAAATGAGGGTAAGAGAACCCCAGTGCAGATTTCCTTCTGTAATCCAGCCCTTCCCTGAGGATCATTTGTTGTTTATTGCAAGAAAAATGTAAAAAAGAACCCAGCACAGTTCCACTGAGATTAATGCTTCCACTAGGAGCTTAAAAAACAGGGCATTGAGTGCCTGTATCGTTGACAAGGGAGAACATATGGTGTGCCCAGGAGTGCTGTGCAGCCCAAAGAAAGGAAACCATCTGCAGCTCTGAGCCTGCGCTTGCATTATCAGAATTCTCTCACACACATGCAAGTGAACCCACACATGGAGCTCACCTCTGGGTAAGCTGTCCTCTACCCACCAGACTTGCTGTAGAGCTGTATTTATACTTATGGGCTTTTTATGTGCAAAGCCTGCATGTAGCTGGGTACCCTGCTTGCAAACCTGGCCGTGCACAATGGTGCAACGTGAGGTTCTGGGAAAGAAAAAGCTGCAGGTTGTTTGAGTGGATTAATGTGGAAACCCTGAGCAGTCCCACTGAAGACGAGTTGCTCCTATCTAAACACCACTTCTATCACTTTGAATAGAAACAATGCTAAGAAGAAACTGCTGGGGCATTTGGACAGTGGTAGCTGCTATTAAAGCTTACCTATTGCACTTTTCAGCTGGGAGGCCAAACTCGTCCCAGATCCCTCCTGGAGTCGGGGAGTTGTGGCTGAGGTTTTTCTTCAATTTTATTGTAATTTCCTTTTCATTACAATCCACTGATGAAAGCTCTCAGCAATCTTGACATACAGATGTGCACACAGCCTCGATTTATGCTGCCACTGTGCTTTAGTCTCATAAACTCAGCGTGCAGAAACCCACCAAAGCAAACAATGTAGCATTAACAAGCACGCAGCCACGCAACTCTGAACGTCAGAGTTCAGCCATCCTCACCTGTCTCCACTGCCTTGGCAATGGGCCTCCTTAGCTCTGCAACTCCCTGCTACATTTGGATGCTACCAAAGCACTCTGTGCATTGCAGCTGCTGTGTGCTGAAGTGCTGAGGGAAGGAGGGATGTGTGCTGTGCGTTCTGCACGCCCGCGCTGCACAGTGTTACAGTAGGATGCAGAATTGCAGAAGTAATGCACTCCACTTACCTACTGGAAGCAGAAATGACAGGGAAGCTCTGAGCATGGGGCCGTGCTGCCATAAGATGCCTGTGGGCTGCACAGCTGTGGCTGTACACGTGTGCTCTGCACGCTGTGCTCACATCCATGACAGTGATTTTTCTGCGTGAAAAAAGTAGCTCCAAAGAGGCCTTAGGTGCATAAGTACGTATTAACATACCTGATTTCCATTCAGTGTAGCTACAGACTGCAAAGGTACAATTTTCTGAACATGATGATGAGTAAAACTTGATATTTTCTCTTGAAGGGCAAAGGACTTAAAGTGGGGACGTTGGCCTCTGATGTGCCAACTCAGGGGGGAGCTTCAAATGGGTTCTGCAGAGCCTGTGTGGTTTTTATTTTGAAATTACAGCTGTGTGGCAGAAATGGAAAACTGAAAACAGGGAAATAACCCCAACCTGGATCAGCTTCAGCTTGTAATATCAAGTGGATCTGGGAGCGTGGTGCCACCCAGGGGTCACAGGAGCTCTTCCACTAAGAGCACTTGCACGGGTAAAGGAAAAGTTAGTATTATGTCAGTTAGGAAATTATGGTTCGTTATTATTTGTACTAATAAACTCAATAACTCTTGTTGTTTGAAGAGAAAAGGAAAGATGCAAACAACCATGGAATATAGAATTTACATGCCGACATAAAAGCCTCACACTCCCAAGCCCCTCCAGTGCTTCCCAGCAGCCTAAAAAGATAAGGAAGAGTGCAAACAATTAAAGGCCTGGTGCTTCGTGACACCCCAGGGGGCAGTTCCTACTCTTACCTATTTGTGGGGTGCTTCTCTGTGGCAGGCACCTGGCCCATGCACAGAGCACACAGAAGGGGCACCACTTGACATCATGTCAGTTTAACTGGAAGTCTTAATCACTTCAGTCAGCGTGTGCTTGAGGGGAAGAGACGGAAGGTTTGAGGGTTAGCAGTCAGGAGATGCCTGTGGGCAGCACCCTGTGAGCAGCTCCTGGCTCTGCCTGCAGCCCAGCACCAGACTGTGGGCAGCAGCACAAGTGGCAGCACCTCGTGGGAGCGTTCCTTGTGTTTCACCTCCTTGCTGTCAGCACGGCGTACCCCTGAATTACTGAGGCAGCAGCAGTTTGGCAGAATTTGGTGCTGTCTCTGTTGAAAACAGCGCGAGGATTTTTACCTTAAGGGTTTTCAGATTCGGTACTTCGGTGGGAAAGCTCCCCATGCTCTGTCAGTGCCACTCTTCCACGATTTCTCAGGCATGCTGAGTCAATCCCCATTCGTTTTAGAGACTATCGTTCAAATAAAGGGTTCTGTAAAGGCTGAAGCCATACTGGTCATGGACATAGCGAGCCCGGGCCAGAGCAAAAAGACAGAACACCATAACACAGGGGAAATGGGCAACACAGGTGAGGGGCCGTCACTTCAAATGGAAAAGATAGAATAAAGAAATTAGCAGCAACAAAAGAAGTTTGACTGCCGCCCATCGCAAACTCCTCCCGTTAGGAAGCGGAGCTGTCTACACTCACTGCTCGTCCTCGTGGTGCGTTCACATGAAGCAACTGGAAGCGCCCACCAGGAGGACGTGCGCCCACCTCCTGCCGTTGGTGGCGCTACCCGGGCTGTGCAGAGCTCACCCTGTGCAGCGACAGTTTCACTCGTTAGTACGGAGCCAGCTATACACACTGCATATGTACAGGTATTTTCATAAGGCATATAATATCTTTGCATTGAAAATAAATGAACGTTATTAAATTTAATTTAATATATACTTTCTTTGAGGTGTTTATGAAAATATCTTTTCTCTATATTTTCGTATGTGACATGATAGAAATATCTCATGGGAAGTACAGGTTAATATATTTCATCTTTATAAAGGCATATACAACTTTGAGGCAGTGTTTCTGATGGACAGCAGAATTCCTAACGAACTGGTATGTGCTTCTGTGTTTTGAAATCATATGAAATTGACCTTAAGAAGAAACTCGATTAAAAAAACGCACCAATGCACAGCCGGAGGCTGACGGGTAGAACTGATACATAGCCACATGAACCAGAGATCTGTGTCGGTCGTGTATTTCTGTCGAGATGATTGGTACTGACATTGAGTATTATACATTTGGCACTACTGTTTGCCATTGGTCCAGCAATTGGCAAAAATTGGTTTCCTATGTATAAATCTGTTTGAACATTAGATCTGGCTAGACATATTTACTATTTATAAAAAAATATTTAGACGGTAAGCTCACGTTGAATAACTAGGTCTACTGTGTTCTGGAAACTCTTCAGTAGTAATACAGCTTTCTCGTGTTCCATATGTACAAAACTGTGTCCGTTTGCCTGCAATGCAGAAACAAGAAGGGAAATCACATGAGATTCTCTGTAATAGCTTCATTTCGGGGGAAGGGATAATACAGAAGGGACAAAAAGCCAAAAACGAGCAGCAGTCACACAGTGATCTCCTGCAACCAGGAGTTCGGAGGGACCACTGCTGCCACAGCTGCTCTGTGGCCTCTTTTCCACATACACTTATGGTTTCAAACAGCTTTAGTCCTTCTGAGACCAGATTTCAAGGCTACTGCGAGTAACACTGTTAGAAATCAACACTGAAGTGCCAAGAATTGTACTGAAAACGTTAGTGTGAGATGCAAAGGCATGCCTTACATCTCAGCTCGGTTACAAAGCAGTAAATCCCTACCTGGAGGATCTTGTCGCCAGGCTGGAGCAGGCTGGATGCTGGTCCGTCAGGCTGAACCCTAGTAACAAAGATACCCTATAAGTCAGAAGTAACAGAGGTTAGGATGCTATTACCAAGAACTAGTTCCCAAAATACAGGTGTTTCCCTAACTGCTGGGCTGGGGATCTGTGCTCTCTGGCAATGCTCTCAACACCAAACCCCTGTTTTAATCTGCAAGGAGCCAAGCAGCAGCTTGTAGCAGCACTCGTGACCTGCAGCCTGTTAGCTCCTGGCACCACGAAACTCAGGGGCATCTGAAGCAAGATTCCACTTCACAAATAACATGCAATTGGAAGAGCTTCTGGAAACAGGAGAAACAGGATTAGCAGGAGTTAATTAATTAAAGCAGAGCAATGGTCTCTAGAATCCTCTCTGGATCCATTGCCTGCAGAGTGAATGACATTGAAAGGGGATAAACTATTAAATAACGAAGAATATTTTTAGATTTGTGTTTAGAATTTCTGTAAGACATGTTAATAAGCCCCCAAGTTAGGGATGGAGCTCCTGAGTGATGAGTGCAATATTTCCACACAGCTCACGAGGTCCTGGACCTCTGCACCCGCAGCCTCACCTCCCCACTGCCCCACACGGCACTGAGGGAGCACCTCACACCGGCCCACAGCTGAGCACAGGCTGCATTTCACCAGGCACACTGCTCTGAGGCACCAGGGACATTCCCTGCTCCTTGCTGTCATGTAAATCCCGTGTCCCCCTCAGGGGACTCCTCAGCCTTCTGGAGCAGGGTTCTGCCCAGTGTTTCTGCTGCCCTTCCAGAAACCTGAGCTCCTGCAGAGCAGAGGGATGGAACCTACGGTGCTTACATCTCCCCCACGTGTTTGAAACATCTGCCATTCAGAACGACTGCTCTGTGCTGCTTCCCCCCATCCCAGCACCATCAGTATGTGACGGCAGGGCACACTGCTGCTCAGAGCACTGCTCCCTGCCATTACTGCTGCTCCCATCTCAGGGGCAGAGCAGTGCCATGTGCGTGTGGCTCAGAGGTCTGCAGGCAGCAGGCAGTTGCTGAGGACAACATTAGGAAGCAATTGAAAAAGCCCCAACATTTTAAACTGTTCCTTCCTTCAATATAACCATTCTAGCACTCCTCTACACTCAATTTTGAATTGTTTTCATTAGTAACATTCTATCTACAGCTGTTGCTGCACTGCACGTGTAACTAGCTCACGCAGGTACATTCCTAGTGGGACACAGGTTCTCCTTTAAGGATTTCAGACAAGTGACAGGCAGTGGAAGCACAACTTAATTCTAACCTCATACATCAAACTGAAAAAGAGGAATGTTCCAAATAGCAGTACCAATGGACACCCAACATGAACAACCAGAACTAACACTGGCTGTCCTTGGCCATGATGCACCACAGTGGCCAAGCCTTTAATTAGCATTACAAACCAGGAGATTGCTTGCCGTGGTGTTCCTAAGCTATGGCTCATCTCCAGACCAGTTTGTGGACCAGGACTGCTTTATGTTATGCCCCTGCTACAGACTGCTCTTTCAGTTACCTGGTGATGGTTACTCCTGCCTCAGCAGTCGCTCTAATGATGCTAGGTGACAAATTAATTGGGGCCTATACTGATTCTCAGAAGGAGAAAGTGAGAGAGATGATGCTGTGCACCACAGTCTGACAATTTATCTGTGTGAACCATAAACCAGACACCCATGTGACTTCTGTTTTAAGTCTCTCATCTTCATTAACCAACCAAGCAAACAAAAAGCAAACATTTCTCCCACAGCAGAACAAGGCCACGTGTGGGAAAACTTCCATTTATCGTAACAGAAGTTCATAAAGATGGCATTCATTGTATCTGTGTCTCCACTACAGGCACTCTATTTAAATAAAGCCCATTTAGTGAGAAACGCACGACTTACCTTATCGGAAGGTTTGAATGGATTGCCTTGTCCACTTATTCCACCACTGATACTAAAACCAAGGCCAGGATTCTTCTCTATCCTCACACAAAACTAGGTTAGAAAGATACAGCAAGGTAAGTGACTGCCAGCACCAAAGCCTGACCAAACAATGGCATCTTCTCGTACAGCGGAGCTCACATCAACAAGATGAGTTCACCCTCTCAAGAGCCGTATTGCACAACGCAGTAAAAGCCATTCAAATGTTTTTAAAATGAAAGATTTTCATGGTTTCAACATGCTACAGTGATACTACGATACTCACAGAGCTCTGCCTTTTTTTGCATATATTTAAATTTTTATTTTCAAGGAGAAAAATAAAAGACACTTGTGAAAAGGCAGTTTGTGTCGGCCCAGTCTTTCCCTCTCACTGGAACCTCGGTAATTATGTCAGTAAGAACAGAATCTGCCCCTACAGTCCATGCTGTGCACTTCCATTGCTCCAGCTGTCACACCCCTGGGTGCTGTGCAGGTGACAAACAGCTGCGAGCAATGGGAAGCTCAGAGATCTTCAGAATCTTGCCAGTATCAGCCCCAGTAGCTCTGAGCACCAATGGTTTTACAAGGGCTCTCTTCCAAGAAAGCGTGCTGAACCTTATCTGTCGGTCAGGGTGGATTTCAATGGCATTGGCTAATTTAGTGTAAAATAAAAATGACATCTGTGCAGCTTAATGGCCACTCATCAAGGTGCAAGGACTGGCTGCTGAATCTCAGTGCTTGGCCCAGGGACTTAAACCAGGCAGCTGCTGGCATGGACTGCCAGCACTTCACACAGGAGAGAGTTTTGGTGTTAGATCTGAGCCTTGTTCCTCGAGTCAGGTGCCTCCAGCAGTCACTGACATCGGTAAGGCCAAACAGATCAGGGACAGGATCACCCAGGGAAGCTCACAGCACCCACCAGGGGAAGGTGCAGCATCTGCCAAGCACGCACTGTCAGCACTGAGCCAGGATGCTGCAAACTGGGAGGAACTGCGGACAAATTCAGCATGACCACTGATGTCAGGAACCTCAGTAGCAGCATTCCCTGGTCAAGCCAAGAAAATCAGTGCCATTCCCTGGTGCCGGGCAGCACAGCCCACCTCCCTGCCCTGCGTGGCACATGGCAGTGCTGCCCCGGGCCCCTCATACGGCTGTGTGAAAGAGGGGGATAAAGGAGCATCTTTCACAGCATTACTTTCTGCAGACACGCTCCCACCTGCTCCTGGTAGGCGTCTGTACTCCTCTGCCCCTTGGTCTGGATGAGGCATCGCCCCGTCTGCGGCGCTCGGGAGCTCTGCGAGGAGGGGATCTGGATGGGCAGCGGGGGCTGGTACTGCTGGATGGTCACCTTGTTCATGTTCCCCTCGTACTGCTGCTCACGGCTGCGGTGCTGCAGGCTTTGCGACCCCATCAAGGTCTGGATGTGGCTACCTGCCTGTGGGTAATGCAGCCCGTTAGGCCAGAAAGTCAGGAAGCTGAAAAGAAGCAATTATTACAGCTTACAGAGTCAAGTACGAGCAAACCTCTTAAATCCCATCAGAGGTTTGTCTTCTGAGCACCGTTAGGAACAGCTGTGATTAAAGGCAGCGAGGATACGCTCATTTAGCGACCCAGAAAGGCTTAAGGGAAATCAGCCAGATGCAGTTCGTTTCATAAACAGAAAGTTGTTTTTTCCTCGTGTCACGATGAATACATGCTTCAGCTCAGAATATATTAAAAAATACACTGAACTGGAGTGGATTATTCATCACAGCATACTCAAAGACATTGAGAAGCATCCTCCATCACTCCACTGCACTGCTTTCAGATTACAGCCACCCACCAAGGACGAGCATTTGAGCACTGTATTTGAAGACCATGAACATGAAGGAGCATTAGAAATGCACATCTCAGTATCTGCCAGCTTCTGTGGACAAAGTGAAAACAACAGTGGCACAATCCCTTGCCGTTATGCAGCTCTGATCTTCATTAGCACTGACCCCTTCTGACTCTGCTGAGAGTCAGCACTGGAGAGATGGTATTTCAGAGATGACCAACATTAACACAGCCAAAGATCAGAATGTTTTGTACCTGTCAGCCATTCATCTGACCTTGCAAGTGATAACAACCAAGGCATTGGAACTAACTGCTTGCTGCCACTGCTAAAATGCACTGGGATGAATTTTCAAGAATTGCCTGCTGAATACATCATTAATTTTGATGCCATTGGAGCGACTCAAGGTACTGAATGCAGCAAGATGCACAATGACTGCAAGCAAAACTGCTCTGCCTTGGTGTTCTGCTGATTGCATCTGAACAGAAGGACCAGCTAGCACAGCCAGAATACGTCTGGCAGGTCTGTGTCTGAGTACCTGAGATGGGTAGCCTCATGAAAAACGGCACAGAACTCTGCTACTGTTGTACCCTGCTCTTTAGTGCCCAAACTCTTCTTAGAGAGCACGTGGACATGACAGTGTTAATGGGCACTGACCAACTTGCTCCTGAAAGAGCCTGGAGAAGTCCGTTTGCACTGATTATTCTGCTTTACGGGTCAGGAAGATCTGCAGTTCATCCAAGATCAGAAGGGAATTGCCCAGGACAGACTTGGAGCAATTCATCAGCTCCCAGCACATCAAACCATGTGCCCACGTCACCCTGAGCTATGCAGGTCCTGTGCTTCATGTGCTTGGCACTCATTGCTGAAGTATCCAAAAAGAGAGGAATCTCATAAATCCCACTGTTTGACTCAGATATGATGCAGCTCATCCACCACAGCATCTGCAACGTCCACCTCAAAGGAAGACACCAATTTCGGACACAAACAACACCGTGCTTCTTCACTGAAAATCTTCAGATCTTCACTTTAGCCTAAAAGAGCTCCAGACTGAGCAGCAGACACTGGAAATAAAACAGAAGGACCCTCCAGTTCCCCAGTTCTGGCTAACAGATCCACCTCTAAGTCAAAAGAGGAAACGGAGACTCAGCCATGTTAGTGCGTCCTATTTCCAGGCAGCTGCCTTGCTCCAGTTCCTTGCACAGCTGCTGAGCCCCACACAGCCCACGCAGGGCTCTCCAAGAGTTTGTGTAGCCTCAGCTGTGTGTTCCACTGCCACCCACAGCCACTGCAGCAGCCAACCTGCCCCCAGGCTGCTGGACTCAGCGGCCGTTCATCTTCCATCTTCATTTTCACTCTTCAGCCACTCATTTCCATCAGCAGTGACTCCAGGCTGCCTTTGGGTGCTCCTCTCACACACCTCAACTCCTTCCTTCTTACAGAAAAGCAGGTCGTTCAGAATGAAGCTGACATGACATAAAAGCACAAGCTCTGCAGTTCTCTAACAAGGCAGTGGTTACTTGATTTAAAGGTTAGTAAACTTAAAACTTATCCATACGATATCTTGTATATACCATAACTTATCCATAAAACTTATCCGTACAATAAATCTCCCACAGAGTATGAGCTGATCACTTAAATGATGATACTTAGATGAAAACAAAGCTGCTGTTTAATCTGTAGCGTGAGCAGTGAAGAGGTCAGAAGTTAACCCTCACATCCCATACGTTACACAGTTATATGTGTAGTATTCCCACCCCCCAACGAACTGAAGTACCATCAGGACACAAACTGCAGCCCTCTGGGTTTAGCTGGTTTAGCAGCAGGCACTGTGATGGCGACATTCTCCACCATCCTGAGCACAGCCTGTGGGTGGCACTTCCTCTCAGAAGAGCACATCCCAGCTTTCTCACAGCCATGTCCCAAGGGCAGCTCTGCCCCAGGCTGACTGCTCTGCGGGAGCCCTTTCCCACCATGACTACAGGTACTGTGCTACAGGTGAACAACAACAGCTTCCACAACGTGTATTACATCATGTCATTGTTCCTTGTGGTGTACTTCCTTTCTATAGGAGATTTTTGGAATCCAAGGCCCTGCAGGTGACTTACATTGGAAATGAGATGAGCATTGTCAAAACAACACACTGCAAAGCACCTCCTGAGGACGGGTAAACAGTTTTCAGAATTCATTTCTCATTCCTGTTAATAGACTTTGTTTGAAGAGATGATATCACCACTGCTTGTGCACTCATGCTGTGGCTCCTGCTGGAGGTGGGTAAGCTGAAAACAAACCCTGTTCTCAGAAAGGGCGATTATTTGTTCTTCAGAAAAAGGTCTCCATCATGCCCACTGCCTCCCCTGATCTCATTGCTATTCTGTACTTCATTCAGCATCACCCTAAATGGTAATTATTGTTAGCTCAGTGCCCGATGCTTACAGCATAGCTGTAGCAGTGGGTGCAACAAAGGGTTGCTCCCTGGAGTGCAGCAGATTTCAGTACAGTTATGCAACATTTGTGCTTACTGCTTTGGAGCACTGAGACGCTCCAATATTCAGAATGAACCAGAATCTGCAGTTCCTTACTACAGTGACACTGGTGATGTGAGACATAAACGGGTATCCAGTCATGATGGTGGGTAAGTGCAGGTTTTACCCCCAAATGCTTGTGAAGTTAAGGATAACTTAGGATACAAAGCGTAACTCCTCATAAGTGCAAACTGCCTTGTCTCTACCTTCTTGAAAGGGTTGCTGCTGTCTTGGAGAAACAGATGTGAAGCCAGTCGGGGAATATTTATCTCATCAGTGCTGACGGTTAATTACACTGCTGAAGTTTTCAATAGGCACATTGTAACTCATAAGACTTCATCCAGGAGCAGGACCCGTCTCCACACAGACAGCAATGGGTGCCACTGTCGCTGCTACAGGCACAGCTCCCCTTGTGAAGCTGGAGGTGCTCGGGGTGTCCCGGCAGTGGCAGCCCATGAGCTGCTCCCCACCTCAGCACGTTTCCTTTTGGTCATGAACCGACGGATGTGATTGAAATGAGGAATGTGAGTGAAGGATTTTGAGGACAGGAGGGGCTGGTGGCTGCCCGCCATGTGCAGGAATACATCTACAGACACGAGGTGCCCAGTACTCACACTGCAGCATTGGAATAAATACAACCATGGGTACAGCATCAAAACAAGGCCCTTCGTTCCTAGCGACTGCTGCTTAAAACACTGAGACCAAACCAGAGGACCTTTAAAAGCCCCTTCCAACACGAGCAACTCCGCAATTCCACAAAAACAAGCATCTCCCAGGCCCACCCCAGGGCCCCCCTGCTCCCCGGCCGCGCTGCTCACCTTCTTGCTGACGGTGTCGGGGGGCACGTCCCGCCGCCCCAGCGGGTAGGGGTTCCACTGGCCGCTCCCCGGCCCCTCGTCCTGCCCGTTGTCCAGGACGCTGCTCTGCTGCGACGGGGTCTGTTCACAAACGGTAGGGCAGCCTTTAGTCACCAGCAACAACTCTGCTCCAACCTTATTTCAGTAATCAACGCTAGTGCTAAAATGGAAATCTCTTAAATATCTACAGCATTTCGTTAACGCACAGTCGTACGCCAGTGGGACTCTGCAAGTTAGAGATCTTAAATACACAGGAGAAATAACGAGCATGATGAATGATGAGAGAAAAGAGCAAACTCATTTACCCCTGATCCTTGTTTTCAGAACAACAAATTTTGGCAAAGTCGCGTATTTAAATGGGCATTAATTGTTTGAATGAAAGCTTTCCTACTGGTCACCAAAACCATTTCATTGAATGCTGAGCAAGGCCAGACGACTCCCCTCCCTTTGCTCAGACATTCCCTGCAGTGGCACTGCGGCCATGGGACGCTCAGCACACAGCTCTCCTGGTTCCAAGGCAGCCAGGCACCGTAAGCACATTAACCACAAGGTAATTGCTTTCCTGAGTACAAACGGACATCACACACGCATCATTTCCTAAATAAGTCTGGCACTTTTTCGGGTACTTTTTCTCTGCTTTTCTCTCCTTTCAGACACGACTCGGGTCACTTCCTCACCCCACAGTTCTTGGTGCCCTTCAGGCCATCTGCACCTTCCTGCCTCCTCCAGCTTTTCTCCTCTTGCTGTGTTTCTTTATCACAGCTGAAATGACACTGACATGGATATGGCACTCTGTGCCAGGCCCCCAAAGCTCTCCAGCACTGCCCTCCTGCGGGAAGCAGCTCCTCCTTCAGCTTTGGTTGGTGCAGTGCTTTTTCTCTCCACCCCCCAACCAATTCTTTTTTCCATTTAGGTTTGAAACAATTGCAAAACACTTCTTCAGATGACTGAAGAACACATGGGACTGCAGCTTTGAAACATTAGAGCCAATTAGTGGCCAATTAGGAACTTTTCCTCTACAGTGCAGGCTTAGCAATCCTTTAAGAATAAATACAGTAAAACTTTTAAAAGCTGCACTCCTCAGAGGTGAGTAAAGGAAATTCATCCTTAATTATTTCAAATCCAAGGAAACTGTCACCATTCTCTCATCATTCAAGAAGTCTTCCAGAAGAATCAGGAAAGCTGTGATTTCCTCTCATGAAACTGACAGCCGGGAGTTCCCCCATTCCTGCAGGCAGAATGCAGGTCCTGCTATGGGGATCAGCCCCTCTTCTGCCTCCACACCTCCGTGCCCCCACCAGGAGCAGCAAACTGCTTCTGCAACAAAAGTGCTCTGCACAAAACGCCGAGATCTGAGGAGCAGCAGGAAATTATGGAGCAGAAAGGGCCCCATGGATGCAGCGCTGCCAGGCAGGAGCTCACTGCTGCAGCTTTGCCTGCTGAGCAACACACGTCCATATGCTGATGCCTGGCAGGGCTGCTGCACACTTCTGCACCCGCTGCAACCCAAAGCACAGCTATGAGAAGCAGTGTGGTGCAGACACTGACCATTCAAAGCCTCGCCGCAGCCTTCCTCGTGAGCACCCAACTGATGTGCGGTGCTGAGTTCACACTCAACGAGGAAAAAAAATCAGAGGGTGCTTTTTGAAGAGAAAGAAAGATTCTGTGGTAAAAGTTCCTCTTTCCATTTTCTGCAGCAAAACGAATCCCCCTCCTTGGCATGTTACTCGTTCACAGAGCTTGGACGGACTGTAAACCAGCAAAAACCACTTATCCACTATGTCAGGGAGAACTGGGGGCAGCAGTTCATACATGGAGAGGGCTCAGTAGTTAACCTCATCAGAATACATAATTGCTAAACACGGTTTCCTGATCTTCCACTGGACAAGCAGACCCCACTCGTTACTCTCCTGAATCCGGCCACAGCACAGAGGGAGGAGAAAAGGAGAGGATGGAGCTGCCATGGCCTGGATTCACTGAGAAGCGCAAAATGTTTTACAATGCATGAAAGAACAAAATCAAACAATAATAAACATTAATTATTCTTTGTCCAATAACAGTCTTACCCCCTTCCCAAATGGTACAGTGAGAGAACGCACCCCTCGTGCCTTTCAGCATCACATGTCACATGGATATGTAGCAATGAAATGCCAGTGGGATATAAAGCAAAATAATTCACACGCCCCAGACACATCACCCTGAGCGGTTCCTCTGATGTCCAGGTTTTCATTTCCAAATTCACCTACACCTCAAAACTGTGGAAGTGATATTACTCTGAACTTTGTGTACAAAACCTCTCCGCCTGACCGCAGCTGCTGTCGGATGGATGGGTGTCTGTGAAGGACTGCTGACAAGAGGTACCACACACCCGGACAGACAGACAAACTCTCGGACGGGAAAAACAGCACGAGCAACACCGGACAGCTGTCCATGTCCCAGCACACACAGCCACAGCCGAGACCTGAGCTGGACAACGAGGAGGCAGATGCCCACACTGGGATTCGCCCAAACCTGGGACAGCTGAATGGTGGTGGTGGTATGGAGAGTCACAGCAGGGGAACCTGACAGCCATCCGTGCGTGCTGTGCGTGCTGTTAGGCTATCACAGCTTTGCTTGAGAACCCCGCTGTGTGCTGGCGTTAGCCGGGAGCCCTTTGGCCAGCACAGCCTGCTCACGCTGCTGCCCTCGGTTCTCTGGCACGCGGGGTTGGATGTCAGCCCTACCCCAGCAGCCCAGCCCTCCCTGGCGCTGCACCAGCTGGCTGCAGCCACGTGCCCGCGGCAGGTCAGCAATTAACAGGGCAGATGATGGCGTTCCAGTGCCTGGCTCTGCGCTCTGCTACCATTTAATTACTCGCAGAGATGCAGCTCATTTGCACCACCAGCTACTGCTGTAACGAGGTGCGGCACGCAGCGATGCTCGCCCTTCTGGCACCACACGGCCCCACACGTGGCCTGCAGCAGGACTCAGCATCTCCCTGGCACCCAGTGATGGGTCAGCAGTGGCCCTCATTATTCTCCTCACCCAACATCTGCACATGTAGAGCAGTGTATGTATGCACTTATAAACAATATATCATTAACAGTTGCAAAATACTCAGCAAAAATAGGAAAAATGCTATTTCTAAGGGCGTTACTAAAACAGTTGAATGTTACGTTAGGTGTGCAAGCCACGTATCATGGCACATATCAGTTATTACTGAGTGCCCCGCTGATGTTCAAATGTTACAAATCCTGTCTCTTGGAGCCTATTCAGCTGCATGTCAAACATCTTTACATTAATTTTTTAAGATTAAACAGTCGCAAAACAAAGCATGTTCTTCATTTCTATGCACACATCAAGTCGTTTAGAAAACATAATGATCGCATCATCTAACACAAGAGCAGAAAGCAGTAATGACAGCCATGTGAGCTCCTTCATCCAAAAAGCAAGATCATCGAGTAGGAAAACACCGTTACCATCATCTTTGCTTTTTGGATTGTGTACAATATAAGCATGAACAGTAGGCAAAAGCTAAACCAAGAGAAAGCAAGGATTATTATTAATTTATTTGGTAATGCTGGTATATGCTGGCTATCCCATACTTACTTTCGGTAGAGGTAGCTCTTGAAGCATTTGGTTTTCAAATTTAGATTTAGTCTGCAAGTTTAAAGTCATGCTTCTGCCGGCATGCATTGCTGAAAACCCTCCAGAGTGCAGCATGCCAAGGCTAACTGTGTTGTGTTTGTAAGCAGCGGTCTGAGTAGAGGAAACAACCACGTGACAGGATATGAACACACATGCTCCTTCAATTAAGTATCACACATATATGGTTAATTTCACAAAGTTTTAGTTTAAGCAAACAAACAGTACCAAGAAGTAAATAGCTTTTTGATGCATGCACTGAGTCACACGGAAGCAAATACATCGCTAGTTGTACATAAAATGGGTACCATAAAAGACTTCAACGCTGACAGCAGATGAAATATGTTCTTATCTATATTCTGAGAACTGTGGTATATAATGTGGCACACATCTTTACTTTAAAAATACGGCCAAATTTTGACACGTCTGCACCACCCCAGCTGGGCCAGAAAACACATCTGGCATAATGGTGGGAAGTCCTCCACGGGATGAGCCTGCAGGCATGCATCCCTGCGGGCAGCCCGCCCCGAGCTGCTGGGTGCTGCAGACAGCTGGAGGCCAGCTCTGCCTCTGCAGCGTCACTGGGAGCGGGGCATACCTGTGTGACATCACCAACGTCAGCTTTCCGCCAATCAGAGCACTTCTTAAGCACATACTCCTTGTAAGCTACTAGTAAAGATGCTTCTAAAGCACCTGGGAAGTGTTTATTGCTACCAGAACCTTCTCTACCTGGCTGCTGTACTGTGCCTGGGGTGGGCGCTTTCCAACCTGTTTCATGCAGCACATTGAACCTAGCTGAAGGAAGGAAAGAGCTTCAGCCTTTGAGCCAGGTCAGAAAGGTTACCCACTTAACCCTTGGTGGTATTTTAGCATGTGTCACGTCTGTGCAATTGGGAGGGACAATAAACATATCCACACCAAACTCGTGGATATCTAGCATGAAATACGTAGGCAGACACATTTTGCTACTAACCTATGCGTCAGAGCACAGCAGCTTTTCACAATCACTGTAGGCTATGAAGTAAACCCAGATTCATAAAGTAGGCCGTTAAATAGTCAACATCATTATAAGAAATCATGCACTGTCCTAATCGTGTTACGTTTCGGATAGAAGATAAATGGGCAAAAGCTCCTACTGCTAAGAGGAGTAACGATCATATTCCACGTTAAAAGCAGTGGCAGCGTATTTCCAGTAATGCTTTTCAATGCTAAGAGAGAGCCTTAAGATGCCTCTGCTAACAGCAATCTGAAAACTAAAATTACGATGATTATTTTTTCTTTTTTTTTTTTTGGTTGATATTTTTCCTCGTTTTGTTTTACCGCAAAGACGCATCCGGCCTCTTCCCACGCTCTCGAATCGTTACGGGAGCGGCGGCCTTCGGCAGCGCCCACAGCTGTGGCCAGGAGGGGATGCCCCTGTTGGGCAGGCAGCAGCAGGGCTCCTCCCTGCTGCTTTGCACACAAAGACCCCCGCAGCGCCAACGCGGGATTTCATTACTGGGAGCTCTGGCGGTCACCACTGCACGTGCAAATAGTTTGAAATACCAAAACACACGACTAAAGGCATTAATTGCAGAGAAGTGCCAAACATACCCTGTCTAACCTTCTAGCTTCTATATGTCTAAGTAGCTGTTGTCTCCAGTCAGCGGGCATTTTAGCACAGCTCTCATTTCCCTTCACAGGGGTGGGCCTTGTCTTTATATCACTGCTATCGGAAGGCTTGTCGCCATAGTTACCCAAGTTATAGTCTGACGGTATCTTTTCCAGCAGAGCCGCCATGGTGGGCCTCGCTGAGACCGGCCTGGTTTGAGAGGTGCCATAACTCTCTGTACTGTAGCTTCTTGCAGACAAGGGCCTCCTTTGGGTGAGGTTTTTAACGGGAAAGCTGCCGGTCTGGGCTTTCACTTCTTGGTAAGAAGGATGCTCGTCCTCGTACCTGCCGTTCCTCTTGAGGAACTGGGACTCGGAGACCGAGATGCTGCCCTGGCGCTCCATGGCCCCGCGGTACGGAGCCCGGCCGTACCTGTCGCCGGGCGGCAGCTCGTGGGGCTCGCTCACCCTGCGGAACATGGACATCTCGGTGGAGCTGGCCAGAGAATCCGCCCTCCTCAAGAAGCCCGGCCTGGAGCCCTGGCTCGTGAAGGGCGTGCTGACAGAATCCTCATTCACCGACGGCTGGGAGAAGGAGAACATGTGCTCCACGGGCGGGTAGCCGCGGTACGCCCTGGGGCTGACCAGCTCCTGGGGCAGGTTCTTGCTCTGCGGGGCGATGTACTCGGGGTTGAGCTGGAAAGGCGGCGGTAGCCTCTTCTCGGCCGTGACCTCCACTGCTCCCTGCGGGTTGAAGCTTTGGTCAAACTGGTAGACCTTCTTCGTCACGGATGACTTCTGCTGCGGCTGCACCTTGACGCTGCCGTAGGTCAGCAGCTCGTCGTCCAGCATGGGGACCGACTGGCTGCGGGACATGCTCAGCATGCCGTGCTCCGGGCCCAGCAGCTTGTCCACCCTCTCGTGGGCTCCTACAGTATCGTTACCAGATGCATAGTTTTCTAAAGGAATATTATAAACCTTGTAGGTACCGATGTCTATCTCGTCGATACTTTGCGATTTCTTAAATTTGTTAGTTTTTAAATCCCTCATCATCGGAGAAAGCCTTTCTGTACTCTTGCTGATGGAAATAACGCTTTTGGAAGGGTCTGGGCGACAGTGGATATGTGAAAAGACATTTGTGAGGCTTCTGTTAGCATTTGAATCGTGATATTCCCATGCTATTCCGGGAGCGAAAGTGCTAGTTATCTCAGGAGACTCTTTGACATGATCTTTCCGCTCGGGCAAAGGGCTGGTGGTGGGGGTGTTTTCCAGTTTGGAAGGAAAAGCTGTCCTGTCTTCAAAAGGACTAGGGGTTCTGGTCCAATTTTGCCAAGGGTTGGGAGGAGGCACTTCAGATTCATGTGTGTTTCTGAGCGTCGGCTGCTCCAGCTCCAGAGGAATGCCAACTATCCTGTCCTGCCTAATCAGCGGCCTGCGCCCATGCGCAGATGTGCTTCTAGATTTCGTGCTTAGCAGAGGGTTAGCGCTGGGGTTCTCCACCACACTCTCCTCCGCCACGAAGCCGGTGTTGTCGTAGTGTGAGCTGTCATTCCAGCTGTCGGTGAAGGTCTCACTCAGAGGACGCCGGTCGGTGCGCGGCGGCACGTTCCCTGCCGGAGCAGATTCCCGTTGGCTCAGTAATGGCTTTGTTTCGAGGGGCTGCGGAAACGACTGCACCAGCCTGCTGAAATAAAACAAAGCAAACCAAGGTAAAATGCCCTCCATTGGAGCACAGAAGCAGTCAGCAGAAAGACACACTCGTAATGCGATTTAATATTCTCCCATCTGTACTCGGGCTTTGGGATCATATCATGAGATGTGCACCTTATGTCACTGATCTGGCACGTGCCTGCAGCAGTATGTTGCACTGGAGCACAGATGCTGGAGGTATGCACACTGAGAAAACAAGAAGCAAGTCAGAATTCCTGGATGGCTCAAAGCCAAACTCACACATAAATCCAGCTGAGCATATTTTCCTGCTTCAAAAACAACCTTTGGTGAGTACAGGGGAAATGTTTTACACTTGCAACTTTTTTTTTTTTTTTTAAACAAAGCTACCAGATGGAGTCATGCATCTTCTCACCACCAAGACGCTACACATCTCCAGCAAGCAGACTCCCTGTGTAATGCAAAGGGCCTGTGGATTTCATAAGATGAAGGTACATTTGGGTGACCGGAGGCAGGAACAGACAGAGCACAGTGTTCCTTGAACGCAACAAGAGCCCTTTCCAGCTGCTGATGGCCGGTGTGAATTACAAATTCCAATCATCTGCATTGCAATTGGAGTTCTGGGGCAGAGTGAGGCTCAGGACAGCATGAATGAGAGACACATGCACTCTGTTAACACTAAACTACAGCCAGCTGCAGCTTAGGACCACACAGAACGGAGTAATTACAGCTCATTTATGAGGTGCTTTTAGGGCATGGCTGTTGTACGTGGTTGGAAAAGCAGCCGCAGAATTATTGACGTTTACAGAGCAGGAAGGAATGGCCAACACTCTGCAGCCTGGGCTCGTATTGCCATGTACACCCCAAGAAACCTGGGGTAAAGCGTTACTGTTTTGATTTGAATGTGTTAACAGCTAGCACACAATCAGTCCACATGGTGTGACAAGGTAAGACAAAAGGCAATCAGAAGCTGTGTTAAAAAGAGGCTCACACCTGTTCCCCCACAAAGAGTTATTCACTGCTTCTTTAGCCGATGTCTGCAAGGACCCCATTTTAACGTGCGCGTTGGAGGACCCTGAGGAAGCCTGGGAAGGGGAATAGTCTGAGTAAGTGCCTGAGGAAACGCTGTTATTCAGACAGTGGATCTTATCTGCTTCAGACTCATCTGTCGACTCTGAAACAAAACACAGCAAACGTTTTCAGGAGGTGATGTTTGGAAACTAAGCTCCAGAAAAAACATTTTCAAATATCCATACTATGGATATATATATGTGTGTGTTTGTGTGCATAAATACGTACAAAATACATTTTATAATCAGTGAAGTATAGAATATGCTAGATTCTGTCTATGCAGATTATGTGTGCACCCCTCTAAAAGGCTGTAAGTCAAGTTAGTACCTTTCTTGTCTTTACCCAGAAGAACAAGTTTGGGTGGGTACAACGGAGTCTCTGGCAGGGAAGGACGAAGTTCCCCTATCCTCATCTCACTGGCAGGATGTCCAAAGGCATCCTGAGGAATACAATAATGTAGAGTAAACATAGGAAACAGTGTCAACAAACATTTTAAAGCCTTCTTTTCATGAATGTGACAACACACCGACACCCCACCAGACAGAAATAATCTAATCACAATGATTCGTCAGCTGAAAATTCCAATCAGTCCTACAGAAATACTTCTAACATTATGGTGATGCATTCATTTTGAAAATGTGGACAAAACAGATGGAACTTGTAGGATACATCAAGGCCGCGTAAACATTTTTGATGAAGCAGAAGTCACAAAAATGCAAGCTGCCAGTAGAAATAATTAAAAAAAATAATATTGATATCTACTTCTAACTTCAGGAGTAAGTGTTCCTCATTCGTTTGTGGCATTAGTCCTTCCATAGATTCAGGTCATGATGTTGCTACACTTCATTAAATTAAATAATTTGGGTTTCAAAAACTCCTCAGGAGTTCAGCAGAGTTCTTTCTGCAGACTTTCTAAGATTCCCCTGCACAACATTCTGCAGTTCCAGACAGCAATAGGATACATACTGAAAATAACGTATGTTAAAAAGTGGAAAGAAAATGAGATGGGGTTTTAGTAAGAAGTATTTTAAACAAGTGCTTTTAAATTAGGCTCATGGGATAGCCAGAAGCAGGAAATTAAGATGAAAACAAGCAATTTGGGGGCATTTTTTTATGTCACCACCGGAAAAAAGTTTAGAAATAAGAAAGGTGCTATTCCCAAAGATGGGTGACCTGGGGAGAGAGGGTAGGAGAGGATGCTAAGCGGAGGGATGGCAGAGGTAACCCTGCGCCGAGGAGGAAGACAAACAATATGGGAAACCCACATTGGGCATCAGTGTGTGGGATCAGGGGAACATCATGGGGAGAGAACTGATGGGGATGGGTACAGCAAGACTGTGCTAACTAACAGCAGGGAAGATCCCTGTGGGAAGGAGTAAGAGAAACATGCATTGGCTTGGAAGTGGGAGGATGAGCCGTGATTTTGTAGAGGATGGAGGCTGGGGAAGGAAAATACCCAGTGAGAAAGAAGACATTTTAGAGAGCTACCAGGAGAAAACAAAAAATTAGTAAAGAAAACGAGGAAGGAGACAGAAGAAACGTAACTGGGAGGGAACTTTCTCTTGTGGAGACACGATGGGGGTCCTGTGCCCAGACCTTAGCTGTAAAGGTACTCCAGTGATCACAGGTCACACAGTTTTAGAGAGGAGTCAGTAAAGGTAGGAGGTGTAACATTTAGACAATTTAAAACGGAGTACCAAAAACAAAAATGCATCACTGAAATGTAAACATTTTTTTTTAATTTTACTTGATTTTAACCCAAAAGAAAACCTCGAGGAAACTGAGCTCCATTAACTACTTTGTAACAGCAGTGGAAACGAAGATTTGTAGAAGCATTTGCTGAGTGATTTATTCTTGATGAATGTGATTAGATTTACAAAACAGGTATGTTAATCCTTCTGCTTTTGTGTACTACTAGAGACAGTGCCATACCAACATAGAAAAGAGCAGGCATCCTCACAACCCATTAACTTAACCCCATCAGTGCTAACGTTTATGCAAATACAGCTTCACACTGCATGCTGGGATACTGCAGGATTTTACTGCCTTGATGTACAGAGCTCCCTTGTGGTACGTGTGATTTCTCACCTAACAGTACCAGTGTGCACACAGCTCAAAGCTAGCAATAGTGAACAGCCTTTTTCCAGTGCAGAACAATCGTTTCTACTGCAGTGTAACAAACTAATCATGCAAAAAGATTTTTGAAAAGTAACAAAGTGCATACATTCAGGGAGAGAGATTTTCCACTTTTGAAGCATGGTGCATGCTTCAAACTTATTTCTTGTTGTACCTCTGAGCTTTTTGTACGCTCTTCTTTCTCCTTCCTGTCCAGAGTCGATTTATGAGTGTTGTCTGTATCAGACAGTTGACTCTTATGGAATTCTTGCACCTAGAATCCCAATATTGTGCCATGAAACTTTCAAAAGTTAAAAGCTCAAAATAAAACTACTTGCTATAAGGCAGGATGAACCAGCAGTTCCATTTTTGATATAACAATGAACACAGATTTTATTTTAGGTGTATGACTTTATGCAGTTTTCTATGCCATATTCTTTCTTTTCTATCATTTTAGCCTCCACTCTGGCAGTTCCAACAAAAATCAGTACATTTTGGAAAGAATTAGTCTGGCATTTGTGAACATGCCATGAAGTGAAAGATGTAAGAAACCCCAACCATATTCCATTTGCTACTACTTGGCTTAAAAGGACAAAAAGGGCACTAATGGAAAATAAAAGGTATTATTGGATAGATCAGTTGTGAGGACAAAAGAAGGAGATGAACGTACTTGTGTTTTATTCCCCAGGACTAAACACAGGAGGATATATGCTGAGGATAGAAAAATATGGCGAGCTGTTCCCCAAGAGAAAGCGCACGGCAGAAACCAGCAGAATAATCGGGAAAGAGAAATACTGTCTGACAACATAAAAACATCACATCAAAATCTAGAGAGCTGTGATTTTCAAAATAACCTCATTCTTAGGGTCTGCTTGCAAAGAACAGAAAGACTCTGAGCAGAGCAGCCCGGGGCTCGGTGCAGGAGCAGCACACACAAGGCAGAGGCGATGGTGCAGGGCTGTTAGCCTGCACTGGACCAGAGGAATGAGGGCAGAGGAACAACCTGCTGAAAGCTGGGGCAATCTGAAAGATGCCACGCCAGCCATACAGAAATCGAGAAGCAAATGCAACAAATAACCAGATCCAGGCCAAGGTTACTTGGTCCAGGTTGTACTAAGGTTTTAATGAAAGAATAAAGACGAATCCCCTTCCATAGAAGTGAGGCCAATTCAGGCGCAGGCCCAGCTGTGTGTGTGCAGGACAAAGCCTTGCTGTGCCCCTCACCCAGGGCACCCCTCTGCAGGTCTGGGCTCCCTTGAGAGCTACAAAGCCTGGCTAACAAGTCCTCTCCTGGCAAGACCACAAAATGCAACCTGCCTGAAGCTGTGTGAAAACCAGTCATAGTATTTTGCTGATAGCAATTACCAGACTGACCAAAATAAAATGCAGCCAATCAATCTAGAAACGTAGAGAGTCCCCAGAATGTGGGATTACCCCACAGGAATGCAGAGCAGAGGATCTGCCATCTGTTCCCTAATCTGAGCCACTCTCCTGCCACAACAGCAGCTCCCAGGAGGGCCATTTCAGTGACCACAGACCTGAGGGCTGTCCCACGCAGAGTGTAATGATGAGATGCAAGTCCCTCTAAGGGACAGAACTGGTGGAAGGAAAACTGAATGCAGAACTGGGATCTGAAGGTGGGGAATGAAGGAACCCTCAAGCACATCTCAGCTGGTCCAGCAGCCAGCATACCACCAGCCATCTCCAGCAGGCATTCCCACGCAGCAGAGCTCTGTAAGAAGACACGAGCTTGCTGATTTGGTGACATAAGTACACGAGGAGCAGACTGGGACAAGGAGTTTTGGGGGCACTATGCAGTGAGACATAACAGGTCCTGAAAAACAACTGCCATGGGCAGGTAGGGCTGTTTCTGCTCTATGTTTCTGCTTTGCAGCCCCATGGACTGGCCAGCAGCTGGAGGAATGCACGCACCAACCCAGACGGCTCCGGTGATCAGAAGTACAGCATCCAAGCAGTGACCAGAACTCCCTACAGCCAAAGATGCCAAAGTCTGTAATGATCTTTTTATTGTGAAAATGTTTTACTTCAAAAGGCCAGGCCTGTTTGCCAACATGGCCGGAATTGTGGAAAGAAAACCTACAGATGCTAACCAGCCAGTGCTTAGTCATGAACTGCAGAGGATGGCAGACCTAGCAGCATCTTGCTAAGTTATAAACCATGGGCCTGTTCTGTTCTGTATGTGGTCTTCAGTGTGAGGACAGAAGCCCCAGTGTCACCCTGAGTTACAGCACCTCAGGCTCTGAATTGCACTCCCTGTGTTCTCCCATCTCAGGAGGAAACCAGCTCTCAGTCCACACGGATATGCACCCGAGGGCAGACATATCACTGGGGGTGCTGACAACAAAGAGAGTCTCGAGTCTCTTGGAAAAAAGTCCGAGTCCACAAGACATAGACCAGGCCCACGTGCCACGACACAGTGCTGCACCTCCTGAATCCTCATGCAGGACCCACGCCTCAAGACTGAATTTCTGGAAGGAAGGCTTTACCTTGGAGACAGTCCTGAATGATGCCTCTAACATCCAGACTCTTAGACAAGGTCAGGCAGGAGTCAAAGTAACTCAGAATTAACTTTAACACGTTTGACACCCTATTTGGAGAAAGCTCTCTTGCAAGTCAGACCTCCAGAACAGAACACCATCACCTTCCTTCTGTGACTGGAAGCCACCAAGGTCATAACCTCAATAAAGATGCTCTGTGCTATGGAGAAGTCATATGGCAAAACTCGATAACGAAGATATTTCTGGCTCCTTGTTAAATATAGGTCATTTTGTTGCAAAGTGCCCATCAAGGCACGGCCTAAAAGCAGACACAAACTGAAAACCTTCAGGACAAATTGCCCTCCCAGTCAGATTGTCATTGTGCATCTCAGGGGAAAACAGCTCCCATGACGGATACATCAATGAATGAACTGAAGGCAGGCAGCCCAGGGGAAATAAAAGCATGCAAAGTCTTTCTGGAAAGGCAGGATGAGTTTTAGACTCTCTAGAAGATCTGACTGAGCACAAAACAGAAAGAACACCCTTCTCTCTCTCACTCCCATCCCCCTAAAACAACACAAAGCTGAGCAAGTAAAGAAGAAGGAAGTTAAAAGGATTGAGGTCTTGTTTTGACTGAAGAGAGATGAAGGTCTCAGCAGACCCAGCACAGCATCTGCAGCAGATTACTCAGAAGAAAACCATCTCTTCTTTCTACTCAGTGCTAATAAACCTGCTAGGAATTAACACAAGGGATGGAATGCTGCACTCTGGGTTAGAAAAGAGATTTTTTAAAAAAACAGAAACCTGGGAGTCATGCAGATCTCTTTGCAATGATTTTCTCAGTCCATTCGTACCAAGAATATTAACTGTAAAGATCGCAGTTGCCAATTTTTGGTATTCCTCACTGTTGCTCATGGAAGGGGTACACAGTGTTATCCCAGACTTCTTTTTGGCTACAAGGCACATCTTTCACAATGAAACACAGGACAATGAACAGGCTTATTTTAAGTGATGATTAATTAAGAAACTGCTTATTATCACTGAAGGTGGAGGGTGATGCAGGGGGTTTGAAATGTACTTTGTTATTCATTTCAGATGCTCCCTTTAATTATTTAGAAACAATTCTGTGAAGACACACGTGTAAATTAATTGCAAGAAAACCCAAGAGAGATCAGAAAAGAAACCAGCTGATCTGACTTCGGAGGATGAAAAGTGAGCATTGCACCTGAAATTAAATTACCTTGTTATAAGATACTGTCTTCAGTCTAAATCTATCAGAACACACCTGCATTTTCAAACTGTATTTTAACTTGAGGCTTGAGATCCTGTCTCCTAATTATCTGCAAAGCAAATGGAGCTTAATTATGTTTTATTTAATATGTTACAACTGAAATCATGCCAATATTATTCACAAAATCATTCACACATTTTCTACACCCCTTCTTCATCTTTACACGGGATGCCAAAGAGAATAACACAGATACACCATCTTGCTTTCCTGCCATGAAAGCTTCCCAGTGATGCTATCTGTCTGAATGACAAGAACACTATTTTTTTCCTGTAGCTGAGCTATTTTGCTGCTGGCCCTTTTAAAGTATTAGGGAAACCAACATCTAGGCAAGGTCTACCATCTCCAGTATTGCAGTAAAGGAGGATGAAAAACACGTCTACGTTGATAGGATGGAAATAGTTCATGTGTTCTGTGTTAGATACAGTTTGTAGACCTGTCCAAGCACCTTATAACCTATCAGTAAATACTGCCAGAGTGAGAAATTCCCCCTACGTGTAAGTCGTACCTACGTAAAGTAAGCTGTCAATATGAAGGCATCAATAAACAGATGTCCTCTCAGATCAAACTGCAGCTGCTTACGTCAGCTTTGCACAAGTCTGTGCAGTATTTTGGAATGACCTTTCATGAAATACAGTTAGGTCAGAATAGAGAACTCTCACTATGTGTGCCATCCCACTTCTGGCCAACACACATGGCTGGGTGGTGCAACACACTGGAAGTCACCGGGCAGCACTGATCTATGGCTCCCTGTGGTTAGGAGGCGCCTCTGTTGGCTTCATTAACTTTGGACAAGGCTCTGTATTACACGCAATGGGATTGTAAGAAGCAGAACCTTATGGTGTAGCACTGTCAACAGAACAAACTGATTTTTCATTTACATATTGTTGCAGAGAAACATTTAAGTCTGAGGCGTAACTCACAGTCAGTTCCATTTTCTCACCAACAGGCAAGTTGGCCATGTGGTAACATTTAGGAGAGAGCTGATACATATCAAGACAAAAATTCAGATCCAGCTAGATTTAAAATCAAAGCTTCAATCTGAAAATGTTAGTAGTATTGGGGAAAGAGCAACTCAGTATAAAACCAGGTTTACTTTGCAGAATTAAACTAGAAGCATTAGGCAAGAAGCTCACAGCAGACGCAGCACAGCATTTGAGGGAGTTATACTAAAACCCCGTCTTGAACTCTTGAGAGGAACAACGATCCTTTTACATTACCTCCACTGAAATCTCCTTTGGTGCCATGGGCCACTTGTGCTCATACTTGTCTTTCACAGTTTGTTCAGTGTTGGCGGTTGGTGCTGAGTTCTCAGGCCGTACTCCATGGCTTGTTTTGCCCACCAGATTTTGAACTGATTTTACCATATTCTTTAAATCCTCCGGGTATGGAGTGGGATAACGTTTTAGATTTATTTCAACCTGAACATTCATAAAAAGAATTAAAGCACAAATACAAAATGAAAACAGCATGCAAACTAAAACCATGGTTACAGTACTATGGCTAAGTGCAAATTCCTCAAATTGTTATTAGCCTATTTGAGGTAGCCTGTCACATACAGCTAGCCCTCACGGATTCTTCAGTTCTTGGAGCAAACTTGGCAATCAGTTACACTGTGGCAACTTATGATGGAATTCCAGTGACATAAAATAATGGATGGGCATGCTTCCCTGCAAGCCTACCTTTCACCCTGGGAGAGTATAGCATTTTAATTCTGCACTTGGCCTGAGAGTACTAACGTATTAAATCACACTTCTCCAAAATGATACTGATGCAAATGCAGAACTAATTGAGCTATGCTCAGCATAGAGAATTAATCAGAATTATCTATAATAGCTGAGAACGGAATCTGCTCTACTGGGATCTATTTGCTCTTTGAGATGTGTAATGTACATACATGCACTCAAGTACGTGAATTCTGCTCCAGTATACAGAAATACAGGAAAACAGACTTAAACCACTACAGAAAAGTCAACCCGTGTCACACTGAACAGTACTTTGACTGACAGACCTACAAATTCCCTACAACAATCAACACTTTGAGCTTTTTGTTTTTATCACTCAGAAGTAAAGAAATATTGCAGTCATCCAAGTCCAAATCAATCACAGCTTGAAGACAGCACTACAAAATCTCAGGATGGAGCAACAGGAGAAGAGGGGCATGACACAGCACTGTCAGCAAACTGCTCAGAGTGGACAGGGTGGCAGGTTACCAGGCCAGAAGCGATCCAAGCAGGAAAGGGGACCTACTACCTGGTGCTGGCCTCTCCTTATAGCTCCCCATCGTGTCACAGACCTCTTTTGTCTGCTGTATGTCACATCCCGGCACGAGGAGAGATGCTGAGGAATCAAACAAAGCCTGACCTCAGCACGCTGCCCGTGGTGGAGGCTTCCCACTGCTGCTCTGCCCTTCCATAGGCAGGAGCTCTGACCCCAGGCACAGCCCCTGGGACACAGTAGGTGCTGGCTCTACCTGCCATTCTCCTAGGGCTGAACTTGGGGTGGGAACGCAGCAACTTTGAATCGAATTTGGGGGGTTGGAACTACATGATCCTTGAGGTCCCTTCCAACCCGGGTGATTCTGTGATTCTGTGAATTTCCTTCAGTGAAGAAAAGTGGCAGCTCCCAGAGCAAGCTGAGTGTGTCAGGATAACTGAGCTTGTTTGTGAGGCTGTGAAATTTGAAATTAGTCTGTCTTTGCTGTGCGATAAGTAAGCAGAAGCCTTTACAGCAAAGTTTTACCCAATTGCATACATGAGGTGAGCAAAGGGAGCTTGCTTTTAATAGGTCACCATACTGTCATTGGATTTTACACCTGTGACAGGTGGGAAAAGGGCAATTTTGGATTCAGATGATGATGGTCTGTCAGTGGGAATATTTTGGAAGCAAAATCACGATCGATTTGAAAATAAAGCTATATGAAATACTAGCATATAATTCTGAGCCACAGTAGAATAAACATTACATATAATAGATTCTGACATGACTTTAACATAAAACGTTAAAATGTATGGCTATGATGTCATATGTTAATAAAGAACTTCAACAGAAAAAAAGAAATTAAGTCTGTAAAGCATTACTAAGGCTGTGGTTGATTTACGGTTGAAAGAAATCATTTTCAGATGTGGCCTAATGAGGCAATCGCTTTTTCAGAAAATCCGAGCCATGATTTCAATGCAAAAGCTACAGACAAGCATAGAACTGCAGTCACAGAGCAAATCCTCAGTAAGCACTAGCCAAAGAGAAATTAACTAAAGGACTTTCATGTGATAGGCAAGTCAGACAGGGATTTCAGTAAGAGCCTGATATCGCTGGGCGTATTACGCCATAAAATACTGGCAGCTGTGGTGGGTGCTATGCACTAGAAAGCAGATATTTTCATTGCTGACTTAGAAATATTGCTGCAGAGAAAACTGTCAATGCGACACCAAAATAGAGCGACTCTGAAAAGAGAATTATCAAAGTTCAAAATGCTTTAAGGAAGAATTTGTTGAATAATGTAGATCTTCAAATCGGTGTTATGTAGCGTGGATGGGAAGTCAGTTTTAAATATGAAATACATAAAATGAAAACCACGTGTGCTTTTATAAAATGCAAACAATGTTTGTGGTAACCACCCCTTGCTAATTTGGGATAACCTTCAAATTCATCCCATGAAGGTCCCTGGTAGTGATGGGTATCTGGTGTACACACGGAGATAGAAAAGAGGAGAAATGCTCTCTTCAGGATGCACTGATGGAAGGACGTACCTGATCAGCTCCTAACTCCTTGCTTAGCTTTCTGTTTAATAACTCTTCTTTAAGCAGTGACTAAGGTGTGAACTCCAAAAGGTAATGTTTTGTTCTGATGAAGAGATACCGGGATCATCACGGAGGAGAGCACCGGGTTGGAGCACCTGCCCTGCAGAGAAGGGCTGAGGGAGGGGGGCTGAAAGGAGAACGCTCCAGGCAGACCACACTGCAGCCTGCCAGGGCCTCTGAGGCTGCAGGAAAGCTGGGGGTCTCTCATCAGAGAATTTTAGCTAAAGACAGGGGGTAATGGCTTTTAACTGGAAGAGAGGAGATTTGGAGGAAATTCTTCCCCACGAGAGCAGGGAGGCCCCAGCACTGCCGCCCAGAGCTGTGGGTGCCCCATCGTGGAGGTGCCCGAGGCTGGGGGTGGCCCTGGGCAGCTGAGCTGGTGGGAAATGTTCCCTACTTGGAACTTGGTGGTCTTCAAGGTCCCTTCCAACCAAACCATTCTATAATTTTATGGCTCTATAATTATATATGGAAATCGAGGAATCTTGTGCAGAAATAAGACTCGCGCTGATCACTGGTTTACATTCTCTCCACAGGTGGGAGTGAAAACAGGTAAATAAGAACTCCAGAAAATATATTTTAGCGTTGGGCTCTTCCCCTACAGTGGCCCAAAGGGTAAATGCCACCTTGGCTTCAGCTGCCAAGCCAAACATCGGGGACAGAGCAGCCCTGCAGGCCATGGCTCACCCACATGGCAAAGCCCCTCATC
Organism: Centrocercus urophasianus; assembly: GCF_019232065.1. NCBI lineage: Eukaryota > Metazoa > Chordata > Aves > Galliformes > Phasianidae > Centrocercus > Centrocercus urophasianus. The sequence goes on along the minus strand of NW_024884733.1, from coordinate 28,369,623 downwards.
CCAGCAGGAAGGACAGGACAGGGTGGGCTGTCCTCAGCTCATCCCCAGGCATAGGATGGGTTGTGTGTCCAGGGCTGCTTCTGGGACACCCCAAGATGCAGCACTGGGCTCAGCAGCATTTGCCTCCCCAGTTCCCACACAGCAGATGGCAGCACTCAAACTAGACTATAGGAACAGCATTAGCTGAATGAAGGATTTTGTTTGTCTACAGAAATAGCTTACTCAAAGGAAGCATTGGTTTCAGTCATCCATAGAGTTCTGAAATATATTAAAACCAAAATGGCTACGCAATGTATTTCTTATATTACATTTCAATACCAAAAACAATGCTCACAAATAAAAGGTAATACAATTCAATCCACCTACAATCTTAAAATTATCTATTTCTCTGTGAACACTTTTGCACACCTGGACATGTTACTCACAGTCAAAGTTATAACAAGAAGTAGTGGAACAATGTGAAACTCCCAGGAACTCTGCTTTCCACACATAAGCTATAAATCTGCAGTTCATATGGGGTAAAATTTCAGTTTAATCTATTTATTGTGAGTCAGATTGCTTTTTTAATTCATTTTCTGTTTTGCTAAAGTATTAAAGCAGTAGCGTAGATAACAATTATATTTGGTTGCAAGAGTTAAGTGAAAACTCCTGATTAGGAAAAATATTTAAACAAAAAATCAATTTTCCCAGCAAGATCTAAATGGGATATTAGATATTTATTATTAACAGCTCTCATCAGCTTTCACCTTGAGAGGAATACGGAATCCCCACAGGATCTAAATATTTCTAAAGAATGATGTGGCTGGAGAGTAATCCCAAGTCCCCAGCGTTCTGTGTGCATTTTGTCTTAGTGATGAAATGGGTGCCCCATTAGGTGCCCAACGCTCAGCCTATGGGTTTGGACTGATTTCTGATATCCCAGTCATTCTGTGTGGAAAATAACCACAAAATTCCAGTTCTGTGCACCTCAGAGAAAACAGGGATGCTTATGAAATGCGGCCAAGTATTTTCTCATTATTCAGAACAGAGAAATAGTTCAATTCAGCATCTGTATTTTGGACTCTGTCTCTAATATGTGAATGCAAAACAAACAAACAAACAAAAAAACCCATACCTTAACTTTCCCTGGATTTTCCTCCTCTTCCTTTTTTTCTTCAAATTCAAAGGCAACAGTCATACGTTGCTGTCTCTGCTCCTCCCACAAAGTAGGGTTGAAGCTATCACTGTCTGACTGGAAATCTACAGTTAAATTGCAAGCGGCAATGCAACAGAACAAGAGATTAATGCCCTCAGCAAAGACTGGAAATCACCTAAAAAGAGAAGCTCTTGGGTGATCCTGAAACATTGGATCATTGTCTCAAAACTGTTGAGGGGGCAATGGAAGTCATAACTAAAAACACCATTAAAAATAAACATGAATGCTCAGATCACAGAGAGAATGGTGGAGAGCAAGAGGGCTTTGGGGCACAGCTGGAGGAGGAGCATGGAGGCTCTCTACCGGGATGCAGGGGCTTCAGAGCCAAGCCCTGGTTTTGTCAGGCTCACAGCTCTGCTCCCTGTGACCCTTCATCTGTGTCCAACTTGCTGTGTTACACTTTTGTTACCCCTTTTTCTTTTTTTTAATAAACATTAACAGTAGTGGATATTTTATAGGCAGCCCAAGGCAATTCCTGTTCTCTCTGTGCAGCCCAGGCAGGCCAACAGGTCGGACGCCCTTGGGGCTCCAGGAGGTGCCCCCACTCCTCTCTGAGAGCAATGGGCTGGAAGCAGGAGCCTTTGGTGCATGGCAGCACATGGGCTGCTCTGTGCACACCGCTGGCTTCAGGAGGAACAGACACTGCTGCACAGAGCCACCGCTGAGCCCCCAGACCCCACAGCCTGCTGCTGCCTCAGGGGGGAAGGCTGATGGTGTTTTACCTTCATCGCTGCGGGGTTGCTGGGGAAACATGTAGTTAGTCAAAACTCTCTGCTTCGTTTCCGGGTGAGCCTCAGTTTGCAGGGGGATGAGAGCCTTGGACTGTGCAGGAAAGGCAAAACAAAGAGCTGGTCACTGAGAGCACGTCTGTTAGCCAGGACGGAGTTTTAGCAGGCAACAAGCAGAAAACACAGGAATAACCAAAATTCTGAATGGAAAGAACCCTCTCCATGGGCCAAGCCAACGGTGTTTGGTGGCACTTCTACCTCTCCCATTCCTCAGTCTGCCTTTAACTCCAGGATCACCATACAAACTCTTACACCAGAAATACCGGCTGCATGCTTTAAGCCAGGATGCCCAAGGAGTGGGTCCTGCAACTGTGAGGTGCTCCTGGTGCCAGCTGCATGGAGGCAACACTGAGTTCTACTCAGCTGGCTATCATTATTGATGTGCTGTAATGCAGCACCCAGGAGGGACTGTCACAGTTCATGGATTAGAAGGTGATCTAAACCTGATCACTAACGTCAAAATGCAGAAAAAGCATTGTCTGCTTAGTTGGAAGTGTGTGTTTGGTGGATGGGTAGGGGCATTTTTTATGGAAATAAGAGAAATTAGAATCCTAATTTAGTGCTTGAAGATTTATTCATCCTTGTGTATTAATCCTCCCAGACTGTCTCCCCTCCCTTCAGCTTGAAGCCCTTTTCTTAGCCATACAAGCAAAAACTAAATTGAAAGGGAAATGCAACAAAGCACTGATGCAGCTGTCCCTTTGCTTTGCCTCAGTGGATGGCATGCTGCAGGCAGCACAGCACAGCCCCAGCTCCTGTGGCTGCCTCATACAGATACAGGAGGGACTCATTCCCAGCAGCATCTGTATGCTCCTCAGCTTCAGTTAAGGAGATGTAATGGTTGATGCTGGGCTTTATTGTAGGGAGGGAAAGATGACACTACGAGAACTTACTGCAATTATTAAAACCTAGGTATGTTGAACTTGTCTAAAGCTGTACAAATTGAATTTGTCTCCACTTAATCACATTCTGGAACTGCAAAATTATCCTATCCACCAATACTGCAAGGACTGATGGGGCTTATTCTAGTGCTCAGATGCTGGGTAGCTGTTACCTAAGGAATTAATGGTAATGCCACATGAACTGAGCTCCCTGGAACTAAGGAAGGCATATCTAAAATTAAGAGGAACTTAAATGAGAATTTTCTCTAAAACAAGACTGAGAGTTGTTGTGCATCTTCTGTACATTTAAACTCTCACTGGCTTCACTGGAGTCTGAAATATGCAGGAAGGGAAGCATGGACAGGAAAAGGCAGAAGACAAAAATGGAGGGGTAGGGACGAATAAGGAATGGGACAAACTAAGAGCAAGGCTGAGAACAAAGCCTTGCCTCTTGGATTTCTGTTTACAGAACATTCTCTTGATAATTCTGATCACTGTTCATTACTTTCATCAGGGCACAGAAGGCTAGTTAGCAGCAAGCAATAAGCCCAGCAGTGGCAGGTTTACCCAGATAATGAATGCCAGCCAGGACTGCCTACAGCTTGGTAGGGAAGTAACACCCGGGCTGGGACAGACCTCTTCTAAAGCTCTGCTGCATGATGTATGGCTACAGACCTCATTCATGGCCCCTGTACCTTACTAAAGAAATTATGAACGCTGGAAGCCATTACCTGGTTGTCAGAAAGCCACAAAGCTGCAAGTTCTTTGAGTTTAGTAAAAGTGAATGGCAAGTTCTTCAGCCTGTAAATGAGAAGGGAACAGCGTGAGTCCCTCACTGCTACATAATTCCTTCGATACACAGCATGATTGGCTTGATCAGACTAAAAGTGCTATCATTTCTTATCTTTATTTTCTCTCAGATTTTGTTAAAATACAGCATTTTACTTAGGGGATTCCCCTTTAAGTACTTCCACATTAAGGGAGATATTTACACCCTGTAACAGAAAAGATTTGCTCCAGCAGGACGTATAGCAAAGTCCTACCAGCTTTCAGCATAGGTGACATAGGGAACCTTTGACTTACCAGTTGCATTTTGGAACACAAATTACTCGAGGATAATGGGAAATTCATTTCTGCAGAAGTGCCAGGTATAAAATCAAAATAAGACAAATTCACAGTGAACCTAAATGGCAAAATCAAACAAAACAGTAAAAAAAAAAAAAAAAAAAAAAAAAAAGCCTTTTCATGATATGTGTGAATACCTTGCCTCAAACAATCTGCACGTGGGAGCAGGGAAGAGGTGATGAGGTGGCTGTGGAAGCTCCAGCCACGCTTTCACAGGAAGCACCCTGTTCTGAACACGGTATTTTCTCTTTGCAGCCCATCTCAAAGCACAGAGCAGCCCTGGTCACACGCTGCTGCTCCCCAGCTCCGCGTTACAGAGGGCTGCCAAAAGAAGCAGACCACCGAAAGGAAGGACTGCAGAACATTTACTGTGATCTAACCACAAAAAGGAGGTGTAAATCCCTTCCCTGAGGGGCAGGCGAACTGATAGCACAGGGAGAAAGAGTGACAAACCTCCAGCAAAGACAAGCAGCTGCCAGCAGAACCCTCTGCCCCTCTACCAGCAAACAACCAGAAATATCCCTACGGTCATGAAGACTGTGATTTCAATAAGAATACCTTATCCAAAAGGTGATGTCCCTATACAAGTGAAATAAATTGACATGAAGGTGTATACACTCAGTGTGCTATGAAATACCTGCATAGATCAGGGTGTTTTTACACGTGCTTGCATGTTTAAACCTATAATTAACACCAGGAGAGTCTCTAAACCTCCTGAGATTTGGTTTTCAATGCTATCTTAAAATGCATACATCATCTCTGGAACAGGACAGATGGAGATGTTCTTTATGCACAGAGGTGACAAGCAGGCTCTCACAGCACAACGGTTCTTCAATCATGGTTATCTGGACATTTTACTCAGATCTTTTTTTCTGTATAAAGAGACAAGAAGTGGCTTCTCAAGTGACACCCTTACTGCTCTGCCTTTGGGACGCAGCCTCTGCAGAGGTTGCTGCTGCTGCTCCCAGCTCACTCCAGTTGGGTGAGGGGTATCAGAGGGAGAACACACCTGGTAAGCAGAAATGATGTGTGGCAAGGGAGTCCCCGGGCTGGTTTTACATTTCCAGCCAAACCAAACACAGAGTTCTTCATCTGTAATGGCCAGAAGCCCCAACACCTTGCTTTAAGTGTCTGAAGAGGATTGATTCTGAGGTGCCGTTAAGGAGAAAAGATGTCAAATCAGAGATCAGTGAATGGAGGCACCCAAAATCAGTGCTGATTTTTGACAATCTGCCATCAAAATGAAACCCAGCCTCTTTTTCTGACTGCAACTTTTTTTTCCACATTTAAATTCATGACTGCTTTTCCAACTGTGTGAAGTTGATCAACATTTCCCCCCCATCTGCAGTAACAACACAGCTGCATCTCTCTGACTTTCATGAACAACGGAATTACCAAGAGAGGTTTTGCATTTTGCACACTTCAGAACAGGGCCTGCTGTACTTGCTGCTTACACTGGATTAGTTTGACCACCAAAGGTAGATACATAACTGTTCATCAGCCAAAACGAGGTCGTACCACCGTTACAAAGCGCCTCCAATGTTATGCATAGATGCAGCTTCATCTACTTTACATTTACTTATGTTTACTTTCCAGACTGTGGGCCAGATCCCATTTGGCCTGCATCAGCATAATTCCACTGGTTCCAAAGAACTAAGTCACAAACCTGGATTAAAGATTTGGCTTTCTCCTCTGCCTTTCAGCAGCACAGACAACGTGATTGGTTTGCTCTGCTTCCATGCACCTAACATGTGGCTGCAATCAGACAGTAGTACAAAGACATGGAAAGTTTATGACTGTGCTGCTCAACGAAGAGCTTTTCTTTTATACTAAATACTGAAAGATCTCACTAGATAGCATGGAAAGCTACATGCATAATCAGTTTTATAAGTCTAAGAAAATATATCCACAATGCTAGATTAAACTTTAATGGGTGCATAGATAATTCATTGAGAAGATGGTCAAATTAATTAACTTACAAGTAAGGGGCAAATTACACTGTACCAAAAGAACCTTTTCTTACTACGGAGCAAACAACGCCCTGCTGGAAGCTGCTGCTGGCCTGGGGCAGAGCAACCACCGTGCAGCAGCCTGGGCTGGGGGCAGCCTGGGGGCACCCAGGGGCTGCAGGCAGGGACCCCTCCAGCCCTCTGGAACACAGACACTGGGTCTAACACTCCACTGCACACACTTTCTTCCACAAACAAGTTTCATTTCTCTGCCATTTTTAAATCACTATTAACTTCAGTTTGGAATCTTTTAAACTGAGTTGTACGAAGAGCTAGATGTGATCATAAAATAATCTCTCAGTGTTACAGATATTTTCTGTATTTGTATTAGGTTGAAGTACATATGAAACCATGCTAAAGCTTAAAGGTTATTAGCAGAAATATTTCTCATAAGTTGTGCTCTGAAGCACCAACCGATTTTTCAGCAAAACACCTCTGACCTCCAGCAGCCACTAAAGCACGAGATGCACGCGTCCTTCTCACAGTGTTTAATTTTCACAAAGGTAACGTTTTCTTATAAGAAAAGAAATTTTTTCCTTTGACGTCCTCGAGGTGAGTGAAAACAAACTAAAGCAAAATGGCACTTTTTAAAGGGACATCCCTGAGCACCAAGCTATTGGCACCCTGTGACCCCCAGCCTCAAGGAAGTGCTGTATCAGTGCGTTATGATGTGCTGGAATGAAGACACTGGGGTAATTCAGAGTAGCCCAGCCAAGGACAGCTCTCCATGGTCATGCTCAGCAAATGGATAATAACAGGGTTTTCAGAGCGTGAAAGTTCAAAAGAACATAATTCATATTAACTCTTTCATTTACTGCTCACAAAAACACTGGAGGATGTTAATGGCCTGAAGCAATTACCTCTTTGTCAATAAGCAATACTGTACAAATAACTGAACAGGAAAAGATACACCAAGGAGCAGTCCTACATTTTGGAACGCAACGCAATCTTATGCTTGTTTCATCCAACTTCTGTTCCTGATACTCAGTGTAGCAGTCAAGCTGTGACCCCGGGACAGAATCACAAGCAATGCAAATACAGAAAGGTGATGACTGGTTAAGCTCTTCTGTAAGAACAATCTAAAACTAGAAGAAAGGTTACTTACCAGTAACCGATGCTCTTTGAGAAGTGTAGCCCAAATGTACATTCTAACAATTCTACCTCTCAATCACAGGACTCAGACCTGGAAGGACTCTGAGGAGAGAGGAGAAGCAGATGGAAGACAAATGTATCTGTGGACTACACACTGTGAAGAACACCGGTTACTGGTAAGACATCTTTTTTTCTTTGAACGAATCCCACGTGCACTCTTAGCAGTGAGCGAATCCAAGCAGCTCCCCCCAGGGACTCGCTACACGGTGGAAGCCTCTGCATCTTTCATGCATCAGTAACTGCACAACTACATTATCAGATGTGCATTGGCTCTTGAAGCACCAGAGATGCCTGGCAAAGGCAAGGATGAATCCCCAGGTAGTTGCACTGCAGGTAACTGGAATCAAAACTCTCCTGAATGCACAGGAAGGTGTGTGAAGCCACCTATGCTCCGGTCAGATGCACACTAACCCTCGTTAGACTCCACTTAGCAATGTGATGGCAAGTTGGGGTTCAGTCCACCACTGCCCTTTATTATGTAGTAACAACAAAATGCTGCGTTTCCTGGGGATGAAGAGTCTGTGAAAGGGATGAAAAGGTTTGGACCTGAAAAGATAAAAGGACAGAGGGCTCCCAGCTACAGAGATGAGAAGGATAGATACAGTCTTAGTGCATAAGGCATGGGAAAGAAAAGCTGGAGTGTAATTATCTGGTTGAAGTTGAGTTATGATATGAATACCTGTAGAAAATCCTGAAACTAAAAGATAGCTTCTGGTCAATTCAAATGAACAAGGTCCATCTTAAAACACTGAGGGCCTTCAGAAGACAAAACAAGAGTGAAAACCTGTAGTAGCTGAAACCATAGTATTGAAAAGGCTAGGGAGGAACTCCAAACACTGACCCACCTCCGAGCAAAATATGTCAGCTCACAAAAAAATTAAGATTCATTTTAGCCTGAGTGCATTGTTTGTCATGTTCGCCTCTTTTCTGAAAGATATCCAATGAGAACTTAATGGAAAATCCTGCACATGAAAAATGTAGGTATTTTATATTAAGCAGACGAGCTCCAGGCAGTGCAAAGGATGGGGTTTTTCCTCATCACGTGCTACCTCACAGCTAAGTTGCCCATCATACCTTGTATGCACGACCATTTGGAGAGCAGGCTGACAACGTTCCAAGCACTTTGGCAAGTTCAAAGCCACCAGTACCTCTGCACTCTGCGTGCCTGGAGCCAGACTGCACTCCCCATGTCATGAAGAACGTATCCAGATAGAACACTTTTTGTGGAAAAACAGCATCTCACAAGAAACACTCAAGTAGCCCAGCTACTAGCAGAGAAAGTTGCTGGGATAAAGACAGTGACCTAAGAGGCTACTGGACATGCAAGTTCAGCCACTGCTGTAGACACTGTAGGTAAAATTTGGCATGTGACAAAATAGAAGGAGATGGCTCTGATCTAAGTTATTCAGTAGGAGGAACCTGCAGTGGGCAGATCCCCAGTGAAAGACTGCAACCCCTTTGTAAAACTATATATCCATGACAATCCTCAAACATCCAGCACGGGCTGACAGTCACAGCAGCAGAGTCTGCTCCCTCTGAAATTAACATGCAAAGCTGCACGAGCAGCCTAACAGGACGGACATGAAATCCTCTCCAGAGTCAGGAGCAAGAAAGTTACACAGAACGGACAGACAAATTCTAAAGGAAATCTATGATCATATGCACAGTCCATCCCCATTTGTTGTTAGTGCAAGGAGTGACTGCCAATCCTCAGAAGGTTTGGGTAAAAATTGGAGGTCTCATGCAAAAGATTCTGTCAGAGCAGTATGTAGTGTGAATGGGTCTTCCTTAGCAGCAGAGCCTGCAGAGTCCAGGGCTCAGCAGGTCTCAGAACAGGCTGCCAGGGAGAAGCCTGACCCCTGACCCAGGAGCTCCACGCCATAGTACAAAGCAAGTGCAGAGGCACCTTGGATCTAGAATTGTCTTTCTGCTCTGCTTGCACGTCTGTGTATCTTCTTCCGATGGCTCAAAGGGAAAGAGCTGATGTGCTCTACCTTCTCTGTCATATCTGAAGAAGGAAGAGCAGAAGGGCAAAAGTATTATGATAACATGGAAAAGTTCCTAACCACAAGCAGAGCCCGAGTACAGTCCTTATTAGCATGTATACGTGGACTCATTCAAAGAAGGAATGGATATTGCCTTACTGCTACATACATATGAAAATGGAAAATGGAGAAGACCAAATGAATAAATAAGGATCCGGCATTAAGACTGCATCTGAGCTCTGTCCAAACTCTTTGGCGCTGAAACTTTGGAACATCCGTTTCACTAAGGTAGGAAGTTCCACAAAAAAAAAGAAATCAGCATGGTCACAGTGTGTCAGCAGGGCAACAACCAACCTCAGGTGGAACTGATGTCAACAAAGCAGGAAAAAAATCCCCCAGGCCCCGCAGGAGAAGGGAACCTCTGTGAGATAATTCAACTGTTCCTACCTCTTCTAGTTCAGACCACTCTCCAGCTAGCTTTCTGATGGCTGCAACTCACTGCACAGCTTTTCAGGTTGAGTTGAGAGAACAGCTTCCCATCCCAGTGAGGAAAGGCTGTCTTCTGCCCTCCCCTCCTTCCTGCCTTGGTGCACAGCCACCGTGTACCTTCAACTGCCTTTGGTGTTTGCTAGACACCACTGGGAGCAAACTGAATATGTGGGGAAAGTCAGAATGTGACCACAACAACAAGATAGATCACTTCTAGAAGTTTTAGGGAGTCAAGCCATCCCAGCCACTTCTCTGAGTAGCCCTGAGAAAGCACAAGGAGATGTAGGGCTATTAGCCAGCAAGAAAGGGGAGTGGGAAGGACAGTGATCTCCACGCCCCAGCCCAAGGAACACCCCGAGATGCTAGTCTCAGTGTTTACTCCACAATGGAAATCCCACTGCTTTGTTATCTCTGGGCAGCCAGAGAAAAAGGCAGCTGGGCAGGAGTGCTGCTTTCATGGCAGCCAGCTGTCAGGTCAGCTTGCTCAGGAGACCTGGCATACTCCTACACCTCTGCTGCCTTCTCCCAGCAGCAAGCCACCCCCTCCCTGTCATCCCAGTAACAGCACTCAGAAAGCAGTAATTACAGATGTAGTCATAGGCTGAAATCTGCAGCTGACTCAGCAAAAAGAAAGAAAGAAAGAAGCGAAGAAAGAAAAGAAAAGAAAAAAAAAAAAGAGAGTAGTTTTCTTCTTCCTCAATGCACATTCATGGCATAATAACAGGTCCAAGCGATCCAGCTTAGAGTGATTTGATGTGCCAGGGAAGGTACGACAGCTGCAGCTCCCTGGCATCTCCAAAGCACACTGAGGTGCTCTGACAGCCCTGGTGCCCCTCCAGCTGGCTGTGTGCAGTAAGGTGGGGCTGCCACTGGAAGCACCCATCTGAAAACTCAACACGTGTCTGACAGGCTGCTTTCACCTGCATCCCTATGCATTCAGGACACCCAGCTGTCTGGACAAAACTGAGCTAGGACAGGACAGGGCAGGTGGATGCAGAACAGTGTGGGGAAGCTGACTGCTGTGCTGGGGAGAATGCTGGAAAAGAAAGAACTCAAAATGTGCCTGAAACACAGCTTCAGGCTGCAGGAGCACAGGTAGGAGCACAAACCCCCAGCACTGCGGTGTGCTGATGGGACCGAGCACCCACGTCCCTGGGAAAGCACTGGGACCTGAAACCCAAGGTCAAGATCTAAGATCTGATTCTGGGACTCGGGCGGTTTCCACAAACCTGGAGCTCAGTTTAGCTTTACATACCAGTCTGTACATAATGTATTTTATGATACACAATTGCAGCGAGGAAAATGATCTAATGGAATTAAGTGAACAATTTTGAACAGATGTATTACAAGGGTTTCAACATTACTTGATTTTATACTTTCTGGTCAGCCTTAATTTAACAAGACTGCTGACAGTAAATTGGACCAGGTACACAAAGTGCTTCCCCAGATATTTACTGGATACGAGTGATAAGTAGTTGAAACAGAAAAGTGTTCACACACTGACTATGAACACGTTCTTGGAGCACGTTGATCTGGAAATTCCATGGAAAAGTCATTTCTGATGGCAGTTGGAGCACAGGATGCAGACCAAGAAAGCCTCACAGTAAGCACTGCATTTCTCAGAGCAGTCGTGTGCATGAGAACAGAACCTGGTGGGGTTCTGTTGGTTTTTGGCAGGACCCTCGCCCCACTGAAGGGAGCAGAACATTTTCTTTTGATTTCGGTGGAGTTGGGGTGGTATTTCACGTGCTGGCATGTAATGATCTCATACAGCAGCTTGTCACAGTTTCCTTATCAGGGCACACAACACTGAATTATAAAACTGCATCCAGTTTTAAAGCCAAATATCTCACTTTCACGTGGAAACAGCAGCAGACAAAGTAAGCAAGCAGCATTTCATCTCTGATAGAGCACTGAGAGTCAGATCCTTGTCCCGTTCCAACTTTGCTTTGGATGCCAGTAGAATTAAAACCAAACCATGAAGATTAATCAAGATATTTTTCCCTATAGTTTAAAAATTTCAAGTATTTATAAATACAATTTTATACGTTTTGGATGCATCTACATATATTATAGAAATACAATTTAACAAATGCCTAAAAAGAAATAGCTATTTTTTTAAAACATATTCTCACAACGCGAGTTAGGAACATGATCTGAACCATACCTGTTATCACTCAGGTTTAACACTCTCAGCTTCTGCATCTGACCTATTTCATCTGGAAGAAATTCCAGTTTGTTGGAGCGCAGGGACATCACGGTTACGTTTTTGCAACTTCCAATCTGTGAGAATGGGGAAAAAAAAAAGCAAAAGATATAATAACACTCACTCTGAAAAACATTATCATCATTCACTCAACATCAGAAGGTGGCCAAATTATCTTTTTTGTTTTTTTTTTATTCCCCTATAAATAACAAAGAACAGAAAACAGAGTCAGAAAACACTGTCTTTTGACAGAAACATCAGGGAAATGCACTTTGCTACCTGCACTGCTGCTTCCCAGCAATGCTCTCCCTTTTGCATAAAAATCAAATTGTTAGTTTGATTTTTACCACTTTACTGCTTTTGCAGTAAATTAGTTGCTTTTACAGCCTTAACAGGGATGAAATCTGAGGCCTATCACAAAATATTCTGACGTAATTTGAAAACAGAATCAGCTTCTCACTTCTCTGGGCAGCTCAGGAAGGAAATTCTCATCCACAGCCAACGTCCTCAGGTTGTGAAGGTAACCAATGGTAGAAGGTAACGACTCCAACTCATTGCAGCTGCAGTCAAATTCTTCTAATAAAGATAAACTGAAATTGTAAACGCACTTATTAGATGCTGTGTGGGGGTTAAGTAACAAAAATTTGCCATCTAAAACCTTCAGAAGTTTCGAATCATCACAATTCTGCAGCCATTGTGCCCCGAAGATGGATTTATTACAGATTTCCCAAGAAGTCTACAGTAACAACATTAATTGTGCTGCTCATTCAAACCATGGAATAAAAGTTTTGTGACCCATCGAGAATACCACCATTCCCCACTTTTACTGCCCTTTTTTGCTCCATGCTTACTGTGGTTTTTCTCTCAGGTGCTCATACCAAATTTGTGCATGAAAGAGGGAAGTCCAACTCGAAAGCTTGTTCAATTAAAGATGCATGCGATGATAACGGAACCAGAAAAGCTCAAGTATTGAAAAGCTAATTTTGGACAACTGCTTCTAATGGAAATTGGAAGCTCTCATCCACTGAACTGTAATGGTCAAGAGTGACTTGACTTTATTTGAAAGATATTGTCTGGCACGGATGTTCTCAGCTTCTGTTCTTCCTGGTGACTTCATCAGTAGACAAATGAAGATGGCCACAACAAAAGCAACAAAGTCCTCATGAAAGTGTGCTGTATCTGTAACCACCATTGCAAAGCATTTAGTTCAGAAAATGATTTACCATTCACCATGGCTTGTGGATGAACGCTATGTTGAGAATAACTGCTATAATTCCAATCATGCTAATTTATCTGAAATTTCATTAGCTGTATTAACTTTAATGTCTTCTTGGGCTTGAAATCTATAGAAGAATGATCTGAATTTAGAAGAACAGACAAAAATCAGTTGCATGGGCTGCAACCTTTATACCCAGAAAGCAGAAGCAGGGGCACTCAATCAGGTCCTGTGGATACAGGCTCCTGCCCCGGGTCCAATTCCTAAAGCCCTTTATGTAAATCCTCTGATACTATCAAACAAGGGAAAGATAAATATATGCTTAAGTGTTTTACTAAGCTGAGTCTGCTGAGCACAGCATCTTGCAGGTCCAACTCCAAATGCCATTTGCAGGCTTGTGCTCCAAACATGCCTGCCAAAAATGAGGGTGGCAGTTCACTGCTAACAACACTGACTCAGGCAGTGCTGAAATGCTCCGTGGCTCATCAGGAAATTGGTCTCTGGAGGGAGAATTCCCTCCTCCACATTGCTAATCTTTGTGTGAGAATAATACACTCTGCAGTGGGTACCGTGCCTATCATTATGGAGAAAGAGGCCCAGTAGGAAACTATCCAAGTGGATGAGTCAGAGAAAGGAAGTTCATTTTGATGTGGGAGACACCGTCCTCATTAAGTGAGGGAAAGTGCTACATTTAAAAATAACGTGGTAATATTGGGTGATCAACCTGCTGTTCTGCAGTCACACCTTTCAGAGCAGCAGTACACATCTCTTACAACACAACTGTGGATCCTCGACAAATAGGACTGAACAGATACCAAGCAAGAAAAAAAAAAGATGGAATTCCCTTCAACCTGAACAATGCAATCCGTAAGAAAATACTGACGTGTCATGACAGCTTTTAAAGAATGACTCCCAGAATTGCTAAAGGTGACGTTGGACACAACATCAACTTTCCTGCAGTGTCCAACACAGCTTTGAGCCTCGTCAGCTCTCACTGTCAGAAGCGATTGCTGCACAACCAGATTTCCATTTTATCACCCATGCAGCCAACTTTTAATGCACCCCATTAATATCACATCAATATAAAGCACTACAAGAAGTGCATCGCAGGAAGCCAAACCTCAGGTTTCAGTTGCTGCAGTTTTCACTGTCCGCTATTTTCTCTGATGCCATGTGAACAACAAAATTATCACTGAGAATATTACTATAGAATGGGCTCAGGAGTGGGACAGCACTGGCTATGGAGGTTAGAGATTATTTCTACTCTGGAGATCTCACTGTGCAATTCTCTGCTGGAAGGGATGTGTGTCATGCGAAGCTATAAATCGAATCAAAGACCTTCTTCCAGGAATGGCAGAATAATCATACTCCAAAGCAAGGCAGCTGGTTCTTTGTATTGCTTTGGGGAAAGGCCTGGACCTGCTTTGAGTTTTACAGCAAGCTGTGGCTTTCAGGCAGGCAACTCACCAAGGCAGCAGAGGAAAGCTCTGTGCGCAGCAGCACCACGTGGAATTTTGCACCAAAGATCATGCAGTATCTGATCAAACTTCAGCAAATCAGTGCTTTTATGGTATTTTCACTGTTTTTATGCATACACCTACAAAATTGGCATGGCTTTTTCATTTATGCTCCTGCAATACTTTAAGGCACCTTAATATGTATGTGGTACACAGCCATCTTCTTTCCAACATCAGTCCCGGCTGTTGCTATGGAAACTGCCATTCCCCCAGTTCTTATCTTTCTTCTACTTTTGTTGCTCTAATCATCCAAACTGCAAGTGATTCACACCACAAACACTGCTTCATCCTTTGTCTTGAACAACACGGTACATTTCACCTTCCCATCGCTTACGCCACTGTAAGTCCAGAGAAGCTGCTCCACGTGTCGGCGTGACAAGCTGTATGTCAGGGGCACGTTTTGGGATGATTTTGTAATTCAGGGCATCTTCTTTGTCTTACTTTTGATCTCAGAAAAAAAGCAAGCTGAAGGGAAAAGATTTCTCTTGATACTCACTTTCCAATCGCGTTGGGCAAAATTGTGAGCTGATTGTCATCCACTTTTAACGTGGTGAGCCTTTTCAGCAGCCCTGCAGAACAGGAAAGGAAGGAGGGAAGAAAAGTATTCCACGTTCATCTTAACTTTCTGTAATCTCCAGTATTCTCAGTTAAACAATAAACAAACACATTCCTGCCCCATTGAAAATATTCTGCATTACAATGCAGCGCAGATTAAACGTTGAGCCGAAATGCAACGAGTACAATATTAAGTGCATTCTGAAGTGCTGAAAAACGTGGAGAGAAATAAAAAGGAATAATACCCTGTGGCCTGATTAAAAGGTGCTCAGGTCCCAGAAGATCCCCAGCAAAACTACCTGAAGTAAATGCTGCACTTTGAGTGCTTCACAATACGTAGGAACAGACAACCGGAATCAGTCCTGAAGGCACTTGTGCATGCAGCTAATTCTTTTTGTTAAGAGAACTGCTAGATATTGAAGTGTCAGCAGATGCATTACTAGGTAACGTTTATCCAGGGAATGACACTTCTGCTTTGCACTGTGAAACAGGGAGATCGATACAATGGTAAAGACAGAAAGGATAGGAAAATCATTGCATCACAGTGGCTGAAACTGAGCTTGATACAGTCAGAAAATAAGATTCCCACCTTCTGGAAGTTGCTGACATTTCAAAGTCTGCTTTTGCCCTGAAGGAGTTCTGGAAACTCCAAAATAGCTTTACAAACATTTGTAATCAGCATTGGTTATAGTATAAATTAACTATTTACATAGAGCTAATTATTAAGTGGAATGCACCATAGTATGAAAGCTGAAGCAGATGAAAAGTACACTTCAAAGGGATAGCAGAAGCATTACTCACTTCCATCATAGTACATTTCTGTTGAAAAGCCAACATGTTCCAACAAACATCCAGGCTTCAACAGCACTGTCTTTTAAGAGGAAAAATTTCTACTAAACAGAACTGCAGCAAGCTGTCACCTGAAAATGCAGTACTGAAATGACTCTGCTTTGCTTCAGTTACACCTATTATGATTCAGTAATAGGAATTTGGAAATGAGCACTGAGTGCACAATTCACAATGTCAGCATCCTTCTGTACCAGAGTTATGTAACCTTGAAAAATCAATCTGCATATGCATATCAGAAAACTGCATCGAGAATCAACTGCAAGGCTGATGGTGAGATATCGCATCAGAGCAGAATGGGAAACAGCTGTAACAGCCGCTCAGTAACGTTCATGTAGTAGAGTTTTGTTGGCCAGCTATACAGTCTGCAGGCTTGACTTTGATAACTGAAACAGGGGAGGGTCCACAGTGCCACCATGCTGTGTATCTGGGGGCTCATCTGCTGGAAGCAACAGAAGAGAGCAGGGACCCGCAGTGTTCCTGGAGCAAACCTGAGGGATCGGCTGTCCAGAGCCACGTCCCTACAGACACCTTCCAGAAATCCTGCGTTCTGAATAATTCAGGAATTCTATATGTGCAGAATAGTCGAAACAGAAAAGGAATAGGTTGAACTATTTCTTCTTTTAATGCCATCACTGGAATTGCACTACTGTAACTAGTTTTCTTCAAGAGTTTAATACTGTTAATACAACCACTTTTATATTCCCATCCTAATTCAGACCAGATCGATAGTACCTTTATTTAGTTTCTTGAAAAATACAACTCAGAATAACCTACAGCATCTAACTATGGATTTTTTTTTTTTTTTTTTCTGAAGTTCAAAGCAGTCTTTATGGACTGCCCCAATACCAGATGTATGAGTGCACAATTAATTCCTTTGGAGTTTAATGGCAGTTCTTGTTCCAGCTTTATCACAAAGTGTAAAAACAGGAGCTTTTCTCACCTATGGAGTCTGGCAGTTGCTGCAACATATTTGATGACAACAGGAGGTCTTCAAGTCCTTCACATCCCGATATGTCCAAATCAACAGTTTCTATCCTGTTTTTTGACATATCCAGGTACACGAGCTGTTTTAACTTCCCTATAGACTTAATAGCACGTTACAGAGCGTTACTTCAACAGATAGACATGGCATGCCAATTTCCAAGTTTAAAGACCAACAACTGCAATACAGACTTCTCCTGGTTATCACAGCATGCTTTTCTATCTGTCTCACTGAATCAGTATTGGGATTTCTTCAGAAAGCTGCAGAAGGAAAGGCATGGGGCAGAGCTGAAAACCAGCTGCTCTGTGAGCCTAGGTGATAATTCTAAGCCCTATTAAAATGCTGCCCATTGCCATTAAACCAGCCTATAATCCTGCACCAAAATAAACAATGAACTCCAAACTGATTCGGGTGCTCTGGATTCATTAAATCTGGAGGGAATTTGAGTTCTCAGTGCCACATTGCTTTATTACTTTCTTTGGTCGGACCTGGATCCCAGGGACACAACTCAGCTCACCCACCCACAGCAGCACTGGGGTGTCATATGGCAGCAGTGCATTTCTGTGTCATATCGACTGCCTACATTTTGTGAAGTCTAAAATCAGGTTTCAGATATTCATAGTTCAGTTATGAGAGGCTAATCCCAACAGCTATAACATCAGTGAGCAGCTAGAGAAAAAATTCTCAGACTTCTTTGAAAATCTGTTGGCACGTGGAGTCTGAAGCCAACAGAAGCAATCTGCTTCTTGGTCCATTATCACAGGACGGTCACTTTGTTCTAGACATGACATTTCACCAAGAAAACCAGCAAAATTGATGCTCTTGCTTTCCTTACACTGAAATGTACCAACGGTGTCTGAGAAGACAGTGGAAAACGACTTCCCTTGCAATGCAAATTGCACAAGGCTCAGATAAAACAGGTACACTCCAATTTAATTACTATCACATAACAGCACAACATTTGGAAGGTCTTCATATGCATGGCTATTTTGAGCCTTTTATTTCCTGGTAATGATATGAGAATTAACTGAAAATATGCACCTATTCAGGAAATGCACATGCAGTCATTTGCTGCACGGTGAATTGTTCATCATTAGTGCCATAGATTAGATTACATAAAGTAAGTGTTCATACCCCAGGTAGTATTTGCAGAGAATTATTGTCCATCCACAATTCCCTCAGATTCTGTATTTGTTCGAGAACCTCAGGCTGAGGAAAAGAACAGATCACGTTATGGACACTTCCATCAAATGTGTCAGTTCAGCATCTCAGCACCTTAAGAGAGACATCTAAATATCTCCTGTAGCCTAAATTCCTTGGAATATTGCAACTCCCATAACAAGTTGTCTTCCACATGGTGCATTGGGCAGGAAGGAGCCCACCCACCCACAGCTCAGTGCCTCCATTCTATGTGCAGTCACATAACGTGTTTCTATTAAAAAACAATTAGTCAATAATTGGAAGGTAATTGATTTTGCCTGAGCTAATTCTACTGAATTTTCTTTTTCTTCTTTGATGGTTAAAATAACTACTAATTTCCAGGTTAAGTTAATTAGTGGTCATTTTGTGCTATTTGTTCCTGTGATGATTAACGACTCTCTTTTCCTCCGGTGTTCACTGAAGTTAATATAGATGATCATAATTCCTCCCCTCAACCTTAATTTTCTTCTCAGTTCCTCTTATTAGACAGACACTTTCCCAAAGGCAGCAGACTGCTCCTATTGCTGCACGTGGCCACAATGCCTTCATGCCTTTCAAGTCCGATGGCCAAGCCCAGAGCACAAAATGCCACAGGTGTCTGTGGAAAAGGGGCACCTCTTACCAGTTCAGAAAACTCATTATTGCCCAGATCAAGTCTCTCCAGCTGAGTCAGCTTGTGCATCGACCTGCAACAGATAAGGAAATATCTAAGGTGGAATTTTTCCTTGGAAACAGTTGGTTACCTTTTCCTTAGATAAGACTAAGGCTCAAGTGATATTGCTGTTGTAAAAAGAGTTAGACCAGATGGAAACTGCAAATGAGAACAACGCACTTCGTTTGGACATCAGCTAAAGTTCTGGAACCGGAAAACTAGCAACAATTACACCAATATCACAATAAAGTCTTGGTACACTTCTGCATGGTTTCTCAAGGAAAATGACTCATTTGCAAGCAACTGAAAACTATATCAATTGTGATAACTAAATGAGTTAACAAATTTATGATTGGTTTCTTTATGAGATTCTAAAAAGCTTTTTGCAGCAGAAATGCAAAGGGTGGCTGTTACCTCCCCAAAGCTGGAAGAGCACTGACCTGGTGTTGCAAAGGGATGGAAAGCAGCACACAGGTTTCAAACTCAGGGATCAGTTTGAGACCCGAGACCCTGGGCTGCAGGGCACAGCTGGGCTGGAGAGGAGCAATGCAATGCCAGCCCCAGCAGCTCGTCCTCCTGCCCAGCATTATCAGAGAGAGTGGGATAGGAAGGCAGCATATGAAAGCAAACAGAAAGTTAATTTCAAACATGCATTATGCAGTAAAGGGCTTTAAATGGGGAATCATCTGGATTTATGTCTGCAATGATCACCATGTAGGTAACGGCTAAAAGGGCACTTTTGTTGCTTGGGCACAGGTAACTCAAACAGTGAAATAAAAGTGAAAAACGACTGGGTGAGATTCTTGATTTAAGGAAGTGAGTGGGATAAATCTCCCTGGTTTATCTCCAAATTTACACTGTGAGAAAAAATGCTTCTCTCAATCACACGTGAGAACCACACGTGGCATCCATGCTCACCAACTGCAACAAGCACTTAGAATCCACATCAGTACGAATACAGGCAAACTTCTAAGAACACACAGATGTTTAAAAAGCAATGCTCAGAACACAGCACAGGCATCGACCCAAAGGAGTAATCCCAAAACAGCAAAGATAATTTCAAAACGGGAAGAGAACTGCTGAGCAACTCTGTAACACCAGCTGAAGGATGGAAGGGATCGTGATTCTCTTACTGGGAAGGTTCTTCTGCTCTCATATAGCACTGCTCACATCCCTGCTAGATGCAGACCACTGCCACTTCACACACTCTACAGTGTCAGAATCTACAATGTACAAAGCCAAGGCTGGGAAGTTGTATTCAAAATTACGACGACACTTGAGTTTAAATAGCATCTTCATTTGAATATATTGATCTCCATGGTTTATGATGAGTGACTTGATGTTAGTAAGTGATTTTGAATAGCACAGTCAATACTTTATAAAAGAGGTTATTAAATTTAAACCAAACAGCATTATAAATATTTCATAAAGATTGTAATCATTTTGAAAAACTGAAATAATAATGCTCATATTCCTCCAGTGCTGCACTAAACAAGGCATGTGGGACAGGGCAAGTGCTGTGCAGGGTGCAACGTGCCACAGCGTGCTGCTGCCATCAGCCTTCCCTCCTGCCAGTGTCCCTCACCCAGCTTTGGCTCTGCCAGCACTTCCTGGCATTATCTGGAGGTCAGCCTGGGCCAGGATCATAGAATCACAGAACCATTCAGGTTGGAAAAGAGCTCTAAGACCCCCAAGCCCAACCCATCCCCACCATCCCCACTGGCCATGTCTGTAAAACTGACCCCTCCCAAAAGGCACAAAACACAGCTGTCCTGTTATGGATAAACTTCAAATGCAATAAATCCAATCCTGCCTTTGTTTCCATGGACATGACACTGCTGCTGCAGAACTTCTTGCTCAATCCTGGCAGACCAATATGCTCTGAACACAGCACTACATTACGGTGGTGATAAATAAAAAAAACAGAAAGAAATAAAAGGATACAAATAATTAAAGAATTTAGTACAAACTAGAACTACTCTACTACTTAGAGGCCCTCTGAAGTACTCAGAGTTGATCCTAATCCAAAAATGATCACAGTCTCTACCGATGGGACCGCTGCTATTGACCATTTTATCTCTGTATGCAGTATCAGAAACAAAGCCAATCATTAAGGATGCTACAATTAAGCAGTGGAGATTTGCTTTGACATTTCAATTAGAGAAAAATGATGTGATAGGGTTGGATAGAGAACATTGGGCATATTTATTATGAGAAAACTTCATGTTTTGTTTTCTAAAATACTTTAAAAAAAATCGTTTGACAAAAATGCAAATATCCTTCAGTAGAAGGCCTTTTCTGCTAAGCATATGCTATTGAAATGAAAAAATCATGTAGATAAACAAATACTTGGCTCTTACGCTTCAGAAATCATGTATTTTATTATTTTCTTTAGGCAAACAGCCTCCACAACTGACCTCCTGCATTCCTCCATCTTTCAGCTCAACTCAAGGGATGAACATTAGGGTCACAAAGGAAGACCAAGCATTGGAGGCGCTTCTGTGCTTTAGAGAAATTAATGTTCTGCAGGGAAGAGTTGTTAGAATACATGTGGGCCTCTTCGGTGGAAAAGTAACACCTATTTGTGGAAGACAAGGTGCAAACCACGACGATGTAGTTCAAACCTAAAGCACGGAGTGGTTAAATCTGAAACAATACTTATCAGTATAACTATGATTAGTCAAGACTGAGTGCACATGATTAAACAGAAAGTGGCTTTTTATACACTATACCGTGACCCCCCCCTTCTAAGCCAGTAATAGAACTAGATTGATTCTCTCCAATTCCCAGCCTACTTCTTACTCCATTTTTGTTCCTATAGTATTCATTACTTTGAAATATTATTGCTATAAAACCAAAAGAGATGATGAAAATATTTTATCTTTCAGTAGCATCTCTTCAGTATGCAAGAGCATCTGGAAGACTGGGAGCCATTCACAAAGCAGTAAGTGCTTCACTGGCACAACACACGAAGGCAGTGAAGGATAATGAAGTCACCTGCAAGCACGAAGATTTTCCACTCATTTCCCCAAAGGGTTCTGTTTGATATTATGCTCTCCATTAAAATCTTAGCTAACGATGTCTTTAACCCCTCTGGTCCTCTAACTCCACTGTAATTCTCTTTGGAAATATCATGCAAGAGCTGACTGTAATTTTCCAAACCCAGACAAAAGCATTTTTTGAACAAAGCCGTAACGTGCTTAAGTCAGATCAGTTACACTCAGTATCTCATTAAATAACTTCTAAGTCACTGAAAACGTTTAAATCTGGTCTCGCTTGCCGCATTGGAAACTTTCACCATTGTGCCTTAATTATTATTAGTCCAGTTCGCATTTCTGACGCTCAGGTACAAGATGCAAATATTGAATACAAATGTTTTTTAATTAAGTCATCTCAATGGAGAAAGCAGTTCCACTGGTAATTGCAAACACCTTTTGATGACAGACTGCCTCACTGCCACTAAGATTCTCATTAACTTTATGAGGATCCTTTCCATGAATGCACATTTCTCTTGCAGTACACATGCAGGACAAATGACTGCAATTACTCAACCACCATTGGCCGGTTGCTGCTTTGGACAGAGCACCTCAGCACGTGAGCATTGCAATTTCATCATTGCCTACACCCGCAACGCTGAAGGTTTTCCCATCAGAGCACTGGCTGTATGCACACTCACAAGTGTTTCACTCTCATTTCCATGTTTCATGTTTGTATTCTATCCATCTGAACGTAACATTTACTTTAAAAGTTCTGTTTTACAGCATTGTAAATTGATTATAGAAAATAACTTTTAACTACAACTTTGAAACACGATGGCACAGTTTCTCATGACACACAGACAAATAGTTTCAGAAACAGCAGCATTTGCATGGAGGCAAATGAATTTCAGCTATTTGCTATGGGACTCTGCCAGAAGACAAAGCACACTGCAAAGGTGCCCACAGGGACGAACATCCCACCCCATCTCCCATTGCTCTGTGATATTTTTGTCTCTTTCATACAACTGCTTGTATTTTTCTTCCAAAAAGATCCATTACACTTCTTTATGTGTGTGGTCATTTTAGGACGGAGGAGCAGGGAAGGTGCAATTATGAGTAATGCTCAGTTAAATATTCACTGCTTCAATGACGTAATGTAATTTAATTAATGCGATAATAAAACTTGCAGCCAAATTTTTCACATAAATCTTAATCCAGATCACATTTGGATCCATTCCTCCATCCATAGCAACTGCAGGAGTTACATGGAGGAGATTGCAGAGCTCACAGAGGGGTGCGCTGTGCAGTGTAAGAAGCTCATGAGAAAATACAAGTGCAAAAACCAGCATAAAGAGAAACATTACTGAATATTTGGTGAAAAACCAGCACTACTCGCACCAGTTTGAATAACATTCACAGTACATAAGATGTAACAAACTACAAAATTCAGTGGCATCAGTTAGAAGCCGTTGTGATTACATACATTGCCTAACGTATGTTCTTGCATGTTCGCTTTCATTACCTTCTTTAGAAGTTACTTACCTGCACGCTGTAAATACATTAAATCACCAGGAAAATGCCTTCCTTTAACAGCTCATGGAAAAAAAAAAACAACTCAACTACCACAAATTGTTTCAGTGAAATCATGGCATCGTTACCAAAACCCCGCTCGGTGTCATGGCAGGCATGAAGTGGTGATGAAGGTTTATTCAAAACCTTGATTACAAACTTCTGCTCACACCTTCTTTTATCCCCACATAAAGAAGTGTGCATGTAGCTAACAGAGGTATCTCCTAAAGGTTAAAATCCATGAGTACAAAGCAGCTGTGACAGAGGCAGAAACACAACCAAAGATGTGACACAACACAAATGCACACCTCTTGTGCCCCAACGACAGGACTGGCGGAGTGATTACAGTCACACACTGCATTTCCTTGAGCAGCAGCTTGCAGTTATGTTTGTATGAGTTTGTGATAAACAGATACCAGTCTTCCCCAAAGAATAAAAAGCAACTAACAGCAAACATGCTCCCACTAATGGAGCAACTGCTGTATTCATCTCAAACAATGTTTCCCCGCACTTTTATTGTATGCAGTAATTTTTATGTTGAAGTTATTAAAAACATCACATTCAGAAGACTCTTCCATTTCCAGGACCTTAAACCTTACAATATAACTTTATTAATTAACCAGTTCAGGAGTTGCATTGTAAAAACATACTGTTAGTCACCTATGTTAAGTCTTGCAGAACAGTTAAATTTTAAACAGGGATGAAGTATCACATCGCATCACCTGTTTCCTTACGCTACACTTCATGGGCTACATGGAAATCTCAGCTTTGAGCCAGGCTGGATGTGGCTCTGGGCAGCCTGGTCTGGTGGTCGGCAGCCCTGCACACAGCAGGGGGTTGAAATTAGAAGAGCACTGTGGTCCTTTTCAACCCAGGCCACTCTGTGATTCTATGACTTTCAGTGAATCTCAGGACAACGCACTCCATGCCCAGAATGTTAAATATTCTAGGTATTGGAAAGCAAAGAACCATGTGTATAAATTAATCCGTCATAATCAAATCTACCTAGGCTTCAAAATAACAGAATATGTGTAATGAAAAACTGGTTCTGAGGATTGTTAAATTGTTATACGTAGAGTGAAATATATGCATATATGTGAAATAACTACCAAAACAGCATTTATTTCAACTTCAGTTGTATTTAAGAACGTCTATATTGCTACTTTAAATATCAACTCACAAATCAGAGAATATAGCAAAGATCATGGGATGATGCCTAAACTAACTCTGTGTTGCTTTGCTGTTTCTCTATGGCCTGATCATTACTACAGCCAGGAGCAGGCAGCCCACCTGGAACACCACTGCAAAACGCAGCCAGACTGCTAATCTGGACCAAACCTACTGGAGTAGGAGGCAGGCTCCAGTACCCCTGTGCATAGCAGCGTGTTTTGGTTCCACAGCACAGTTTAGGAAAACCACCTCAACGCAGCCAACTCAGGCTGATGCTCCTGACGCTGCCATTTCTGGCACCCAAAGATCTGCAGCCTCCACCTCCAGTGCTGCTTGTGCCACTGAACACGCTCAGCTGATGGTGAGGGCACACTCTCCGTCTTCCAGTGCTAAGGTTAGAAAAGCCAATCTCAATGACCGAAAGATGGAACTGCTGGTTCAGAAGATGTCTGAACACAGCCATTGACCTACGGCACTGAAGGCTCGGGAGACTTTACCTAATCCCATGCCAAGGGTTTAAAATAAAAAGCACCACTAAGAAAGACGTCCTCCACACAGAAATTGGAAACAGAGCTGTTGCAGGACTCAGTCAGAACAAAACCACGCAGGTCATTCTGCAAAAAACCTCTGTGTGCTAAACGTAAGGATGCCAAAAGCACATCACTGAGCTAAAGCAAGGCTTTCTGCACAGGGACCTAAATCCCACCCGTTTTTGTTTGTGGTGGAAACAGATCAGGTCTCCAAATGAACCTCTTGGCTCAGGACCTGGCAATGAATCACAGTGGAGCTGGCAAGGTTTGCACAACTGATCACAGAGAAAGGCGAAATCATCACAGCTTTGACCCTTGATGGCACACCAACTTCTTTCCCAACATGGCTTCCTAAGCATTGGGAGCCACCTTGACACACAAGGCTGAAAATACCTCTTTGTCCCCGACCTTCCATTTGCCAGATAGCAGGGAGAAGGCCCAAGCTAAATATCAACTTGGTCACAATATCAGCCAGGATGAACCAAGTCCAGTGAGTATTAATGAATCCTGAGGAGTAAAATCACCTGAACAATCTAACCTGAAAGCAAGAACCAAAGAATGTTGCCCTCAACACATTTCACACTTAGCAGACAGTTTGATTCCAGATTCTACTCAAAAGCGGCCCGAAGATACCAACATGTAGAAAAAATAGGAACATTCCTGCAGCTAAAGCCACAGAAATGAAATGAAGGTGAGCTAGGAAAAGACAAGGATGAATCTGAGAGGAAAAGTGATGTGACTGACAAACAATCTTTGTACTAATTGAGGAAGAGGGAGGGCAGTAATTACGATATAAAAATAAAGACCACTGCAAACCATTCACATATATGTGTTCTACAGTTTTTCAGAATAGTCAATCATATCTCATAAGTGTCAGAACATAAGCAGCCGAGAGCCTTCGAGTTTTGCACCATATTTCTGATTTCTCAGGTTACATAAATAAGACATCTCACAGGGCAGAGGATTCCCCAGTGCTAGAGGGAAGGGGTGCCAAAGGCAACCTTCTGCACTACAGACCAGAGCTTGGGCTCGGCGCTGCCTGGCTGGCGGCCTTCAGGGGATGACTGATGTGCTGCAGGGCGCGGGTCAGGCCGTCCTTGCAGACACATACGAGGTACAGCTTCTGCATCTTGATGCAGCAACAAATACAAATGTCTCTAAACTCCCCTTGCGGTTTTAACTGCATGCAGGAGTTTTCACTCTGCAGATGTTTTTTAGTCAGGCAGAATTAAAAGAATACCAACTTTTGGTGCTCTGAGCATACTGAGCAATTTCCTTGCGTACCATAACACAGCCATACTCAAGAAAGCTGAGCACGCTAATTAGATCTCATTAATAACAGTCAGAGAGAACTCTTTGTGTCTTTAGCTCCACAGTGATCTGGGAGGGGCTCAAGGTTCCGGTATAATTAAGAACAAAATGAGTGGAAGGTGAACCAGAGTGATTCCTCATGGTTGCACCTGCCCTCCCCACCCACCGCTCTGCACTGTGAAGACTCTATCTGGAATTCAACCCTGCTAGCCAAGTATAAAATAGGAATCAAATTTGGATCTGCTAAAGGGAAGTTTTGCATAGAATCACAGAATGGCCTGGGTGGAAAAAGAGCTGCTAACCATGGTTCCCAGGCTGAACTGTGGTCAGGGTTACCCCGGGTGGCAGAAGTGCCAGCACTCCTTCAGAAGGCTACAAGAAGTGTGGCTGTGTCACCTCCCCATGGGACAAGTGGCGAAAAATGGCCACTGCTCCCTCTAGGCACCAAGAATTAGGGACACTCTTGTGGCCCACAGCGACGGTCACACACTGCCCTACAACAGGAAAGCCACACAAAGCATTTTTACGCACCTTCCCTCAGCAGCAAGCACGTTTAGCTTAAAACAGCCTAACAGAAAGATATGTGGTAGTAGTGCCTTATTAAAACACTGGCAATGGTTTAATAATGTATTGCCAGAGTGCTAACTCTTTTGGAATGTGATTTATTAAACTCAGCCAGGGTTACTATTTAAAGAAAACAGGCCATCATGAAAGATGAAAACATTTGTAATCTCGAAGTGCAAGAAACAGTTTACATCTTTATAATAAACTAGGCAAAAAGTGGAGCAGCCTTTCAGAAATAGCAGTCTGAAGCAAAGCTTTTAAGCCTATATTTAGATGTTCCTGGACATGTTCTCAGCTGATATAAATTCAGTTCCGTTGACTTCAACACACTTCACACAACCTGTGGTTTTGCAAATCGATTTCCTAAAACAGCAGCTTGGAGGTGGCAAGGATTTCAGCATCATAAATATTATTGAAATGAATGGGACTAATGTTCTTAAGTCACAAGAATGATTTGTATAATTTCATTTTCAGGATTAATGGAAATAATAATTATCAGATCTACAAAGAACGTTTAATAGCTGAAAAGTCTGAATGGATTTTGCCACGTTTTGGATATCTGAATATCTTTCTGAATCTTTTATTGGCTCACCGCTGCTGAGACGGAACCACAGAAACAAGTGAGACCATATCTGCAGCCCTACAACATCAAAAAGACAAATGTTTGTACTTATCTTAAAGGCAAAGCAGAGCAATACTGAAATAGGGAACAAGAATAAAATGTCTTTATCTGACAGCGTCTCAAACAATGCTTTGAATTGCCAAGATGCTCCTCAGTGATACATGCCATTTGCTGTACTAAAATGGTACTTACAGAGGAATGCCAGTATTCAATACATACAATGTTTAAGCTACTTTTTTGTGTGTTTCTTTTATTTTTTTCAATTCAAAATGAAGTTTTAGCTAGATGAAAGTAGAAGATCTTTAGTTCTCTATTGGTAGATACTTCCAATTTGCAAACCTAACTTCTGTGAAATACCTGCTGTTAATTTTGATGTGTTCTGCCAAAGCTGGATCTAGTCTACGTGACTTTACATTGCCTCAAAAACAAGTTGCTACACATTTCTTCTATATCTGAATTTTTAAGAACTACTTTTGCAGCTCTTCGATGTACAGAATTATTGCTTAATCCAAAGAGGGGCAGCCAAAACACAAAGATTCTAATAATAACTTTAGATATTTAGTAAAGAAAAACAAAACAAGATTACCAACATTATTGCCTACAGTAAATAATTCCAAAGAGTCATTTCACAGCATTTTTGGCAGAAAACATGCACATCAGCCTCCATTCTCACAAATAAGACTATGTGTCTAAAACACATTGCCAGTATAAAGTCATATTTTATTCTACTCCATACAGTTATATTTCATTCTAGTCAAAACCTGAAACTGCAATCAAGACTAAAAACCTCAGCTTACATTTTGAGATTGAAAAGGCACGAGCACAAAAAGGTTCATCTTAACACCAGGAAGGAACCACCTTCACCATATCCATTGGTTGTGACACTCCTGCCTCGAGCTGATAGGTAAGAAGTGTACACAGATCGCATGAAAACTGATGAGACAGAGAGATTTAGAAAACAAATCTTTCGGAGATGTTCTTTAGTTTCTGTTTTAACTCAGTACAACAGAATAAGGAATGTTGACTTCATCAAAAGCACATCAAACTGCTAATCAACACAAAGAGCCTCGCAACATACGTGGGTCACTGGTGATAAAACCTCACCCCTTTTGGTTGATTTCAGCCAGCACAGTGAATAATCCCCAGGATTGACTTCACATAGGAAACAGACTTCATGTAGCAGCACACCAACAAGTTCAAACCATCAGGACCAAACCAGCAACACACGCCATCTGATTCAAGCTTTCCACAGTTTTCTTGTGGAAAGTGAGTTTGTGATGAGAGGTGATGGCCTTAAGTTATGCCAGGAGAGATTCAGGTTGAGTATTATGGAAAATCTCTGCTCCAAAGAGCGCTCAGCACTGCACAGCTGCCCAGGGGTGGGGGGTCAGCATCCCTGGGGGCGTCCAGAGCTGTGGGGAGGTGGCACTGAGGGATGTGGGCAGTGGGCATGGGGAGCCGGGAGGGCTTCTCCAACCTTAATGCTTCCTGTGATAGAATCATAGAATAACCTGTCCTATTTGTTCCTCTGCCAGCCATTCACACCTGTGTCCTCATCCTTGCAGGAGTTCTCTCCCAAGCTGCCCACCCTGGCTGTGTGTGCAGAGACAAACACCAGCTTATCCCCCAGCAGCTTCTGCTTCCTTAGTGTAAGCAACACGGCATCTTTGGAGCCTTCTCATATGGGAATGCCACATATGTCCTGCATGCATCCTTTTTCCTATTTTTCTATTATACCTTTAGCTTTCCCTGAGCCTGGCTTCATTTTGAACTTTTTCAAATGAGGTCTCATTTCTTATACAATATCACAAACATTTCTTTATCTCTAGTGGAAATACTTTGACAAAGAACATCTAGCTTTGTCAGGGCTCTATTATATAGATGACTCAGACATCTCACATCCTAACAAGACACTCATGCTTTTTTCCCTCTAACACAATTGCTGACCGAAGAACCCCTCACTTACAGCATAATTCCTCATTAGTCCCTCAGAACATGACCTTGCACCCTGCATTCTTAAGTTTAATCCAGTTTTAATTTCTCATATTCAGAACTCCATATTTCTTCCTATTCTTCCAAACTTCCTGAGAAGTCCCATTTTTTCCAAACACCACCTGCTAAGGGTCCCCTCTCAGTAATGTCTCCATTGTACATTATTTGCTAAAAGCAAGGCAGAGCAAAAAAGACATAATTCCCAAATGAAGAGCTCTAACACCTACTGTCAAGAAAATCAAAGAAGAGATGAGAAGCCACAGCTTCATGTGGGAGCAGTGAGTCACACGGATGAGTACAAAAAACACCAGTATTTTCTCGTCCCTTACCAGCACCTACTGTTTCTCAGACACTGGTGACTCACCATTTACAAATGCAGTTCCTACAATTTTTCAATTTCATCCATTTCTACCGAAAGAAATCCCACAAAACTCTGAGAAGGTGTTTTCCTCATCTCAAACAGCTCTAAAAGCAAGGATCACACTAATTACTTCAATTTACTCAAAGGCATTTAAAAGAAAAAATACAGGCAGATTGCCTGGCTGCTTTCTGTAAGCAACAGCACAGATACAGCCTTCAGGCTCTTTGTGAGGACAGGAAGCACCTTTGGCTCCCCCAGGAATCCAAAAGGATACAAACGTCCCAAAGCATCCAGTTTAGGAGTAACATGTCTGCTAAAGAATCATAAAGGCTGGAAAAGATCCTCCAGCTCAAGTCCAACCATCAACCCATCACCACCAGGCCTGTTAAACAAGTCCCTAAATGCCACTTCTACACCAGGTGGCACTTGAGTTGTCACTGTTCTCCCACTGGGATGGCAGGGTGAATTGGTGCCACTGGCCAACACGCTTGCACAAAGAAGAGTCAACAAGAGTGGTAACATCTACATCAATGAGGAGAACTTAATTACTCACTGCATCTCACTGCCACTGGACTGTCTGAGACCAGCTATAGGATGTATTTGAGTAACATTAGCCACTGAACATAAACCAAGAAAGGAGGAAGAGAGAGACAGGGGTATACATAAGTCCCTATGAAGTGCAAATGAATATTTATGGCAGAGCTTCAATAGACTATTGGATAACTTAAAATGTTTTTGTTGCTACAGAAATGTGCTCGGAATGTTCCTCTCCAGCTAAGCTGTAAATTCAGGTAGTAGCTGAAGAATGGATGGAGCTTTACTTCAATTAGTGCAAGAACTGCACTGCCCTGACACAACCAAACAGAGTGATGAACCCTGGGGCAAGGAACCATCTCTGAGCTTGGTTACATGCCAGTGTTCCTAAACATTTCCCTCAAAAAGAGGGAAAAAAAAAAAAAAAAAAAAAAAAAAAAAAAAAAAAAAAAAAAAAAAGAAGAAGGAAAGGAAAAAAAAGAAGGAAAGAAAAAAAAAGAAGGAAAATAGGTATTTAGACTTGGGGTTGGGTCAACTGTGGGCTAGCCAGGTGAGGCTAGACCGTTTCTAAAGTGCAGAGAGTGAGAGTGCAGCTTGCCTAAGGCAGGCCAGGCATGGCGTTTGGATACCAGGAAGCCCATCAGTTACAGGGTATATGCAACTCTTCAGACCTTTCTACTCACAGTGGTGAGGCACTGGAATAGAAGAAGCTGTGGATGCCCCATCCTTGTAGGTGTTTAAGGCCAAGTTGGATGCGACTTTGGGCAGCCTGAGCTGCTGGGAGGCAACCAGTCCATGGCAGGATGGTTGGAAAAATACTGATAACATTAAAGGTTCATTCCCACCTACGCAGTTCTATGATTCTAAACCTCAATCTTCATGCCACCCTCACCTCCTCCTTCCCTACTGACACTGCACTTTCACCATCTTCTCTTCTGCTCCAGCCCTAACACAGTGCTACTGCTGCTCCTTCTTGGCTAGTTTTTGCCAGCTTAGCTCTCAGATGACCATATGACAAGTGAGACAGCATATACATGTATGTGCATATAGCATAAATTAGATATATGCGTATTTGTACATACATGCATACTTAGATAAAATACACATGTGGGTACAGCTATATAAATGCATGCACACACACCAAATGCACAGTTGCACACAACCTCTACATACCACTGCTTCCTACAATGCTGGTGTCATGATATTATAGGGGATTTTAGGCTTTACTAATTTCATTTTCTGTTCTACAAGAGGTTTTAATTGGCCTGAATGTACCGGTTCCTTTCAGCACCAACACAACTGACTGGTCCTTGGTTCAAGGTATATACAACAGCCCTTATTAATAATACATAATTCAAGCAATAATCAAACTCTTGGGAAAAAAAAGTCAACATGGACATAAAAATTGTCTATGCTATTGTAAAGTCAGTCTAACATATCTATCTTACACTTACAAGAAAAAAAGAACTGTGAAAGTAATCATAGGATAAGCAGGTGCCCACTGGTAGCACTCGGTTACCACCGATATTCTGGATTCACATTCATTTTGAACATAGAAGTCTGTGATTTTCCATCTTTCAGGTAGAATATCAGCCTGTGTTTGGAAGGTTTCCCCCTTAATGGAACATTTATTGAAACTAAACAGCCAGAAAATAGGCACCAGGCCTCAAACTGCCATCAGCACTGAAGCAGTCCAGCTCCAAGCAGTGCAGATCAGCTCCTGCTGCACGACTTAGGGCTGACTCACCTCACACTGGGGTTGTTCCCTGCAGCGTAGGCAGCACAGCCATGACTTCTGCACTGTGAATTTTCATTCAAATCATTTTCTATAACTTCCTACAAACAACCAATTGGTAAGAAGAGGTACTTTGTGTAACGAAGCACATTAGCAAACAGAAGTGCTCAGCATTTATCAACATATCCCACATAGCAGGACTTTACGTCCAAAGGAAATTATCGAGTGCTGGGCACTGGAGGTGCTGGGTTAACCCCACAGCTGGGAGTCACTGCCAGCCCACCGAGGGGCTCAGCTGGAGTGCCTGCACTCAGAGCCCTCCGTGCAGGACAGCCCCATAACGCAGCACAGGGGTCACAATCCCAACACAACATTTATTTGGTAAATGGTTTCCAAACACCAACACAGACACCGCTGGCCTGATAATTAACCACTAGGTACAAAAGGCCTCATTGTGCATTCATACAGGAAAACAGCACTTCAATTTGTACAGGTGAGACAAAGCCACACAGGCTGGAGCTGCAATTAAGAGTGGGAAACGGATAAAAGGTTAGAGTGGTGTGAAAGCTGTATCTGCACCAAAGTGGGAGTGCTGAGACAATACTGTGAGCACCTACTGCACAGTCATCGCATCAGGAGCGCACACGCACACTGCACAGCACTAATCAGGAGAATTGTTAACTCCTGGTTCACTGCTGTGATTTTAAAGCAGAAAACTATGCTTCACA
This sequence comes from Centrocercus urophasianus, assembly GCF_019232065.1. Classification (NCBI taxonomy): domain Eukaryota; kingdom Metazoa; phylum Chordata; class Aves; order Galliformes; family Phasianidae; genus Centrocercus; species Centrocercus urophasianus. The sequence goes on along the minus strand of NW_024884733.1, from coordinate 28,336,728 downwards.
ATCTGCTACCTCCCAACAACAGCCTCCTCCGTGCTGCTATGCGTCAGGTTGGTGACAGCAGCATCTCCACCTCAGTGCCACCACAGACACAGCCTGCAGGGACAGGGCTGAGGCTGTATCCCCTCACCAACCACTCATGGTCACTTATGCACGTGTGTGCATGTATTTATATGAGTATATATGCAGCTATATATGCTCTAACATAGAACAGAGTTGTGCAAGTAACTTAAATGTATTATTTATTGCAAATTCAAGAGAAATTAAGTGGGGTGTTTTCTGTTCCACTAGATGCAATTGATAAAAAGTGCAAATGTACTCACAGGCGTTTATAGCATCGAACCCAGAGCTGCTGCCACATCCATTGACAGCTGCTGAAAATCCCTGCACAGAACAAAGCACCTACCTGGGTAACACTGAACAGCTGACAAGCACACAGACTATGCACACTGAGGAGCAGGAAGGAAAGGTGGAGGTGCTCACTGCGTGCACCCACCTTCCTCATAGTGGGTATCCACCTTCCCCACATCTCTAGGATGCATCTCTAGGATGAGGCCTCACATTGCAGAAGGGAAGGTTCAGACTGGATATTGGGAGAAATTTCTCTTCCTAAAGAGAGCAGTCAGATGCTGGCACAGCTGCCCAGGGGTGGAGGGGTGGGGAGGTCACTGTCCCTAGAGGTGTTCCTGGGTTGTGGGGTTGTGGCACTGAGGGCTGGGGGCAATGGAAGCTCACTGTGCTTTTCCAACTGTAATGGTTCTCTGGTTCTATGATCCATTCTGATGCATCCACCTTCCTCAATTCGCATTTAGGACAATTTATCTTTGGTGCAAATTTGCCACGTGCCATCCCACTGTGCACACACATCCAAATAAGGAAAACAGAACAGAATGGCTAACTATAAAAGGACAGAAAACATCTTCAGAAATGTTTGAAAAAAGGCATGAAAAGTAATAACACATCTTTATTCAAGCACCTCGGGAGCAGGAAACCTGCCAGACTCTATGGAAAGGATATAAAAGGAATGCTCCGAAAGAAAGGTCACAGCAGAAAATCTAAATTAATTTGCATTCAGAGTTTGGGCCAGCTCCCATGCTGCAGTGCTCACCCACAGAGTCAGCTGGAGGGTTTGTCTTAAGCAGAAGTCAGAATAAAGCAGGAAAAAAAAGGAACAGAGCAGAACTGCTGATGGAACTTGGGTTACAAGCTCAGACAGCGTGCATGTATCACACATGGCACCTCAGTGCTGGGTGACGGGAAGCCTGTAAGCAACGTCACAATAACTTCTGCATCACTGCAGGACACATTGAGGAGACCATGTATCAGTGACTGCCATCTGTACCAGGCAAGTTAACAGAAGCTCTTCTAACGTGAAGGGATACTCGAAGAAATATGACACATTAGGGGAATTCAGCAACGTTTTTGTGATGAGAAAGGATGACTCAAACTCCTGGAGCCTATCAAAAGAGTACAAGAGATCTGGACAGTGAAGTCTACCAAAAGCACGTGTGGAGGTCCATCACTGGGACTTCTTAACATAGCACCTGTGTGAAGAGAGAGGGTCTTCACATGCATGAATTGGAAGAAACAGGATTTTTACGTGAGTGGGAGGAGCTGCCAACAGCTCCAGGCTCCTGCTGCTGACTTGGTAAGTGACTCAGAAAAGGATGCTGACCTACAGGAGGTTTTCAAAACAAAGCCATTTGGGCCTTTCCAGGAGCTGTTATCACTGCCACAAGCAGGGCTGAGGGCAAGGGAGGGGACCTGTGGGACCCAAATCACCAACAGTAGCACACCAACGGTGCTCTCCTCCCTTGACAGCCTCCTGCCTTCCCTTGTCTTTCCATCCAGGCTAGAGTACAGTGCTACCCTGCAGGATAGAAGCTGAGAATTGCAGCCCTCCACTCTGAGAAACAACTCAAACACAGAATAATTAAACACTGAAGCACAAATTGCCTCATTCAAAACCCACTGAAGCTAGTCAAAATCTCTGCACTGAACTTAATTGCTTCAGTTTGGGTGCAAAATGCCTGAAAACATCAGTGGCAATTGGAAAGCCTCACCTTCAGCTTCACATACATATTCAGCAGGGTAGCATTTACAGAGCAGAATGCTACAGAGCTACTGGGAGCTGTGCTCTATTAAGCATTGCCCTGAGCCATTACACAGCGATATTACATGTCATTACAGCAAGAAAAGATCACCTCTACCAAACACAATAATACGAATTATCCTGGTTGGGTCTTTGAGCCATGGATAGCACCTGCAGAGGTGTTACATTGCTCAAACCTCAGAGCCTCGGTCAGAAGCTTGCAAATGCTCCAGAAATTTTAACAGGAATTGAAGGAAAAACAAAACCAACCAGATTCTTTCCTGATTTTGTTGCAAAAGTTACTGCTTTGATAAGGTATTTGAAAATATTTGCAATATTAGCCAGAGATTTCCAGAGATTTCCTAATGCCCTGAAGCTCTTGGAAACACGTATGTTTAATAACTGTGTAAGACAGAAAAGAAATAGTTGTTTTTAGAAAGCAGTTTTGTGAAGAGCTGTACAGTCAACATACAAATATTTTCAGCATTTAAGAAGTAGCAGCAAAGTCTTCTGAAGACAAAGTACTGCTGATGGAGAACAGGAACACCCTGCACTGCACTCCTGCACACCAGGGCACTCCTCCAGCCCACCACAACCCAGCACAACAGCAGAACTGCAATGTTTGCTACGTCTGTCCCAGAGAAAACTCTCTGCACTGCATCAATTTTCCACCACAAAGTATCAGGGAATACACTGATATGTTTGGACTTGTTTTACATGCAGAAAAATTATGACAAACTCAGTCAACGGAGAGCTCTTGTTGTGTAATGCAAGGCCTATTAAGGTGGTGAGGCAGTGGCACAGGTTGCCCAAGGAGGCTGTGGATGCCCCATCCCTGCAGGCATCCAAGGCCAGGCTGGATGTGGCTCTGGGCAGCCTGGGCTGCTGGTTGGTGACCTGCACACAGCAGGGGTTGGAACTGATGAGCGTTGTGCTCCTTTGCAACCCAGGCCATTCTACAATTAAAGAACACCACTTTGGAGATCCCTGCTCTGGTGAGGGAGCTTCCTTCCAACCAGCAGTTATTAATATTTACTTTGATGATTTTGTAACTAAATTTGGACACTTGGCACTTGGTTACCATGGATACGTTTTACAACAACCTTGACTTGTTGACTGAGTGGCAAAAATAGAGCTACAGTAAACACAAAGCACATTTAATTGCTGTTTATGCCAAGATGCTAAATGCTTCCCTTAGAAAGTCTTCATGCACACACAGCTGACAGCACAGCACAGAGGACAGACTGACGTCTGCTTTTTGGTAACTTTTCGTTGCACGTGATTTAAGTTGCATTTGACATGGTAACAGCACTGAGCAGATGCTACTTCCAAAGGTCTGATGGAACACTTCCAGGTTAGTTAAGAGCAGAAGCACAACATTAAAATGAGGCATTCACCTTCCTTTTCACTTTTCTTCGCACAGCAGAAGCACCAAACAAACTACCAACCATCAGTAGGCTCCTCTGTTCACAATGCACCAAACAAACAGCAGGTTAAGAAGGAAAGCTCTGCAGTACACATCTGCAGACCTGCCCCATCTGCCCCAACACCAGGCTGTAAAACCCCTCCGGCTTATAGGGCCGCATGCATTTCCTGACTGAGGTTGCACACAGACCAGCACTGCACTCGGGGCCATTCTTTCTCCCCTCTCTCTATTTCATACTACAGCTGTGCCTCCTTACCACCATTCTGAAGGGCAGCGTTTGCACAAGCAGAAGCCCTTCTTTCCAGTCTGCCTCAGCAGAGCACAGCAGAGCCTCCTGCTGCAGCAGAGATGAGACCGACCGCCCACAAGGAACGTCTCCCTTGGTTACAGCACTCAGAGCCTCCATCCTGCCAGAGCCATCAGCAGGAAGTCACTGAGCTCAGCCACGGCCAGCTCAGTGCTGCTGCACCCAGAGGTAGTGCACCCAGGAGGGGCTTGCAGACACTGCAGGGGTGGCACCTATGCTGCTGAAGCAAAGGAGATTTGCCTTCTTAGTAAGGCTGACACAACTCCTGCCCCGCTGCCATAAGCCTCAGTGCACTCACAGCCTGCAGACAGGAATGACCCCAAAGCCACAGCCCTGCTCTCCTGGCACATCAGTGAGGACTGAAGGGCCTGCTTTGTTTCTCAAAAAATGCACACTGAATTCAGAGCAGAGAAAATAGGATGTCTGCACACAAAATAAGTGTTTCCCACTGGTATCAGAAATACATCCTTTAACATAAAACATGACTTATCTCTGAAAAGGGTCGTTCTGGGCCTTTAGGGAAATACCCAAGCGGAGCAGTGAAAGCATCACGTCCCACATAGGGAAAATTCCTGCATTTCAGCTTTTAGTGAATGCGAGATTGCTAAGCAGAGTGCTAAATAGCACACAATGCAGTGTTAGAAGTGTCCTAAGTGGAGTCCTCCATCACCACTGTAAGCCTCATCTACAGTGAGGACGTACAGCCTCCATTTGGAATGATTCCCAGAGCCGTGGGTATTTTTTCATTGGTACAGATCCTTGCATAGAAAGCACACAATGCTGGTTGGAATTCAGAAGTGTATTCCTTGCTTTCCACGGTGGAACTCCCTGCATGCAGCATGGGAAGTGTAGATGTTCACCTCTCATTTACCACTTCATTTTCAAAATACCACTTAAATGTTGGTCAAATGATGGCAGTACCAAGATAAATACCACTGTTTGAAATAAATGGTAAGATGGCCATTTCTCAACATTCTGATGACACGAGTTTCCAAACAGTACCATAAGCAAGCAAACGCACTTTGCTTCCTCACAAACCCTACTGGGAGGTTGTTCTGATGAGGTTACACTGCACACATTTCCAATGACTCACAGTAGTTCTTCATGAGAACAGACTGTCACTGAAACAATGACCCAGCTTTTCGTATTTTGTTTCCCAATTCTGTTTACATCTCATACTTTGAATGTTACAGGATGTTACGCTACAGATTCGGGGTACTGAGCTGTAGTCGGCTAGTTTACAAGCACCCATCTTCCATTCAACATTTGCTTTTTGCTAAAAATCTTTGCTACGTTGTCTGCGAACAGGAGAAAAAAAAAAATAGATCTGAACAGAAATAACATCATCAGAATGCTACCAGTGAAATTATTTTGCACTGCAGGAAATGTCAGGTCAAAGAGCGTTACATAAATAGTCGTCACTTACTTTGGTAGAGTTTTCAAGTGATTTTCCCTTAACTCCAATATTCTCAATTTGACAAGTCTAGGAATACAAGAGAAAATAATTAGTGCATCTTATGAATCAGTTCAGAAACCCACTGGAATGGTTTGAAGCTGCTCACTGCAGTAAGGTGAGTTTGTGTACTACAAAATAACAAGACAATTATAATATTTTATTATAAAATAAAATAACAATCCAGCAATTGTGGGATTGAACTTCACATACAATGCATTCAGAACCAAATAGCTCTGTATTTACTCCATCTTCTTTTTATGTCCTTATCCAAACTCATCTGAAAACTTCTGACACACCTCAGTTTTCTCGAATAATGATAAACTACTTTTATTGACAATTCCAACAAGGCAAACAAGGGAAAAGCTAATTTCTCTCAAATATTTCTGGATCTATGAAAACATGAAAAGCAGCCGCTGCACAGTTTGCAGTTCTCTCTTCCATTTGTAGCCTTATATTCTGCAGCTCCACATTGACAGACCAGCATTACAGAACAAACCTCCATTTCATTTTCTGTATTTTATGCAGAAGTTGGACATATGTGCTGGCACAAATTAGAACCTCTATATGGCAGCACTTCACCATTCTCCAGCAGTGCAACTCTAACCAGCAATGTTACTCAGGCCATGTGAAATGGGGTGATTCTGCATCACTCACTCATAACTGCTATTTCTAAACAGAGCTGCTACATCAGAGCCACACCGTGTAAGATTTTAGGTGGACAGCACTGTTCTTAAACGTTCAGAAAGTTTATTGGTGAACTTTATGATGAGTTCCAACAACTCCACTAATATTGCCTTTTGATATTACTCTACAGTGAAGGCCCATTAGTGCCCTAAGTGTAAGCATGTGAGAAAAGCTGAAGCCATACAGCAAAGCTGTGAATACTTCCGTCCAATGTAATATCCATTTTGTTTCACAGAATCTCAGACTTCCCAGCTATTCTAGAAACCCATGACTTCCCTTTTTCCTAAAAAAAAACAAAAAAAAAACAAAAACAAAAAAAAAAAAAAAAAAACCATTGTAAATCCTACACTTGCACTTCAGCCAGGACTAAAAGCAACACCTCTAAGTGAGAAGTGCAAAGATGTCTACATGATGCTCCTGTAGGCTCCATTCCCCACTGTGATCAGATGGCTAAATGAGACTGTAACAGATTAACTGAACGTTACTGCAGCAGAAGAGACAAAGCAAGCACTAAAATCTGGAGCAGGGTAATAAGAGTCACAGTTACAGAGCTCGTGTGCTCAGTGATAAACAGTGCAATTTCTGTACGCTAATGTTGGAAGCTTCGGAGACATGACAAGGATTTGTAAGTGCAGGATACCAAAGGGATGACAGGAGCAGCACAGTAATGACAGAACAACAACCACTGCTGGAATCAATGTCATTTCATCTAGATAAAATCTGCATTTGTAGATTAAAAAAAAAGTGAGTGCTTTCTGCTAAGAGATGTAGAATGCTGGAGATGTTCTTAAGAGCCAAAGATCAGTAGACAAGTGCAAGCAGAGCTTCAGAAGAACATAATGAATATAATTGTTCCATGGACAAAAAAACTACACATCTGATAAACTGCAGGGATATTTCATGCCTTTGTCTTTCCTTATCACTTGTACATGCTGTTTGAATTCTGAACTGTAAAAGCAATCTTCAGATTTATTCTGACATTCCAAACACTCAACAACAGCAAGCAATGACAAGTTCTCCTTTTCTCAACTGGGCATTTTCTAAAAGTTACTGCAGTATAGCACATAGAGTTCAGGGTCAGCGACAGTTTCAGCAAGCAAATGCCAACAAATTTGTACTTTCTATTTCTCAGTGCCTGAGTACCATCACCTCCAACACCAGTTATGCCACACCAGTGTTGGTGTGCTGAGGTGATATTCCCAACAGAACTGCGACACGCACTTACAAGTAGCTAGATAGACCAGGAAAGAAACTAATACTGGATGAATTCTGTAACATCACCTTTTCCTCCTTTAGTCCTCTGTCTTCTGAGCTATTTGTCCCACTGGGCAATCAGAAGGCAGAAGAGCTGCACAACCTTTCTGCTGGCAGCACAGCAGAGATGTGAGTATTGTGGTGCATTCTTCAATGGCCACATCAAATTGTCTTTGGTTTTCTGCCTTTGACTCATGCTTACGTAACACGCTTTAGCTCAGCTTCTATTGCATTTATCTGTACTGCCACCCAACATCCTTTCTGCTCTGCTGTCTTTTGAACCTTCTCTCTTCTCCATGCTTTTCTATTCTTGCTTTTGTTGCTCCACCACACTCAGCCCTTCCTTATCTTTCTTTCTGACTCATGACACGTGTTTCTTTCTGTTCAGTCCTCAATAGCATACACTACACCACACTGTCATTTTCTGCACTTGCCACAAGTTAATAACACATTTGACTAAGGCAGGCCTCTTTTCTCCAATTCTTATTCCTGTCCACCTTTTCCCTAAACCAGCAAAGTGCTTCACTTCATCATAGAATACTTGCTGACATAAGATTCTCTCTAACAGTAACAATTCATCAAAATAGGGCTGAAGAGACAAAAATCTGTACTTTTAGTTGTTGCTGTTTAAAAAAAAAATAAATTACAGTTTTAAAATGGTCCTTTAAAACCTGAAGTGGGTTCATATGAAAGAGCAACGCGCTTTGATGACTAATTCTTACCTTCCAAAGTTAGCTGGGAGAAACTCCAAAAAGGCATCATTTAGATAGAGCTGGGTCAAATTTAGAAGTTGTGTGAAGCCATCTGGCAGCCTAAAAAACAGTTAAAAGCTTAATGCTCACACTGAAGTTGCTATGGAAATAATAACAATGTATATTTAGAAAGAGAAAGATGACTTTCTTTCTCACCCTCTTTTTCTACCCAAATTATCAAGAAGAATTTACTGAGCAGCTTTTTATGGATATTTTTGACTGCTCTCATCTTTTCCACAGTGCTATAACCACATGCAATTCCACTCCCTGGCACATCCCAGTCGCGTCGGCCTTTTCTCCCTTTCAAGTTGAAGCTTTTAAGCCAAAGGTATATTGCTCCTCCCCCTCCCCTCTGAGATACTGAAGTTTCATTCTTTCACTTCCTTCACTTTATTTCATCTATCACAGGATTAGGATTAGGATTAGGACATTTGGTGACTGCAGGTTTTTGGCAGGAGTAAGCATTTCTGAAGTCCCAACCTGGAGATTATGGCACTGGAGGATGCAGCACAGCTTACTCCCAAATACATCCATTACCAGCCTGCAGGCTGCACCAACACATTCCTTATCACAGGGACACACGCCGTGCTCCCACCCAGAGCAGACATCTCTGCAGAGATGCATCCATCTTGGATTTCAAACAGTTGAGAAACAATTTTCGTTAATTCCATAAATAAACTTGACATTGGGCCTCCAGATTTCAGTTAACTTTGCATACATTCTCTGCACTAACAATAATACAAACACAAGGCTCCTGATACTCACTTAGATACTGGATTGACACTGGCTTCAATAATTGTTAAGCATTTACAGCACTTAATATTCTCTGGGAAGTCTTGAATTCCTGAAAACATTGAGAGTAGTGTTATGCACACGTGAAAACAGTTCAACCTGTTTTGATCCTGAATGAGTTCAGATCTAACAGTGATAAACATACTTCAGCATTACAGTCCAGAAGGTACTTTAGCAGTAAATAAATAGACCATAACAGGCAATGTGGCTTGCAGTACAAATTCTGCATTCTAGAGTTAGAGTGACACAATTTGTACCGATATTTGTACCAATATTTGTGCCTTTCGTTTCTTTCCCAAATGCCCACCCTTTTCTTCTTTGCCCATCTCTAGACTTTCACTGATAATTTTTTCAAGAGAGCCTAAGCCTAATTTTCAAAACAAATACACAGGTTCAGATACGCAAAGTTTTTTACACACAGAGATAAGTATTTTGGAAATGTACATCAGCAAATTTATTGCTGGCTACATCAATCCTGGTAGCTGTTGATCTGCAGCCTTATATCCTTAAATACATTAAAAACCTGATCCACAAGAGCCAACCACTAAGTACTGAGCCACTTTGGAAAGGGGAATGCTTCATAAGTGCAATAAAACGAGGCCCTGCTCCTCTGCTTGTAACACTTATCGGTCACAACTCATCATGGGGAATTATGCTAGAGAAGCCTCTGTTTTATTTATTCACTTCATTAGGAGAAAAGCAGCTGAGGTGGATATCCACCCACACCTGTTGAAAGCATCAGGTAAGAAAACAGAGCACAATGTAGAAAAAAAGAGTATGTTTTCTAGAATATAGTTGCTAGAATTTAAGCTTCCTTGTTGTTCATTTACTCATCACAATTCTTTAAGATACTTGTCCTTTTGATCTCTTACCATTTTTACTGATATCAAGTTCTCTGAGATTAACTAAGCTAGCAATGGTGGTTGGCAGACTGGAGAGGTCATTGTCTGGTATGCTCAGCTTGCGTAGCGCCTGGCAGTTGAACAGTTGCTGTAACATAAAAAGATACTTCAGAGTGTTTCAGGAAAAATCAGTTTGGAATCATCTTTATAAATAGAAGCAACAAATATTACAAAACTACAGAAGAATTCAAAATGCAGAACTATTTTGAAAGGCCAGAATTTGGGAAGCTGTTCTTAAAGACAGCTCAGCACATCAGCACAGCTTACACGTGGATGAAAGGAACAACCAGAGCAGCTGGCGAGTGGCAGAAATGCCCAAACACCATGGAACTCCCTGCTAAAAGTGCATACTTTAAAAAGAACGAAACCTGCTGTTCCTTCAAGTGAATCTCTTCTCAGAAGACCAAGAGGTGATCACGTGAGGGAGGCATGAATAATGCCTGCTCACAAAGCTGAGCCTGAGCTGCAGCCACCAGCCCTGGCACCAGACCTGAAGGGCCTTCTCAATGAGAAACACCCCTCAGAACACTTTGCATTGGCAGTTTTGCTCTGCACAGCTCCTCTCACAAGGAATGCATTTGTTCATTTTTAGGACCTCTTCTTAAAGCACAGCATTTTGGACAGGACTGAAAAGTAAGGGGACTACCACGCTCCAGGGTTTGCTTTTGTGATTTCCAGCCCCGCTGCTGCAGCCCATAGCAGTATGCAGCACAGAGGCCTGGCAGAGCTTTGGCGTGCATACAAACCAAACCATTCCATGCTGTTAGAGCTGCAAAATGCAACCCCAGCACCATCTCCCAGCTGTTGCACTGAAGCATTACCATAAAAGACAAAGGAAGCATGGAGCTTCCAGCTTGCCCCGCAATACGCTGAGCCGCCTCACCTTGAGCACTGTGTGCAGTTTTGGGTGCCACAGCACACAAAGGACACAGAACTATTAAGCAGTGTCCGAAGGAAGGCTACAAAGGAGGGGTCTAGAGGGGAAGATGTGCTGGGAGCAGCTGAGGCCCCTTAGTTTGCTCAACCCAGAGAAGAGGAGGCTGAGGACAGCCCCCACGGCAGCCCTGCCACCCCATCGTGGCAGCCTCCAGCTCTCACAGGCCATCCATCACCCTGCACCCACGTACCGCTTCTGCTTCCCTCCCACTTGTGCTGACAGTGCCAAGGTGTGAGGGACAACAACAGGCATTATTCTGCATGTCCCCACTTCCCATGAGGCAATGAAATGCTGTAGGCTATAACTAAGAACTCCTCATACCCATTTTACCAACGCATTAGATTTATCTTTATTAATGTCGCCCAGTACAAGTTAAAACAGATCTTAGTTTATAATTATTTATAGATGACAGTTACTGGGAGGAGTTTTCGTCTCATCTGGGCTTTTCTGATTGGCAGGGATTCCACCTACATCAAAATCAATTCTCTTTTTCATGTCATTGATTCGCTTGACTCATGCAAATAGGGTCGTATTTGCAGTGGCAGCTCATGGTAATGAGGGCAAAGGCAAGGAAAAGTCTGGTCTAAAGTCAGGAGGAAATAGAGACTAAGAATTGCAGAATTATACCATAAATCCTAAAAAGAAAAAGAAACGTGCTGCACAAAGTTCAAAAATACAACAGGCAGAATGAGTTTGATTTATCTGTGTAAGGCTAAGAAGTGTATTGGTTTCTAGAGAAACAGGTAACACTGGTATATAAGGATGTAATGGAATCTCTATCTGTGCTTTTCTTCATGAGGCTGTGAAATATGGTAAAAGCGTTCTGATGGCAGTAAGCTTTAATAGACCACTGAGTCACTGAGGTACGTAATATTGGTAAATAATAAAAATAGAACACTGACGAAACAGATTTCTTTTTGGAAACAGTTATTGGGCTTCACATCTCCAGAGAAAGGAAAGTCCCGCTCACAGGAGCTCGCAGCATGTAATACAAATTAGTGTGAGGAAACACATTGCCGTTTTAAGGAGAAATGACTTTATGTCACCTACAGCTAAATTTAAGGAGAGGACAGAGCTCGACACGTGGCAAAAATTATTTGGAGCAGAAAATTAGAGGAAGAAATTATTTGGACTGTTTCCACTTATGGCAATGATTAATAAACTCTTTGGACAAAGAGGTGTAGATGGTATTAAAGAAGCCAACCAATGCTGCCATTTTCCTTCCCATAACTGAGCAAGACCAAGACTGTGTTACATGATGTATTTACCCACACTCAAGGCTGATCATAAGGACCTTTTCAGTACGTTGTATTTGCTTCAAATTATTACTTACGGACAAAGAAATGAAGCAAGAGGTGCAAAAATGGAGCCCTACTCATTTAAATTGCCCCGAAGTATGTATTTATCTGCTGTTTCATTTCACAAATACCATGTATGAATAGATGATACCACAACACAGTGCAGTGCACACCTCAGCTCTGACTGACACTGTCACCTTCATTTGGCTTTCATTATTTTGGACCCTTTACCCTCAGCCCTCACCTTACGTCCCGATATATCTGCCTTGTACTCGGCACTGCCATTTCTCTAAATACCATGGTGATGCCTACTTTCACAAGGCCAAAGACAAATATATTAATAATTGGTGGCTAATTTAAAACCTACACTTTTTTTTCAGTATGATTTTTCAGTAGCATTATTTAAATATGCAAAGTTAACCATATATTTTTATTAAAATAGATGCAGTCCTGAAGGTACTTGCATTCATAGTGAAATGATCTACACCCAAACCACTTTATATTCATGGGGACAAAAAAATCTCCGGTTCTCCGCTGTCCTTTTTAGGAGGAGAGATAAGGCAGTTCTCTATATCATTTTTTCCATGACACTTGAAGATTGTAGCTACCCTGCCTTATCATCTGTAAATAGCTTCTTGATTGAGTGAGTAATCTTCAGCAATGAACCTTCGTATCTGAATATGGGAACTCCATGTAATGAAACAAGCACGTTTTCTACATTGGGAAATAGAAGTCTCTGTGTTTTGTAAGTCAGGAACATATTGGGAGATGATGAAAAATGGATTACAGTGGAACAATGTTTAATTAAAAGACTTGTAAGCATCTTTCATTATTGTTGAGAAAAATTCAATTAAGGGACAGATTACATTACTTCATGCTTCATTATGTAGCTAGCACCTATTATTAATTGTTTTTTTCCACTACCTTGCCCTCTTTTGTTTCCAGAACATTCAAGTTACACTAACTTTTAATTTCTTACAGTAAATATTAATCAACAGAAGACAAAAGAATCTGTAAAAGAAGTTTTACACAGGAAGGATCACTACACAGAAGGATCGTGAGGCCCCACTTTCACGGTCTGTATTTGTACTGAAAATCAAGATCAAGCGAGCTTTTGCCCTTCTGCTCCACGGGAGGTTTCTGGCCTCCCTGAGAATTTGGTTTCAGGGCCTCATTTATGGCTGTACAAATGTCACCCAGGCAGCACCAGCCTTTCTCTCACAAGGATCAACAGCTCACCCTTACCAAGGGTTTTTTGATGTTTTGGGGTTTTTTTGTTGTTGTTTTTTTTTTTTTTAGTGCAACTGATGATCCAAATGCAAGACCCCCTGCCCCACGTGGCCGTGTACTCGCAGTCTCTCAAAGCACCATGCCATATTTATCATTTACCAGCCCACGAGCAAGCCACGTTTCAGAGCTGCAGCACATCTTCAGCGCACATTCAAGAACACGGCTTTGCCAACTGTAACACACAAAGAGCACAGGTTACCTTGGGTAGCTCTTCGATTTGATTGGCATCCAGATAAAGCTCCTCTAACGTGCGCTCGAAGTTGAAGACCTCCTTTGGCACCTGCTGTAGGCCGCAGTGAGAGTAATCCAGGACGGAAACGATCTCCTCCTCACCGCGAAAACAGCGGCAGGGCACCAAGCGGCCAATAATCTTCCTTTTGGTTGTCATCTCCAAGCAGGGCACTGAAAGAAATGGGAGACAGTTTTCTGAAACTATCCACATGTTTGGGCCTATTTCTTCAGAATCATTACAAATACAGCAGGCCATTCGAGATGTATGTTCTGACAGGTATTGTAATCTGATTCTCCAGATCTTAGCCTGCTCTGCAACAAAGCACTGCTTGCCAGAATGATCACAAAAAACAATCTCAACGTACTGTCTGTTCCCCTACATGGTGACAGAACAAAACACACCAAGGCCATCCTCCGTTCTTGCTTTCTGAAACAATGAAAACCTGCTATACAAATCCTGCAGGTAGAAAGGAACACATTTTCCAGCTAAAGTGCACTCCATGCTTTCACCCCCTGCTCAGTTCGGGCTGTGAGACAGTGAAGTGAATCAGTCACAGCCACTTGGACTCCAGTTCTCCCTGGCAAACATGTAGATCCATCATATCTGATTTCCCTGAAACCAACAAACCTCTTCAGCTTTCCACAGTTGTTCGGTGCCCTCATTGTCTTTTTGAGCGCACAAATGAAGAAAAGAACGCATAAACCACCTGATAAGAAAACAACAGAAAGCCATCAGTTTGTTTACCTGTCCTTCCAGCTTCGCTTGCGTTATCTCAGGCTGTGGGAACTCAGATAAGGGACTTAGCAGAAATCCCATTCTTTGTACTGCAGCAGAATAAGCTACTGGGAAATTTCCCCACTGCCTGTTCCCCAACTTCTAGACCAGACATTGGTTCTGCTGACCTTCCTTGCACACATCACCCACACACACCTCTCCCTCATGTGAGGGATAATTCACACAAGCCTGTTTTAATATCTTTTAGCAAGATAAGAATGTTTTAAACAACTACTTTTGAAATGAACAAACAGCAAGCAGATTTTATATCTGTCAAGCAGTCTACGTCTCAAAGAGATACCGACATTGTGAAGTTACACTAACCAGGTTATAGATAAATCAGGCTGTTCTGAAATGTATTACCATAAAGCCAACATGAACAAAATCTTTGCCTCCTATTTTGTAAAGCACTTACAAAGTTTTGTAACACTTATGGAAAGAATGCACTTAATTAGACCAAGTAAAGCAAAGCACATCAGGAGCCTCTTTCACAGTGAAAAAGCAACCATACATTCATGCAAAATGTCAGTGGAGAGAGAGAGTGAGGTTCTGCAAAATATCTTCCAAAAATAGCATGAGCTGTAGAATTTGGTGTCAATCTGTGCTTTCCTTTGTCTTCTCACCCATTTAAAGAAGCTTCCCAAATACAAGAAACCCAGTAACTGAAGAGAAACAAGTTTCCTCTTGGACGGCTCCCCACGCAGAGCTGCAAGGATCTGCCTACGAGTGAATATAGATCATTCATGATGCTTCAGGCATTGTTTGTGTGAAAAGTAACATAAGAAAGAAAAAAGGATTTCCTTGGTCTGATAATGCCCTGTGCACAGCCCTCCAGAACTTTTTGTGCTGTTTGTATCATTGATATCCGGGAGGTAAACAAGACTCAAACGTTCTACTGGCACTCAGCAATGCCAAGGAGACAGACACACAAATGCTGTCAGAACAAATGCTGGTTGCCATGGTCTCAAGATGCTGAGAGGAGCACAGGGGCAGTGCCCCAGCTGCCCATTGGCTGGCTCTGACTTAAGGGTAGCTTAAAACAGAGACAAAAGTAGTCTTGTAATTTAGTTTGAGCAGATGCCAAAGTTGGAGATCTAACACTGAAGCTGTCTTAATTACAGGCAGCTAATGCAACGAAAGCACTTGCATAACAAAGTCTACATAAACTTCTTAAGATATCAAAATAGAAGACAGAGATATGGAAATAGATTCATTTTCAAACTAATTTATAACTGAAACTTCGATTTTTATTTAACTTCTAATCCTGCGCTTCCCCTTTTCCCAGTTCTACCTCAGCTCAGAGTCTTTGCCTGCATGATCCAAGCCTTCTCACTCCCCAGCACAATCCATGCACTCAGCCCATTTGGCTGCATGAAGTCTGTATTTCCTCCCAGAAACCATCCCATGAGCTCACGTGAGAAGACAAGATCAGAGCAGCTGATGGATGTAAAAGCACTGCTCATGGAATAAGCTTTTCACAAGAAAAATGAAATCAGCTACCAAGATGCACTGCCGCTTTGTATTCAAGCAGAGGAAGCAACATTTGCAACTGCATATTTCAGAGCATGACACAATACAAATAGATGCCCTTGGAATATCAAATTATTTGTAGCTTTTGAAGGCATTTGAAGGTAATGAACAATTGAGCAGTGACATGTACTTCAAAAACTACTCGGAAAAACATCCTTCCCATAGGCATTACAAAGCACTTAGCTTTGCATTATTCTCCTCCACTGTAGGCACATGCATAAAACAAACCTCACATTCCATTTTAATAGAAAGCCAGAACAATCACAGCAGAACAGCTAGAAAATGTACAAATAGAGAGCAGTGAGAGAACAGCACTAAAAATAGCAATTACAACAGCAAAAGCACTGTTAAAGATAGGGGGGATGCTTGTACAAAAGTTCTTCCATTGTCACAGTCCATAAAATGCTCCATAATTTCTTATTCAATAAAAGATTGGTTTTAAAAATTAGAAAGGAAAATTGGGAAGGATAAACAAAAGTAATTTAATTACGCCGTCTTCCCCAAAGGCAGTGATAAGATACAGTTGTCAAGATCACTAAAGTCAGTTGTTGAGATTATTTGGTTATTACTTGGATCTGCCCTCTTCAGACACAAACAAACAGAACACTGCTTGGGTAGATCAGCCATCTCTACTCAAGAACAGATTAATGCAGCAGTAAGGAAGGAACTTGACCCTGAACTTAGGTGTGCTGCTAGGGAGGATCAGTGTGCAGTAACACCACTACAGAAACCCCTCCTTGCTCCACTTCTGGCAGTACGGCCACGGGAGAGCACGGAGCTGAACATCTTTCAGTGGGAGGGCATTTTGCACGTGTCTGTGGACTGCTCCTCTATTTACCCTCTGTAATTAAAACTGAAATGAGCAATCATGCTGGAGAAGCCTGCTACACATCCCCTGGGGTTCATACTGTTCTTCGCAATCCATTCAGAAAGCACCAGTAAGGAATTAAAGGACCTGTGATATGATTGAAAGAAGTAAAATTTCATGCCCTGTGGACTAATGGTAATTAAACCATTCATTAATTTGAGCATTATTAATTCCTTCCCTGAACTAATCCCAGTTTTGGTAATTACACTTTTCTTACCTACATTTTATTCCTTCAGATTTCTCATGAAGCCTCCCTTCTGTTCTGAGTTACTTACAGGGAGAGGACTGCTCCTCGAGAGGGCAAGGAGAGCCGACGGGCTGCCAGCCTGGGGCTGTCAGCGTGCCACTGCTGCTCCAGCACATCGCTTGGCACCCTAAGCAATAAGGTCTGTCTTCTTCCTGACAGGAGCACCCACGCCTACTGCCCACCCCCATTGAAAGCAGTGAAAGCAGCATGCTTCTCTTAGCAGAGCATTAGAGGTCACTGCTGAGAGCAAGCTGTGTGCTATACAGCGAGTACCATGTGCTCTGACAGAGCCCAGTGACATTCAGAAATCAAGAAATGCCACGGATGAGGCTGTCTGCTCAGTCTCACTGAATTTAATGGAAGAGGACTAAACTGTCAACAGAATTCACAGCAACCTGGGAAGCCATGACACGTTTGTTCTGCAAGGTGCCAGGAGCACGTGGCCATTTTCACATGCAAAAGCACCGGGAAGAAATGTAGGTCTTGGGAGCTTCTCTGCAATTCTGATTAAGGAAATGTTTTGACTTTGTAACTAACAATCAAACAACTTCTTTCATAGAATCACAGCATGGCCTGGGTTGCAAAGGAGCACAACGCTCATCAGTCCCAACCCCCTGCTGTGTGCAGGTCACCAACCAGCAGCCCAGGCTGCCCAGAGCCACATCCAGCCTGGCCTTGGATGCCTGCAGGATTGGGGCACCCACAGCCTCCAAAATGTGATGTACAATTACTCAACTCTTCAGAACAGTAAAATAAAAAACAAATACTTTCCCCACAAAAGCTCAAAAATGTTATGACCTCCTTCGTAAAAGCTTTTAAAAATATATATCCTCTCTTGAATTAGGTTTAAGAAACTTGGAAAGAGGCACAAACATAACTGCTACTTATCAGCTCCATGCAAACATCCCATTATCATTATCTACAGTTTATTCTCTTTCAAAGCAAATCCCTAAAATAAGAAAAACAGTAGCTTTACAAAAATAATTGGGATAAAAATCTAATCTCTTTCCAGTTAATGTATCTTTTGTGTAGTAAAAACACTAATCCCTGTTACTGAATAATCATGGGAGTTTTCCTCACCTATCCAGAAGACAGAAGCAAATTGCTGCATGGCCGCAGAGCTTTGACTTAAAGATGGAAAATGTGAGTTGACCAATGTGAGGTGCCTAAGAAGAAGAGCAGAGGCAGCAGTTTGTTCAGAAGACAAATACCTACGGGTTGTTGTTCACCTCGGGAGCCCTTTGCACTGCACTGGGTGCACACACCATCACACAGAGCCAGTTGGCTTTTTGCCCCTCAGAAAACAACTCAAAATTTACTTCAGAATATGGGGAAGAAAAAGTCATCTCTCTCTGAGAACATTTTACCCAACTGTTTTTTCTGTACAGGGTGCAAAATGATACCTTCAATGGGTTTTACTTTTTGTTGATGCTGTTAATGAAAACTAGGAAGCTCTCACTTACTGGGGAAGCAATATGGAGTTACAAAAACCAGCTTCAAATTGCTGCTGCAGAGCCCCTGCCCCATGCGCAGGGGCTCTGAAAGCCTTTGAAGTTCCCATTAAGAACATACAGTTGTTTGCTTCTGCAAATTAGAACAGCTTTTCATTATTGTTTTCAAAAGCATTGAGGAGATACGTGAAAAAAGAGGCAGCCAAAATGTAAAGAACTCCAGAATTATCCCCTACTACACGAGGATCATCTTGTAGATCTTTCCTAACCTTGGTGTTTCTGTGATTCTGAGTTGTTGTTTTTTTTCCTCAATACAGATTAACGATGAATTTATTTGACTACCAAGCAAGTTTTTGCTGTAATCCCGTGGTGTATTCCTGACCCAGGGAGGCTCAGTGCCCCACACTCTGCAGTCTGAGCCCAAATCCAAACAGAAAGAACAGGCAATGTGTGCTGGAGGACCCATGCTATGTGACATGGCATCAGCCTCGGGGTTACCTGTACGGCTGGCACTTGATTCAGAAAACCCTGCAAGAAGCTGCACAGTCTGATCGATGTGCCAGTGCCAAAGATTTGCTGAGAGACCCCGAGAATAAAGGACAGAAGTGTGAATGCGAGCATTACAAGGCTGAAATCAGCTATAATGGTAACATTTGCCAGAGGGCTCAGAAAATATTAATTATATTCAAAGCTGCAGACAGCTCGCTTCACTGAGCATTTTGTAATACATCCCAGATAAGTGATGATTTTTTGTTCCTTTTCTTTCCCTTATTATCAGCATAATCAACAACATTAATATGCTAATATGTTGGGTGTTTGCAACGAGCCATAATACCAACCTCAGAACTCACAGACACAACTCCTCCACCACCCCCTCGAGCTCCCATAGGGCCAACACACCCAGAGGGCTCCATGGCAGCCCCCAGAGCCATCCCACCCAGGCCCCCCCCAGCAGAGATCCATCTCTAAGTTCATCTCATGACCAGGCTGCAGATTGGGCCCCTCAGCTCCTCTTTCTTTGCCTGATCTCACGTTCTTTTTTAAACCACACCTTGCTGATGGTGGCACCACGTCTCCTTCGAATCCCATAGAGCAACTAGAAGCATTTAGTGTAATTTGTGATGCTAGAGCTGCCAGAGGTGCAGAATGTACTCCTCCATTGACCTCGGGGAGATGCTGGGGAATTTGGAGTTGGACTCAGTGATCCTTATGGCTCCCTTCCAACTTCAGATATTCTATGATTCTATTTCCCATTCATTTCCACAGGTCAAAATTTCACGTGACAGTTTCTCTGCAGAAATGGATTTGTTATGGGGACTACGAAGTGGAACAAAGATGAGCATACGGATGGAATTGAAAAAGAACCCACCCTTATATTTCCTTCAGGCAAAAAACCTTTTCCTTACTAATATTCTCCTAACATTGAACAAACATCCACTTCTATTTTCTCTCCTCTCCTTTAATTAAGTGCTCTGTGTAGGTGATTTACATGGTGTCCATTTTCAATCTGGTTTTCATTGAAATAATTACGGAACTTCAAAGCACTCCAAGTCCCCTTAATTTCAGTACAACTTTTCATTTATAATCACAGCACTGTGAATAAGTTAAATACCTCAAGCACTGCAGAAAGTTTATATCTGCACACACAAGCCATGCTTTCTTCTTCTGGCTTCCAGTGCTTACATACACCGCTCACCTCTGTCACAGGCAGCCCTGTGGGCACATCCCCACTCTCAAGACTTTGTCCATAACATCATGAACAGGCAGTTCAGCAAAAGCAAAAACAGTTGGTTTTTGTAGCCTATCCTGTAGTCTGCTCCCCCAAAAAACAGTTTTTGTGTAACTGTACAGAAAACTCCAGTTTTATTCTGTTTGTTTTTATACAAGAACCAACAGAATGTCAGTAATTGCACATTAGTAGCAAGTGTTGAAAATAAATAATTATGCTTTTAGTTGCGAGAAGTTACAGTCAGCTTGACGGCCCACAGCACAGATCTTTATGGAGGAGAGAATCCCAACAAACTCAGATGAGACCCAGCCGCCCTTAGAAAATGTGCTTTCTTGAACCTGGAAAATTTCCTTTTAAGCTGAGATCTTTGATGTGCTTCAGCTTTATTCTGAAGCAATCCCTTAACTTAAAGATGATCCGGTGTGAAATTTATTATGAACTGTGCTTTATTTCTTGCCTTATGGAGTAATAAATTTTGCTGCCCATATGAAGGCCAGAACTGCTGTCCAAAGGAACAGCACAGAAAACATAATTTACCTGCTAAATACATTAACTAAACAAATGACTATTCAAATATGAGCTGTATAACTTTCATTAAGTTTGGCTTTCTTCCTCACGGAGGAAAGGATCGCACAGAATACCCAATGACTTCCCAGCAGTTTACATCCCAATCCGTCTGCATTATTCGTGACATATTAATCTGCTTAGCAGGAGCTTACTGCAGGAAAACTGTACGCGTTTTGCTGAGCTTGCAGGATGAAAGTTCCAGAGATAATAACCTGCAACTCCAAACTGCAGTTAGAGAAAAAAGTTTTAATTAACAGGGACAGCTCTGGCTCACAGTGAAAGCTGACCTGAGAACCCACACAGAGGGGTGCTGGGCAGGGGCCTCTGCTCCTCCCACAGCACATGGAGGTACCAGCACGGGTCAGCAGACACTGCTGACACCCAACACAGGAGGTTACGTTGATTTTCCATACGCCACAAATGGATGTTATGACGTGTTTCTGAGTTCTACCAACTTTGTCCACCACTGAAACTCCACCTTCTGTCCCTAGTCACTGCCCAGGAATGCTCCTGCTGTTCCTTATATTCTCATAGGTTTGGCCTCACCTGCAGCCTGTGACCTTGAGGACACGGACCATGCCCAGCTCTGCACCACAAAGAAACCTGCTTTTGCACCACCATCCATACTCTTGCCATCCGCAGCCCATGCAGGGCTGGTTGGGTCCCCACCACGCTCACCTTGTACAGGCAGTGTTTGGACTTCACCTCACCATCACTCAGTTCACCTCCTCCACTTTCCAAGTGACTCAGTGCCATAAATGCTGCTTTTTTCTCTCATCTTGCTGCTCTCTCTTCTAGAAACACTTTCTATATTTTACATTAGCAGTTCCCCAAGCTTATTTAGATCTTTAGCCTTTTTTTTCCAGCAGCAGTAACTTCTCACATGCCCATTCTCCCCTTCTGATCTCAGTATGGTTCTTGGCTCCCTCTTCCTCCAAAATCTCAAGCACAGGTCTGACCTCTGAACCCACCCTGGCCTGCATCCCCCAGCTTCTCCTCCCAGTGCCCCAGATCCCTCTATAAGCTCTACCCTACGGTGCATAACCAGCATTTCCAGCAATCACACTTCCTTTATTGCACAGTTATTCTCTTTTCCAGGAGTTCCTACATAAATGTTCAAATTCTCCAACTTAACTGCACAAACATAAACTGGTTCCCAAACACCGTTCTACCACTGCTTGTTGCAAATAAATGCTCTCCCCCTTCCTTACTCTCTTCTTTCTACGCATCTTAAATTGTGCCACCAAGAAAATAAAACCTTTCATTGCCCATCAGTTCAAGTGTCATTCTTCTATCCTCCTTCGCAGTCGTGGATTCAGATTTTCTTAATTGCTCCCCATTTGTCTCACCATAATCAGTAATGCTGCACATCTGTGCTGTAATATGCTTGCGTGTACGTTCACAAATCGGATTACCAAAACGCAAAAGCTGCCATGCCAAAATGACAGCACAAATGCAATCTTAAAAACGTAATTCTCACAAGTACCCATGAAAATCGGTTACTTGAGTACGAGAATACAATGTGCCATCCGTACAGACATTCATCTCCCTAAATACCTCGCTGCCTACAAACACCCAACCACATCTCCTCTGGTTTCCAGTGCACAGTAGCTGCCACAGTTCTCACTTGAGTATTTTTAGGCAGAATCAACTAATTAAATCTGCACTGTGCCCTCTCCCCTCAGCACCAATTGCTCCCAGCATTACCCTGGAGCTGTGACGTGGTGAACAAAAATATCCTCAATTAAATACCTGCAGAACTCAGGGCGGTCGCTTAGTCCACCTTCATAGTTTAAAATACATCTGTACTCTAAAAAAAGCTGTTTGTTTCAGGCAGGACTGCGTTAGTTAACAGCAGAACTATGGCTCCTTGAGGTGGATTCACAGGATGTATCTGCACAGAGCACTCTGTCCAACCTTGCAGTGTCCAAATCCCGGGGAGGAAGGACACAGAAGTGAGGATACTAAAGGGAGGCGTAACAAGAAGCATTGCAGAGAAGAAAAGCTGCCAATGCAAAAAAGATACAGGGCTCCTGCAAGAATTTAACTACACCATGGCAAACGTGCATACTTATTTACTGATATTTCACAGGTTATTGAGCACACAGAAAGAATGCTGAAGAAAGGCCACCAGAAGTAAATGGAATTAATCATTCCCTGTTGGTGTTTACTTACTATTTGCTTTCATTTCCCCAAGGAAGATGGTGGGTGGCGTATTCTCCCTTTCAACAGGCCAGGTTTTTACACTTAAATGCGTGTTGCAGTTTTCTGCACTCATTTAAGTGTTTTGCAGCTCTCAGCTGCCCCACCATCCTGAGCTGAGTTCAGAGAAGCCCTCCAGCCACTCCAAACTGATCTCTTCTGTTATGAGAAGGGAAACCCTTTCCCTACAGCGACCCTCAGAGCTACAGAATCCCTCTCAGCCTAAAACAGTCCCTCTTGAGATGCTGCCAACAAAGCTCAGATTCCTATTTTAGGCACCAGACCACCTGGAAATTCTGGTTGGCCATACAGCTGGGGTAAGGGCCAGTCCACAAAGAGCAATCAGGCACCGGGGTCACCAGCCCTGGGGGTGTTCCAGTGCCGTGGGGATGTGGGCACAGGGGGGTGGGCTTGGAGGGCTTCTCCAACCTCAATGGTTCTAGGCTTCCGCGATTCTGCATTTAGGGTTATGCTGGAAAACAAAGATGCCTGGTTTGTTCCATGCTCCTGTAGTACAACCACTGCAGTCACTTCAGGCAGTAGGGCAGGCTGTGCTGTGAAAGGTTCCTGTGTAACCACAACAACATTGTGAAACCAAGCTGGAATATTCAGAGGCAGCTATAGACTGTTAGCTACAGACTATTCATTCAATTTCCAGCTTGAGTCTATTCTCTCCACTCTTCCAACAGATGAGTCAATAGCACTCAGCCATTTTTTGGTAATTTTTTTGAAGAACGCCATCACAGCCACTGCTGAATTTGATGTCCTGGCAAACCCACATGCTAGCACTATGCCAGGAGGCACAGCTGCTGGCACGAAGAAGCTGTCATCTTGCCCCATCTTCAGCCAGGAGGAAATCCAGGCTCGGGAGGAATCCAGTCCTCCAGGCTCCCCTCCTGGGCAGTGCCAGAGGGAACCCACCTTTGTGTGCAATGTATTTCACCCCAACGCGTGGGAATAACAACCCAGGCTGTTCAAAGCAGGGTATTGGGATAATCCTGCATTTCTGAGGGCTTCCATCAGCAGAGGGCTCTAGAACTACACTCCTTTAGGTATCGTATACCCTCCCATGATTAATCTGTCCCAGTTTTTTTTTAGTCAATTAACATGCTGTTCTTATGCTACAAATGTTCTCTAAAAAAATTCTCACAGCTGAGCTGTCAAACTCTGAAATTCAGTACATTGGAATGTCAGGTTTTTACAAACTCCAGGACTTTGTTAAAGTATAATCAGAACTTTAATACCCAATTATGCAATCTTAGCAATAACATTCTGAAGAGAATTTCATTACTTTCACTGTGATCTGGGAGCATCAACCAGACCTGCACCAAGTTGTTCCACTCAAAAATACACGGGCTTCATTCTTAATGGAGGGGTTCATCAGATTTCATCTAAAATTGCAGGTTTGAACATATCAAAGCTGGAAGATTCAAGCATTTGGGCACATTCTCTCCACTCAGCAACAATAACGTCTTTGTTTTTTGCTTAGCTTCTCCCCTTGTTTTGTCTGGTGGTCACAGCTCAGTTGCTAACTGCTCACTTACAGAACACAAGGTCCTCTCTGCCTCTGCTCAGTTAGGTTAGCAGTGTTCTTTGAGGGCTAAGATATCATCCCTGAGCAGGCACAGGGAATGCGAGAAGTCCAAAGACATTTCTCATAGCCTGAAACAAGAGTTTAAGGAAAAAAACCAACACTGACGAAGCACTAAGCAAAATGTTGGCATCCACCCACCTCCCAAAGTAAGTCTTAGCTGTACAAGAAGTGATAGCCTTTTGACAGTAATTTATAAACAGGCACACAGCCCCCATTGTACAATCTGCTCCAGCGACAGTAAATCTGGAAAGGAGCAGAAACATGACCTAGAGGCAAGACGTTGTAAGATAAAGAGAAGCGAAACATGGAATTTGTCATCCCCAATTGAATTAGCAACACTAAGATATTTTAATAGGCATGTCTCCAACTATCAGAATCGTTTGGACAACCACAACCTGTGACAAAAAGCCCTCTGAAGCAGGTACTATGCTAACGCCAATCAAAACTGAAACAACATCCCCAGATCAGACTGAACAACAGCTATGCCATGAAGTTCATACCACTACTTGTAGGCCTGTTAAAGCACACTCCTTTCCCACGTTCAGTCTCTATGTGGCTTACCTTCAAGTGACTCAGAAAGCAATGGAAAAGGGCTGCTGGATGTGGATACCCACATAGAAAAAAAATCTCTACTAAGCATACACAGAACGATGCACCTCATAGACCTCAGTGTTGGTTGATCACCAAACACCACCACACATAAAGAAATTAAAGATCATACGTTTACTAAATGTACTCTTTAACTCAGAGGCGATTCTGCTAAGATCAATCAAGTACATTTGCACATTTTTTCATTGAATTCCATAATGCTAAAATAAAAAACATTCATCCCCTCAATAGCCTTAAAAAAAAAAAAAAAAAAAGAAAAAAAAAAAATAAGGCAAAATTCATCTTGAGGCTCGGCTTTAAAGAAACAAAGCAATTTTCATAATAATCTAGGTATCTGTTCCTATCTATTGACTGGTAAGCAAAGTTATCTTTTAACTACTGCCACAAGACGTAGGGGAACACCAACAGAGCTGGTATTGTTTGTGGGTTGAGTGGCTGTGCCCGCAAAGAACAGCATTTAAATGTAATTGCTGCAAGGCCTTTCAATATACTCACTGTTTTCCAACTCTCAGCTGTACTGGTTATGACAGTTTCACACAGTGTTGTCATGCAAGAGAGGGACTTGCAGAAAGCTCTTCTGCAGCAGACATTGCACAAGCCAGCAAAAAATACTGAGGAGCACTTCCCAGGCTTCAGCTTCAGCGCCAGCTTCTCAAGAGGTTCACCGATGTGATGGCGTGTAACTGCAGGGAGAAAGCATGGAGCAAGAATATAAATCTGCTCAAATTGACAGGTGCTAGCTGTAAAAAAATGGTACATGGAGTTGAAAATGAGGACAGACGCAACGACGGTTGCAAGATCCAGACAGTGCCCATTATTTTAGTGCAAGAGAAAGTAAGAGAATTTGGAGTGGGACATGAGAGCGTCTGGACACTTGTGAACAATCAGCAGCAGTCAAGATGATTAGAGAGAGGAGAGGCAGGAACCGCTAATGGCAGTAGGGAGCAGGAACAGAAGCTGAGCGTGTGGCTGAGGGAAAGGATTGAGTCAATACAGCAGAAAGAGCAAATTGTAAATTGCAAAGGGATGCAGCGATAGCTTCGCTGACAAACCACGGCGCTTTGATCTCATAGCAAGTGCCACAGACCTTTCTGTCTCTATAGAGGTGATTACAGTTTTGCTGGGTCAAGTGACATATGGATCAGGACTGCCCACAGTACAGTGCTGTAAGTGCCACTGAACCGCATCAGAAACTGAACATGAACATCTGAATCTCAGCCTGAATGAGGGAAAAAAACATTTGGAACAGCTTGGAATGCATCCCATTTCTCCCTCCCACCAAGGAAAACAGATGGTATCAGAAAGATGAACAACATCCTAACAATCTATGCTCCTGTTCCTAAAGAATAAAAACAGAGAGGCTGAGGAGCCCAGGATGGGAAGCAGCAGTGCTGGTGCACTGTGACCCCCTGCTCTGGATTAAAACCACATCTTTAATTTCTTACCCAAACTCTTCTTCCCAAACTCCAGTCAGCAGGTTTCTCCCTTCTAGCAAACTCTACTAAAGCATTCTGCAAAATATAAATAACCTTTTCTAAGATTCAGACTACTGTTAATAACTGTAACTATAACTTAAAAATTATTCAAAGGCTGTTTATGCCAACTCATTCTTTTGCCAAGGTGCTCTTTGTAGGTATGAACTTGTTAGAATAGACACAGGACATTCAGAAGAAGCAACAGAAGCTGATAAAGACATTGAAAACATTCATCCCTGTGGCATCTTTTCTCGATATCTGTCTATCTGAGGTATAAATTCAATATTCTAAAACACAGTTATTGAAACAATTTTTCTTTTGCCTTCATAAAAACATAAATACAGCTATAAAGAAAGTGATGCACGAAATGGCTTCTCTATCACCAAAATGAAGTTGTATATCTCATAGGAGCAGTGTGGTCTAGTGGGAGGTGTCCCTGTCTATAGCAGGGGGCTGGAACTGGATGATCTCAGCCCAGACAATTCTATGATTCTATGATCAGAGGGCTCACCTGGCCTAGGACACTGTGCTTATGGTGTCCTGTAGAATACTAAATATACACACAATATTCCTAAATGTGCCTGTTGCCTGTTCAATGCCAGAAAACTTCCCATATTTAACATCTATAAAATTTAGTCCCTCCTTACATTCTGCAATTCCCTGCTTTGTTATGCACGACTTCCAGCCTGCTCACTGACTGTGTAAGATGGCAGCATTTTGGAATTCAGACTGTTAGCTACTGGCAGCTGCCAAAATCCAGCCAGAGTTGCTTTTTATTTAAAACTTCTTCGATGTTAAAAATCCGAACGCATAAAATATTCTTGTTAAGAAGGTTGATATTCTACAGTTTAAAAAGTTCCATTAAGAACATATGAGGCTGAGATCTGTGCCTCCTCAACATACTCAATAACATCCTCAGCACCAAATTACTTCATCTTCCCTGAATGTACTCAGATGTACTTCTGCTCTGCTCTCAGCATAGCCATTTATGTTTATCAGTTGAGAGATGTTTTGATGACAGCTATTAAGTTAGCCCTGTTTAAATAACCTGAAAAGTTGTCAGAATCTTCTAATTAAAGTCCTGCTCCCTTTTGCTCAAAGTAATCTCTAACACACTTAATCCATTTGTTTCACTCTTATCAAATCAGACACAGATCACTAACTAGTTCTGTTTCCAGGCTGAAACCAAGTCCTGCGACGAAGCAGGAGACCAATGATAACAGCAAGTCTCTCTTACTCTCTCTCTCTCATATATTGATCACATCCAGCTCTCAGCATTCAGTGTATCAAAGCACCAGCTCCAATTAAGTCCCGTAGGTTACTTCAAATTGGCATGCATAAATGAAAGGGCAAGTATAACTGCGTTCAGTAAATTCTACCAAAGAGACCTTTCTGTTCATACGCTGGGCTGATTTCTTCATCATAAAATATTAGAAGATCTTTTTTTAGCTAGAGATATCTATAAAACTAACAAAAGTGACAGGAGAGTGCTTGCACCTGTGACTTCAATCTGTGATAAAAATGGAGACAAGGAAATGGCGGCGTTCCTCGCCCCGCGCCCCCATGCTCAAACACTGCAGAAAGCAGAGCACCTGCCCTGCCCCTCGGGGGACACTGAGCTCTCACACAAATGGAGCCAGTCAAAAACCATGGAGCTCTGTCCCTGTCCCAAAAGCATTGCAATCTCATTTCGTGGCACAAGCAAGCAAAGAAACAAAACCCAAATGGCAGGGCTGGGGACACGAGGTTACACACGGGTACGTCTCCTTCCATTAGCTGAAGTCTACAGCCCAGTCTCTATCCACTTAAATATTATCACTTAGTAATTTTAACCAGAAAAGTACCATGTGATTTACTATTTACTGTATTACTGAAAGGGATTTTACAGAAACAGGATGTTATGAAAACAGTCTTATAGCCCAACACGTAGATCACGTTCTGTGTACCACGGGTGACTCTACATCAGTGAAGGCCAGGGAATGCCCTGAAGGAGATCTCCTGTGCACGCACACGTCAGAGAGGTCTGCAGAGCTTGAACGCTCCCAGGGACCAGGCTGCAAGGTGCTGACCTCACCTTTTGTGAACATTCATTTCTTACACACCAAACCACAGCAACGCGATTTCATTTTGTCACTTCCTATGATAGAAAAAAAGATATTCTTTAGCAGACAAAGAACCTGCCTTCTAGATCTAGAAGATAATTATCACAGATGTCAGTCCGATGGAAAATGAAGCCCGTGCTGCTTTAGAACAAGTTGTTGCTTGAAATTTTCTCCAGTTACATTTTTCCTGTCAGGGAATTTTCCTAAAAAGAACCATCAGCTTACAGATGCATCTGAAATTCAGAAGCTTGTTGATAGATCTTCTGAAATATGGTATAGGGAATGTGCTATGGCTCCCAAATTTCTCGTGAAGAAAACAATTCCCAGTATTGGGAGCCATTCTTTGAGCCTTATGGGCCCCCTCCAACTTGGGACACTCTATTATTTTAACCATTCTACACACGTTGACAGCAGCTAAATTTGAACCTACAGTGCTGGGATCTTCTAAGCCTGCTGCATTTGTTCCCAAGCGGCCCATCCACATGCAAAGTGTTACGAGTGGAGCTGAATCTAGAAGGAATGCACCAGTCTGGCACCGAGTGTCACCCCAGAAGTTCACGATGTTAAACAAAGATAACAGAGGAGGCAAACAGAGGATGTTCACTTCCTCCTCTTCTCCACTCCCAAAACATTCCATCAGTCAATAAAACATTTAAATCAGCCAAACTCCTCCGCCTAAGTGTACAGTATTGCCCTTTCCAAACAGAAATGTCAGACTCCGCAATGACTAAAGATGACTCACAACCAAAATCTCAGCTCTTAACACTCAGATGAAATCAAGGTTTGGATTTTGCACGTAAACATTTCCCCTCAGAAGTACATAAACACATACTTTTGACTGTACTTCACTGTAAATCACAGGGGTCCAACCTGTTGGCTCACCTGGGCTGCGTTAAGTGAAGTGGAATTGTGTTGGGTTGCATATAAAGTGCATTATACTGTTAACATACAGAAGTGACAGGCAAATTCCCGGTGTAAAGACTCACAGAAACTCCCTTGTCTTCAAAGAAACACAAGAGACAAGCTGCACAAAACCCAAGTGTTTCTTTCATAAGGAAAGAGAAGAGTCAAAGACAAAGCTGCCCACCACTGCTTTCTGGTTAAATGTGATTGATCTTTTACTGCTAAGATAGAACAAAAAGCAAGTCTGAAATTAATTCCAGCACTGGTGTTAAGGATGCTCAGCACATTACAGGAAATGTTGGCGTTCAGGTATCTGCATTCCCATACAGAACAAAAGTAATGCATATGACATTGTGCTCAAAAAATTCAGAGATAGCATTAATTAACATCTCTGATGCCATTAAGCTTCACAGTCAGCACGCAGAACATTAGATTTATTCCCATTCAAAACGTCTTGTTCGACTTCGTGAAGACATTGTGCGAGGCCACTGCTGCAAAATGAATTTCCAAAGTTCCAACTTCAGAACCAAACCCTTGTATGAAAATGCCTTCAGCACATTCCGTGTGACTTCCTGCTGTATCCACCGTAACGGTGCGCCTTATCATTATCAGTCATGTAGAAAAATGAAATACTCAGTGAACTAATTAGAGGAGCAGCTGTTTTCAACACCCATGTGTTAGACTGCGATAACATTTCTAGAGGACTGAAAATAGCTGCTCCTCCATTCACTCACAAGGTGTCCAATATTTCCTGATGCAAACCGCCGAGATGTTTCATTGCAACACAAACAGAAGAAATCTGGACCAAGAAAATGAGGCACGTGGTATTGATTTGTAGTGGATTAAAGTTAAAATAAAGTGAAACAAAGACAATATTTTGACTTTTGTGTACATAAACATCCATATGTTGTGTCAAATAATCTCAAATGACATCAAATGTTATTTTGAACTTTCAGTGACAAGAAATCAAGTAATTGAAGCAGAAATTAAAGCATCTCAAAGCTTTTTTTTTTAATTAAATTCTGACATTTTGTGAATCATTTAGGTGAAATGGTGAAATGCTTGCACTTGAGAATTCGCTGCTCAACTGCAAGTTTTGACAGCTCCAGGAATTTTCTCAAAAGCGTGTGTGTAACTCTGCTCCCCTGGTGAGGAGGGACGGAAGCACTGCCAGCAGCTCGAGTGGCTCTGATTAATTTACTCTCACGTGGTGGAAATGCTCTCCCTAATGCTTCAGGAGATGGAGTTGGGGCACACTGATCTAAAGGCAGAGCACTGACATCAGTTTTTCCAGAAACACACACGAGTATTTTTAAACAGTCCCGACTGACAGCCTTCATAACCCTGAGCATCTGCACATTAATTCCTGCGATGACAAATCCTTCTCCTAGCAAGACTCTCCCGTGTCTCTACGACAGCAAAATGAAGCAGCTGGAACCTACCAGATCTCCTTAGCAGAACTGAGAAACTCAGCACGACGTACCCAAGGATGAGGTCCTCTGCCCTTACTGCTTAACTTGTTACTTCACTATGAGGACGAACAACGCAAACGGTTTGGTGATAATGGCATGTTCACTATGGATTTCCCCAACAGTGATTGCCCAGACTGCTAGCAGTGCTAAAAGCCACTGCTGAAACACAATTCCAAATACTCCAGCTTTGAGAAAAGCAACGAATACCAACTTTCCAGCTCTCCAGCACAGATAGTACAGTTCTGTGATGTTGGCCTCTTCATGCGTCGCACGAGATGCAGGCAGTGCTTCTTGGAGAGAGTGGCTTGTGCAGAAAACATCCCAAAATCACCTAGCCAGATAATGCCATTATTTAAAAGGCATTATGAATAACATGGAGACAGATAATCTACATGAATCCACATGAGAGATATAATTGGAATCCCTGACCAGTCACCTACAACTTAAATAACACAGATCTATTTTCTAAAGGAACACTGCCCTGTTTTTTTGGATGCTCAGAGAAGTGACAGTTAGATACAGTGAATGGAGAGGGCTGCCTTAAAAAATGGCATCAGCTCTGCAATACCTTTAGAACATCTTTCAAGCAGATAGAAGCCATCTGATTTAAATTACCACTGGCACCTTTTGCAAAAAATCTCTTATTCCTCAGCAGTTTCATGCCTCCTCATTATAGGTTTCTTTCCTGTGCATTTTTAACCCAGGAAAGTTAAATTTGTAGCCAAACTGAAAAGAGAGAAAAGCTGACAGGCATCGGAGCCAGTGAACAGATGTGGTTGGAGGGACCTCTGGTCCAAATCCCTGCCAAGGCCGTGCCCTGTTGTTTGAGCAGCTCCAAAAAGAAACTTTACAGCCTAGAGCCTCACAGTAGAAGTGCTTTCCTATGCTCAGGTGAAATTCCACTTGTTTCCATTGGTGGCTACACAATGAGAGCGACCGAGCTCTCAGCTGGCCTAAATTGACATTGCTATATTTGTTTTTTGGGAATCTAGTTCTCTTTAGATAATGGCTCCACAATTTAACTGTAGGAAGTTAACCAATAGAAGCATGGCAGGAGCAAACAAAAACACATCCTCAATAAGGTTTATACTACTCAAGCAGCATTATCAAAGCTGAGTAAGAGCTGGTTGAAGATCTCAAGTGTCAGTCCCCATTCCACATAACTATAACACAAGATTTTGTAGTAGGGAACCCTAATGGCTCAGAGACAGGTGTTTTGTAGCTGTTTTGTAGCTTACAATATATTTTTTCCCATTTGTCTTTTCCAAGTTTTAAATGAGTTAATTGAAATCAAGCAAAATATATTCTGCAACCATACAGAAAGTAAACATGGATATGTATTAAACATTTAATAGACTGTAATGTGATGAAAAGCACAGCATGGCAGCACAGTAGCAAAGTCCTAGGTTGCAGCGAGTGCTCAAATGCAGCAGCTGTGGATGCAGAAACAAAAGAAAGAATCCACTTACCCTTGAAAGGCCTCAGGTATGCAGGGATCTCCAGTGAGACACCCCCACCTCCACTGCCAACCCTTGAATGAGGGCTGGGAAGGGATGGCTCTGGCTCCAGACCTTCCAGTCATTCAGGTGCATTGCATTGCACTGCATTGCATTGCATGCACCTGAGCCTGGGCTGGCCTGCCTTCCCACCAGGTGCTCTATCACTGCTTTAAGTCCTGATTTAGCATTTCAGCTACATATGCTATTGCAATTTGGCTTTGTTTTCAATTACAGTATATATATAGTACATAGCATATATTTCTAACTGTGTACATCATGTAATCATTTCTATCAAAACTCCTAGAAGCCAGAGCAACTTTGCAGATGTACTGATACCACAATAGCATTTGGATAAAGCATGACTCAGTAGAGACCTTCATTCTGCCCCAGAGCAAAGTATTTGTTTGGAACAGCTTTGAACTTTTTGCAAACAATCGCCTTTTTCACTGATACAATCCTAGCATATATAATATAGAGGTTGTTCCAATAGAGCTGCTTGTTGCTCACTCTTCCTTTTGTACTTATTCACTTCTATTTGAGTGCCTGCCTTGCAAACAACCTCTTTTCCTTCTGTTCAAAATGCCATTAACAACAAAAATACAGCAAACCCTTTGGAAACATCGATATTGCTATCATTGTTTGCTTTTATTTTAATTAATTGCAATATAACCTTTTCAAGTGGATTTGCAGCTTGTTAAATGAGACAAAACCTTCAATTCCAAGAAGGAAACAATTCATTGATAGGTAAGATTGCACTGACATTTTGCAGCTGC
The DNA here is from genome assembly GCF_019232065.1 of Centrocercus urophasianus. Lineage (NCBI taxonomy): Eukaryota > Metazoa > Chordata > Aves > Galliformes > Phasianidae > Centrocercus > Centrocercus urophasianus. Next base: position 28,303,514 of record NW_024884733.1, on the reverse strand, counting down.
TCCAGTACACTTCTGACTGTAAGACTCTTGAATTTCTGTCTCGTGAAGGGAGCAAATCCCAACCCCCGAGCCCTCAGATGGCTGTGGAGCTGGGAGCTGCCTTCAGCTGCTCTCGTGTACATCTGTACCAGCACCATTTGTTTCAGCAGATTTCAGCTGAAATAACTAAAAGCAATGCTTGTTTTAAAATGAATGGGGGAGTGTCAAAGAACTTGCAATTTAGCTCTCTCCACACTGTATTGTCAGTTAATCCATTCAAATGATTCTTTTCCCCCTTTTTGTTCAGGCACTGGGATGAAAATCTAGTGCCTGCTGCTTGGCACCCTTTCAGAATCAGTCCATGCATGTGCATCCATTAAACTCTGATTACAAGAATTAATATTTATCAAGGAGAAGAAACCGAGCATCTACTTACTTGTCACTCGTCGCTGCAGACTTCTAGGTGGTGACCATTTTGATTCACATCAGTTTTTCACGTTGCGGGTTCCTTAAATGGGAAAAGAAAGAGTGAACTTTAATTAAGTATGGTCAACGAGGGCCCAGTGTAAAGCAAGTAGGTCAGCGCTTCCTTTGAGAGCACTGCTTTGAATGAAGTCATTACAGCAGTGCTTATGCTCCAAGCTGCCTATCTTTTAATTTACACTTTCTACACTTAATGTAAGCCCAGCTTAACCAGTTAACTTCAAAATGCATGAAGTGAAATGAAAGTGACTGAAAAATGAAAAGAAGAAGGGCAAAGTCGTGCCTCCAATGTGGGAGCTTCCAGCTGCCATCAGCTAACACAGCCACAGCCCTTCTATGAAATCAAATTTATCCTTACACAAGGCCTGCTCTGATATCTTGAAACTTACCATGGGTCACAATGAATAGAAGTTATTACAATAGATATTTGACCCTGAAAGGTAAATTGTATTGACATCCTTCTAGTAATGCAAGAGAAATAGAAAAATAACAGAAAATCACTATAAACAAACGAGCCTAGAAGACAATTCAGAACGAAACTGTCTGTCTCAGGAAGGGGACCAGGAGGCATTCTGCATCTTACGCAAAGTTCTCCAGAATTAACTTTCAGGAACCCCAAATAGACTTTTCATTACTATTTAATATCAAAGCCAGCAGGATACAAAAGAATTGCCAAACTCTGTGTCACTCCTCCTCACTCCACGCTGTAAGCAGATCAGAAGCTCAAGGAAAAACAAAATCTCTCTTACCCAAGGTCCACCTTGAGCTCAATAGAGTTTGGAAAAGCCCTCTAAGATCCCCAAGGCCAACCCAACCCACAGCACCGTGCCCACTGTGTCCCTCAGTGCCACTTCCATACTTTTGTGATGCTGAAGAGGAAAGAAGCACAGCCGTGCTGCTCAGCTGAACAAATGATGGGCAAGAATTAAAAACACACTGGGCTGGTTCAGTCATGAAGGAGGAACCACAAGTTTGTCATACAAACCTGTTCTTACAAGATATTTGTTCTCCAAGTTGTAAAAGTGTTTTGATAAACTAAAGAAGATTAAACTGAAACTTTCTATCAAAATAACTTTTCACTTAAACCTTCTATATCCCCTAACAAACTCAAAGGCAAACATTTGGATTATATCAGCATGAAACGGCTCAACTGACCATTTCTCAAAGGTCCACTTCTCACTCAAAGAATCCAGTGATTCTGGAAGAAATTCCACAGTCTTTGTTCCAAAGAAAATTTCCTCCAGAACTGAAATTCCCCATTTGCCCAGCTGCAGTTTCCAGGCAACCAAACCTCCAGGCAGGAGGATGCCTGAGGCAGGCTGTGGCTCCAGCACAGCTCCCCAGAGAGTTGCAGGGTGCTCAGCACACAGCTTGGAGAAAAAAAGGATGCATGTGGGAAGGAGAAGGTGCCCTAAGCAGGCACAAACCAAGTCCAGACAACCTGATACTGAAAATGCAGATGGATTTTCTCTAATGAGAAAAATACAGAAACCTCCCCATGAATGGAGCTACTCACTAAATAATGAAGCCTGTTCGTTTACAGACTAGCACAATTTAATCTCAACCCATGGCAGCTGCATGGCACACAGATAGCCAGTACCAGCCACCCACATCCACAGCTAGGCGTGATCCAGGACAAGAAGATATCTCAGAGGGGAAGAAAAGGACACATCAGAAATGTTCTTATTCAGTATTTTTAGAATAAAGACATTAAGGAAAGTACCAATATCTAAAAGCCTTGTATTAAGGACATTCTACTACAGAACACTGTTGCTTTGTACAGCACCCCTAGGGGAAAACTGTCTTCTAAAAGGCTTTTAAACAATATTTATAGGCCCAGTAACAATAATACTTGCAAGCCTTTGAAAACCAGCCTATTGCTCTTGGCTGGCCTCCTTCATTATTTCCCCATTGTGTGCAGCACAATGGCCTTCTATCAGGTCCCCTGCAAAAAAACTGTTTAAAATAAGCTGGAAAATCATATACTTTGAAGACAAGAAATGCCTGAAATAGTTGGCCTTACCACCTTAATTTCACTTGTTTTTCATGCATATAAAATGATCAGTCTCTAATTGTATGATATTGCTCTCTCTGAAGCAGAAGCCCTGTGACAACCAGAGCAATGTGTAAGGAAGCATGCTGGAGCTACCAAGTGTGCAGGAGCTCCACAGGCCATGCAGTCATTAATTGCTTTCCATGAGCACGGCAAGAAAATCGCTCATTTCAGAGTCACTGCCAAAGTTCTACACTCTGCACAAGATTGCCAAAGCGTCAGAATGTTCCAAACTATCAGTAATGTTCAGCCATAGAATCATCGAATCACCATGGTTGGAGAAGACCTCAGAAATCACGCAGTCCAGCTGCCCATGGCCCACCAGTATTTCCCCACTAGGAATCACTGAGCTCTGAGATCACCAAGTCCAACCACCAACCCAGCGCCATTTACCATAGGCAAGCGACTTTTCATTGACCTTCAGATGTTGCCCTGATAGTTACGAAACAAATTAAGAGACAAAAAAAAAAGGCTACAAATAAGTATCAGGTAAGTGCCTGCCTAGCCCACATCACCAGGTAGCACTGCACAGCTAACCTGGGAACCTCTCAGCATCCTTCCTTACAGGTACTGATGCTGTTCTGCCTATCAGCCAGAGAGCAACAGGTCTACCCACGGAAATTCAGACTCCAAAAAAGCAAACACGCTGTACACAGCCAATGAACAAAGTCATTCTCTTTTAAATTCAATTTTTCATTACATTTTAATAAAGAAAAGGATTAAGCAGGAAACAAGAAACAGTAAGAGTCAAATACATGTATTTGCTGAAGTGGTACAGTGAGATGAACGACTGACAACTCGTTCCTGTGAGTGGCAACGATACTTCAGCAGGTATCTGTACCCTCATCTGTACCTGAGACACACAGGATTCCTTCCCACACACAGCTCCCATTGCTCCTGCCCAGCAGAGCCTGCTCCTGGCTGACACCTCACCGCTTTTCATTCAAAACCTTCAGGAAGAGCTGAGGTATCCTCTGGATTTCATAAACGTAAATGTGGAGAAAATCATCCCAGCGTTCTCTTCCCCTCTTCAGAACGCGCCGCTCCTGGAGGCAGGTTCCACCTGGGAGCACGGTGCCCAGCAGTCAGGTTCTCACTAAAACAGGTACCTCCTACAGCAAGCTGCTCCAAAGGGCCGCTTAAAGCCATTCTGTCTCCAGAATGAACTGTTTGCTTTCTAATGCCTCGCATTGATTTACAGCCCTTAGAATGAAAAGTGAACCAGGCTGTGAGACGTATTTCCCTGTGACGCTGCACCCTTCCCAATCAGGATGTAAGGGCAGCTTGTTCACACACTGCTGCTGCAAGCACAACGGTTTCCAATGCACAGACAACTTGTTTTGTACCATAAAAACGTCTCTTATGGATTAAGTGATAAATATAGATGGTTACCACTGGAGAGCATCATAAATTGGATCAGCTTTGTCAATGTGGCAGGGCCTCATTCTTACACACTCAACTACTTACAACATGTAAGTGGATTACTAATGATCATGAAAGACTTCTATCCATTGCTGGATACAGTTTGTTCACAACTTGCAAATCCCAGAGCAGTGGCACAAAGCAGGGGAAACTGACAGAGCTGCCCTCGTTCTTATCAACACACTGCACTGGTTACAGGCAGCGCACCCGCAGAAAGCCGTTTGTCTTACATTTGCAGAAAGTAAGAAAGTTTGAATAGGGCTTTAGGAAGCAGCAAAGCCCTTTTTCATTCTCTCACTGCTGTTTTAGGAACAGAACTTTCCCAAGGACAGCCAAGCTCATTAGAGAACGGCACTTCCTGTAAGCACCAGCAATGAATGCTCTATTTTAGGTATTGCGACTTTTCAACGGGCGACAGAACATTGTGTGATGTCATACAATGGGGATGGAAAACCAGCACAGCGCTGCGAGCCTCTGCCTTCCTAGTAACCAAATACAAGCTGTTGGGAAGTCATTATCAAAATTAATACGTCACACTTTCAGATATCAAAATGTGAGGAACTGAAGCAGAGCATCTCAGACGATCATAGAAACAACACAGCATGAAGCACTACCAAACTCTGCTATCTGGTGTACAAGAGAAAATATTTGTTTAATATACCATCTAATACAATTTAAAAATAAAAAATAAAAATAAAAATACATCTATAAGGAAGAGCCTAATGAGGATTTAAACCTCAGAGAAAAATCTAGCTTAGCCCTTAAAAGCAGAAGCTGCTGCCTTCTGTTAGCAGAAAGTTCACCTGCAGTATTTTACACAATGAGTTTGGAAATTAAGTACATCACACACAGAATGGAATTTATCTGAAAACAATCGAGGAACTGCAGCTGAGCAGAACCAATCCCTTTCTTTCAGATGAACAGTTTTCATTGTCACATGAAAAAAAGAAAAAGAGAAGTCTTAAAATAGCCGTTCTTTTCTAAGGTTTCAAGTAGAAGCTGCTAAACAAAATAAAACTGTAAATTGAGCAAATGAAACCATGCTCCTCGTTTTGTCCCACTCTTCACTGGGTTAAGATTCAGAAAATAAGCATCGAGGCTCAGCGGTAGCAAAGCCTGCTCTGCTATGGAAACATACTTCCTGTTGAATGTCCTGCTGGTCAACAGAAGCTTTTTCTGCAGTAGGGATGCTTATACAGTCACTCTGCTTTGAGGTCCTCTCCTGTATTTCTCTACTTTGCAACCCTTGTCTTTAGTGGCACCGTGAGGCCACTGAAGAGCTTTCTTTCCTTCTGTCCCCACATGTGATCCCGAGGTCCCAGCAGAGAGCTTGGGGGCTCCAGGCCCTTCTGACCACTTGGCCTTACCTCGAGGCACTGAAATGCCCGCCAACAGCTGGCTGAGCTGGAACCTCCTGGGAGCCTGCAGAGCAGTCAGCCCACGACTGGAGTGGATCGCAGGAACCTCCAGCACAATCTCATCTTCCTGAGGCTAATTCATGGCAGTTAGCAGTGGGAAATCAGAATCACCCTAAGTAATCCATCCACACGTACATTTCATATGAATCATACCAGCATGAGTTTATTGTCAGCGAATGCAAACAAGCCCAACGTAGGCATAAAGGGAGGATGGGAAGCCGGCTCCCCTCCCCAGCCCATTCACCGCAGCTCTGCTCCTTGAGAAGGATCTGAGCTGGCACCTCCTGCATCACAAAAGCACAGAAGCACTTATTCTCCTGCTCTTACACCCCTTGCCATGTCACGCTTTTGGTAGATTTTCTTATGCAATACGAATGATTATTAAAAAAAAAAAACAACAACCCACAGAACCCAGAAAGGTAAAATTCCATAAAACTTGAGCTCCTTCTTAATTAAGACAAATAACAGGTAATGGTGCACTGACACACACGAGCACCAACAAAGTTAGAGCAACCACAAGCATTTGTAATGGCACGGTGGTCTAAAATGTCAGAGCATGATTCTAAATTACTTTTCACACATGTCTGAATTACACAAGGACATGAAAACATCCATCATCTTCTGAAGCCATAGAAGGTGGTTTTGTAAAAAAAGAAGAAAAAAGAATGTAACCAATGATCTATGCATGATTCTGGGCTATATTCTGTCATCCACGACGTGGTAAATCATTCGCAGGGCTGGCTCAACAGGCCCTTGCAGCCTTTCTTCTCGGTAGGAAAATCCTCCAGGGCACGCTTTTCCTGTAGCCATACACGTTCCATTTTTTCAGCTGGCTTCCAGAACAGCTCTGTGGTGACAAAAAGGAATAAAGGCTTTCTCAAGTGTAGGAGTTGCTGTCCTTAATGGAGGCTGAGCTTAGGACCACCAGTTGGGTGAACATGGTGACACCTTCAGACACTGGGGATGCTGCCAACAGCACGAGGAATTGGAGATATTGTTCACCCCCAGGCTGAAATATACTTTAGAGGAAAACAAAGCTTCTGCTGTCCTCTCTGTTGGTCACAGAAACTGCAGGGAATGTGTGGGATAATTGAAAACTGGCTGTTTCATAGGCCACTATGCCTGGCTGCATCCACTGGATGTATTTCTGCAACTTGAGACAATATGGTGAAGCTGCTTTTATCCAGACAGATCCTTCACAAGTGTCAGGTCAGTGCCAGTTTTATGTGCAATCTATGCACAAAACAGTGCTGCCACTGTTCAGGCAAAACTTCCACACCTTCGAAGGCTCATCATACCATTGCTTGAAATTAATGAATGAAGATTCAACATGGATCGGTTTTATCGATATGTCCAGCGGATTCATATTGCCATGAGCTATCAAGAAACAAGAGAATCACGCAATCATAGAATATCTCGACTTGGAAGGGACCCACAGAGGATGATGGAGTCCAGTTATGCTGCTCTCAAGTCCCCAGGAGAGACACAGCCCATTGTGCCAGCCCTGGAATCACTCCCATTCACCCCAAATCCACACACATCTTTCATGAGCAGATCAGTAAACGGGGAGGTTGTACCAGTGATGTTTCCAGCAATTCACATCATCCGATTCTGATTCTGAGAGTGTAAAAGCAGCTCATAATTTCTGCAGAAATAAAAGACGTCTCAGCTGGAACATGCCCATCGAATGCTAGACAGGTCCGTGTGCCAGTGGATAAAACAGGGTCAGCTCTGCGGGTCAGCGATTTGCTTGGCTCCTTTCCTGGTTGGAAAGTGTATTTGTTAAGGATTTTTCATTTTGTTGTTTTTAAGGCAAACAAGTCATTTCAGTCTCTATTGAGCAAGCAAATAATTCTCTGGAATGAAGCCTGTAAACTTTCCTTCTATTTCTGTGCAGAAAATACTGTTTTCACTTGGGAAAGGGTGATTAAATTTTTAATTACCCAGCTTGCACATAAAAGTGTCTCTCAGTAGAGGTAAATGTGTGTTTTATAGATAGAGGTTAACGTCCAGTTTGAAGATATGGCCTTTGGTGTCTACTCAGGAACTACCAAGCTGCTAAGAAGGTGGGAAGGGCACACAGAGCTCCGATGCCAAGCAGTGAGACGTGGCACAGCAGTGCGGGGAGAGCAGAGCGCTCTGTGTGCAAAGGACAGAACAGCAGAACAGAGCTGCAGAGTCACAGCATGGCTGGCCAAAATCTGCACAAGGTAACACCCTGACTGTACCCTGTGCACGAGGCCAGCATGAAAGAGAAATCAAGAGGAGTGATTTTTCCTTAGAGCCTTGTAACAAAGCGGTATACGAGGCAAAGTATTAATGGGCTTCTGAAATCACTGAGACGTGTAAGGGAAAGAAGTCAACCAAGAGCCAACAACGCAGATAATGTTTGGTACTCAATGCTACAGCTAAATAATAATAATAATAATAATAAGTATAAAATACAAAGATGATTACTACAAGTGAGAGTAGAAAAATAAATGTTAAGAGCTATGTTTAAATGGAACTATGCTAGAAGATTTGTTTGTGGCATTGATGGGGCAAAAGAAGGTCAAATGAAGTTTGAGGAAGAAAAATCATGCCTGAGTCAGCACAGGCATGAACAGGGAGTACATGCAAGTGTCTAATGTCAAAAGCAAATGACCAGGGACACTGAATCCAAGCAAAAATGGGAGGAAATACTTCCCAAATGCATACGACGACAAAAAAAGACAGAAGGTCTTAAGAAACAACGCTATGAAGGACAGAAAAGTAGCCAACAACAGGACAGCTGCCCTCCATACAGATGAAAGTAACAGCAGATGGATCAGTGCCTGGGGAGCAGAGAGAAGCTACATCACGATCCATTCTTTGCTTTGGGCATGGAAGGCAGCCCTTGCTGCTGCCCCAGGAGCAGCGCATTATGGAGACTGCAGCTACGAGCAGCCCAGGAGAAATAAAGCTCTTGCAGAGGACACTGCAGGCCCAGCTCTGTGCACACCTCTTTACTGCCAGGCAGAGATTCCTGCTGTTTGAAACTGCGCAAAGCTCTCCACTGTTTCACTTCCCATCAGCTCACAGGGAGGAGGAAATGGCAGCAGCAGAACTTGACCTGAAAAGAGTTGGGAATCGCTCACGGAAAACATTGAAGAAAGAATGAAAGGGACTCAAGAAACAGGAAAAGTGGAACATTGCACTTTTCTTCAGCAGTCAGGAGGGAAATGAAGAAAAAAAAGCTTCCTCCAAACATTAGCAGCTAAGCTAATTCTCAACTCATGTGAGAGAAAATTACTGCAAAAAGTAGAGATGGAGGAGATCCTACCCAGTTCTGATTCGCTTCACCCAGAGGGTGGTGAGGCACTGGAACAGGTTGCCCAAGGAGGCTGTGGATCCCCATCCCTGCAGGCATTCAAGGCCAGGCTGGATGTGGCTCTGGGCAGCCTGGGCTGCTGGTTGGTGACCTGCACACAGCAGGGGGTTGGAGCTGATGAGCGTTGTGCTCCTCTGCAACCCAGGCCATGCTGTGATTCACATTGAAATGATGGAGGAGAAATGATGAGAAAAAAAGTGCCTGTATCTCTAGGAGAGCTAATGGAAAAGTAGAGGAATGAGAGAAAAGTGGATAGAGAGAAATGAGTTAGCATTTTCTCTAGGTGAGAAATGACTGCTTAACAGTCTGATATGAAAGGCATGGGAAAGGAAAGAAGTGTGGATGAAAAGCACATCCAGGCTGCGCATCTGAGCAGTGGCTCAAGGCAGGGCATGGGAGCCAGGAAAACACATTCCACATTATTGACAAAAAGATTTTTAAAGCCATTTTGCCACTTTTATGGCATCATAACTTTCATCAGTAAATTTTAGAACACGTGGGAAATCAAACAAAGTTATACTGGGATATTTCCTGAAAAGCAGATACCGTGGAAATGAAATCTTTTACATGACAGCCGATGATGTGTAAGGATGGCGATGTAAAACCAAAGAAATGATGACTGGTTATTTTAAAGGGTAAGAGGTGCCCCCAATAAAGCTTCTGTGGCAACAGCGAATACGTCAAAGTTAACCTGAAAAACTGCCTGCTCCTATAATAAAACAGCACTCGGCCTGCCTTGCATTTCTTTTCCTAAGTTCTGCTGAAGAAATGAGGGTCAGCAGCCAGCACTGTGACACGGGTAAGACCTCCCAGAAGGCCCACAGAGCTTCCCAAACCCACTCCCAATTAACAGAGGAGATCCCAACACGACCAGCAGCAGCGAGCCGCCGCTTCACCTCCACGTGTCACGCATCTTCCTCAGGCTTTGGGTTTTACTCTGACAAGTTCTGCCCCAAAGCATTGCTAACATCCACTTCCCAACAACAAACATCCACATCCCTAATTGCATCACCTCCCCACATTAGTGATCTTTAGATCACTGAAGGGATCAGCACCATCAGTAGCATTGAGACTCGAGCACGGCCAGCCTTGACACAGGGCACAGCTGAGCTTTTCCAACATCTGTTACCCAGCATTTGGTTCCAGCTTTGTGCTTCACAATGTTCAGATTAATAACAGCACATCTGGGGAGTTGTTTTCCCATTTCTTCAATTCTAAAGTAAAATAAATTACAGTTCTGATTGCTGCAGCAAGGTATAAAGGTAACTGTGTTGGTAGTACTTGTGGCACGAGAGTGCACTTTATCCTACGCTTTTTTTAATTAAGAAAAAAAAAAAAAAGAACAGATAAAGAAAAGGAAGTAATAGGAAAACGAAAGGAACTGATGACTAAATGGGTTTGGAGCCATAATTAAGTTCCTCTGAAGCTCGTGGAAACATACAGGAAAACTGCAGATAAACACTTGGCAGCCTGCTAGCAGGAATTCTGCCTACTCCTGTATTTACTGTACTAACAACAGAGCAACAAAGGAATTCTCAGGTTTTAGCAGCAGATAGAACACGTCAGCCATGACTTTAGCTTTCGTGCTCTACTCAGGAATCCAAGAACTTACTCTACTCAGGATGCTCTCTGGTCCAGGAGTGCTGCCCAACCACAACCCCTGCAGCACACAGGCTGAGAGCAGCAGTGGGGCAGGGGAGCAGCTGGCCTCGTTATTCTCCACCCAGGCAGGATTTTACTTCACACAGGAAGGAAATAAAAAGAGAAAGCACGTACAGTGCTATAAGAACCCCAAGTCGCTGTAGTACGTGTGTTTTGGGTATTTCCTGTTGGCCTATCAGCTGTTGTTGGCTGTTTAGCATGCCGCATTTTGTTTTCACCTCCAGATGCTCCCAGGAGTTTATTCTGTGGTGGGATCCTTCATTAAAAATTGTACTGTCTGTAGAAAACCGTAACAACAAACACCACCGAGGTGAAAGAAAGGGGAAAACGCAGAGCTCAAGCCACAGCTAGACAATTACTCCTTTACCCTTTTTTCTGCTCTTTTGTTGTTGCTGTTGTTTGCTAGAAAGCAACCAAGTGTTAACAGCTAAAGCACCTCTGCTGAGGGCAGCCTGCTCACTGCTCCCAGGCCAGCAGCCCTCCACGATGCTCAGCCCAGGCCAGCAGCCACAAGCAGCACACAGCAGGGCAGCGCTCATCCCCGTGCCAAAGGCTGGGGCTCCCACTGGAATTCTGGGCTATCGCTCATGTTTTGGTCTCCTAATTTCACTTCATTAGCTCCCATTTCCAAAGTGCATACATTTTTTTCCTCCCATTGTGCAGATGTTCCTTCTGACACAGGCAATCTATCACTCCAAGATTAACAGCGCTCCATTGCTTCTGCTAGCAAGCCCTCCTATGTGCTATTGAAACCATATGAAACCACCTGTGTATGGAGCTAGAGCTAACAGCTCAGGTTTAAAAAGCATAGAGAGAAATGTATGATAAAAGATATTTAATAAGATCTTCCTTTCTTGGGTACTCCAAAGATGAAGGTAACTATCCTGAACAGGGCTGATAAACCAGCCGTGCTTAGGGTACATGAAATCACTTGACTCCTGTTTTAACCCAAAATTTTGTATGGTGCTGCCCAGAGAAACAATGAATAAATGGCACTTTTGTGACTTCCTAATGACAGCTCTGGAATGTGTTTGCACTTCTATTCCACTGGCCCTGTCTGTAGCATGATGCAAACATGGATCTGCACCTCAGGGCCTCCCCTATGGGGACGACCTGTGGACTCGTGCAGGAAGGGGCCAACTCAGCCCCAGGCCCAGGGCCTCCCTGCCTACAGCAGCACTGTCCTTCTGATGCACCGCAGCCTCTTTCTCTCCTCAAACACAGCAAACTAGAACAAAAACGGACACAGAAGCAGACACGTTCAGGCAGCCATATTCACACATTCACATAATCCCTATGGGAACCTGTGCTGGAAGCAAACCAAGCACAGATTTATTCCTCCAGTTCAGCCCATTAGATTTTGACTCCAATATTGGCTGCCCCAGAAATGCCAGCATCCCTCCCTGCTGGCTTCACTCAATAGTAAATGCAGCGACTCCACGAGCATCCCGCACAGAACAGCCTCATGCACAGCACCTCCATCCCAAGGCCACCGCAGATGCAGTGTTTATAGGATTGCACATGGTATCTGAGCACACTCTGGTCAGAGATGACGAAAGGGATTGGAGCAGCCACCTCTGTATGGCTAATTCACAAAAGGCCTTCCTCCAGCTGCCCACCCTCAGCCACCCCAAGACCAGCGCGGTCCCCTGGGGGCTTGACTTGCGACAGCTGCTGCAGCATGTCAGAAGGTCACAGATCAGGAACATACAGTTAATTTGCAGTGCAGAGCTGTCAGATCACGTTTTTGCTGTGGAATGACTAAAACAATCTGTCCGTAGTTTCACTTTCATCAGAGGCTCTCAAGTAGAATGCATCTTTAGCAGAATAATCAGCCACCTAACTCTGTGATCACACAATAGCCTTACCTTTTTTTTCACTCCGTGTATAGAATTATCCTTGTGCCCTGTTCATCTCTGGCACATTGACAAAATATCAATCCTTTCACATTAGGGGGTTATTTATTGAAGCAAAGCACACCTGAACACCTTAAATGAGAGCAGGAGGGAAATGCTACCTCACAGCTAAGGCATGTGGCTGAGACCTGGAGACCTGCCCTCATTCCTGGCCCTGCAGCACATGGCAGTGTGCAGCAGGTGCTCCCCAGCACCCACATCTCCATCACTCACAGAGGTTCCCCCACCAGCAGGTACTGCTCTGTGCTGTAGGACTGTCAGACCACAGAGAGACAAATGAAAATAACGGGGCTTCCATCCCGGAGCCTTTAGCTGACATCAGGGAAACACTGTGAGCACACAGCCAGCTCCATCCCTGATTGAATTTCTCTATTGAAATTGTTCCACTAATTAATTAAACCGGTATTTATTTCAAAGTGGGCATGATGTGTGGCACTTGGAAGCACGCTGGTTTGTCCCATGCTGGTGTTCAGTGCTGTAACGGCACCAGGGCAGTCAGTGCCCCGCTCATCCCCATCCCTGCAGGCAGAGGGCCGCTCTGCTCCCATGTTCTATGAAGAGGACGCACACAGCAGGCTGACACCACCTACACATTCCCAGTGCAGACATCTCTCCTGCCGGACCAGGGGTTACCAGCTCCAGCAGCGCTGCTCGGGCAGCACGGTTCGCTGCACTGCTGTGCCTCAGCCACAGGTTGCTGAGCAGACCTGCCTCGCTGCGAGTTTCCAGCCTGATGGAGTGGATTTCCTTCACTGAAACCACTCGAGCAGTGCCCACAGACACCCAGAACAACCCCACGTTCCTGATAAACCAACCAAGGTGCTGAGGGAGAAATTCGGGGAGCCCAAAGATGCCACAGACACCCCTGATGGACTGCCAGCACCAACCCAAGGGCCCCTCCTGCTGAGTGGGGCAAACCCCCCCCGACACCTTCCCACTACCCCTGACATTGATTTCTGGTGTTAATAGTTTTTCATCAAACCGCTGATTAACCATTGTCAGAATTTATATTCAGCTTTCATTTCACTAAAAGACAGAGTAAAACTGACTTGTAATTCAGTGCGTGCTCCTCGCTAACAGCCAGGGCCATCAGTATGGCTAGAACATTGCCACATCACATGGAGTCATTTAGGTTGGAAAAGCCCCCTGAGACCCCACAGCCCACAGCCCTCATTGCCACACACCACGGTTCCACAACACCCCAGGGATGCGACCCCACCATCGTACAAAATCTCTGTGTTTGGATTTATACTCACACTGTACATATTTATTACTCCTTGTTATGTTTATATGCTAAGGTATTCATATTTTTATACAAACATTTGTCCCATTGTAACTGGAGAGACATTGGAGAAAACAAAAATCATTTTTGTAGCAATATCCGTTGCTTAAGAATTAAAAGCCATCAATAACTTCATATTCATTTTGACATTAACAACATCCAAGTTCTTGATTTTTCCCCTGTGCAGAACTCCAGGTGACAGTAATGGGAATGACACTGGTCCCTCTTACTCAACAGGTGGAGCCTTGTAGCTCTCAAGCCTTTGGGCTGACTTGGTGGGTTTCAGCCCCTGGGAGAGCAGCTCTCCCACTGAAGGAGATCTGCATTTCCAGAAAGCAGGGCGACAGAGGTCAGTGCTGAAGGTCCCCCAGCAGTGATGTACGTGGGGAGGTGGGTGCAGCTGAGGGCTGTGCTGAGCCCCAGCACCGCGCTGTGCCAGCCCTGCTCAATGCAAAGGGAACGATGCGGCTCAACGGTGCTGCAATGGATCACACAAAGGACTTCTGTAAACCACTGTGGCTTTTTCCTGTCACACAGGAAACCGCAGAGAGACACCACAGAGCCACTCCAATACGCAATTTACTTGTCATCAATTTAAACTATATTACAAACCTACGTCGTGATCAACAGCCATAAGCACAGACTCACAGTGCTGCAGCACGTCCCCAGCTCTCCCGTCAGCTGCCAGCTCCTATTTTCTCCTCCAGCACAAGCAGCAGAGATGTGATGCATCCTGTGTCACACTCCAAATTTCTAAAGGAAATTACAGACTATTCTATCACTTGGCACAGCCCATCTTTATCCACTGATGTAAAACCCCCACCGAACATCAGCAGCTGCCTTTGGCTATGCATGTCTGCACGGCTGCTCCGCTCAGCAGCCTCCCCCAGCGCAGAGCAGCAGTGCACAGCTTCTGAGAGCGCAGCTCCTGGGCTGCCCTGCTCCGCTCCCAGCCCTGCCACCCTGCCCAAATCCGAAAAGCTGCAAACATCTCAGCTCTCCCACAAAAGCGCCAGCCAGCCTTCTCCAGCTGGCAGTAAAAAAGAAGTCATTTCTCTTTTTTTCCATTACAATTCACAGTCAAAAAAAAAAAAAAAAAAGATCAAGTTCTATGTTAAATATTAATGATCCATTTTGTTTCCATCACAGGCCAGCAAAAAGCAGCCATCTACAAGTGTTTCAGAGCCCTCCATAACTGAGCACTTCGGGGCTGTGGATGTGCACGTGTGTCTGTCACCAGCTATTTGCTGCAACCCATTGACATTCTCCTCACACACATCACAAGGCACCGACTAGAAGTTCTGGGTCAGATCCAAAAGGAGAATTACTTCACCACTTGGATTTCTGCGCTGTCTCAGATGCTTTCTAATGTTATTTAACATTCACGGCTGCCAGCAATAATTGAATGCTAGCTGGACCTGTAAAGGATGCTCCTGTTTCCAATCAAGGAGGACAGGGCACGAACAAGAGAGAAAGGCAGAGGTGACCTGCCGAGGGCTGCCCGTCCTCAGGCAGGCTGAAGGACTTCTAGGAAAGCTCTCAGCCAGGCCGCCCGCCTCCAGCATGGTTCCTAGAGAGCTGCCCGCAGCCACAGGGCTGCCGTACATCAGTGCCAGAGCACCAGACGGCCCTGCAGAGTCGTGCCTCCAAACCAGCACTGCCTGGCACTGCGGAGCTGCACTGCCATGCCAGCACTGCCCAGCCCAACACTGCGCCCCGGGGCAGCCAGCACAGTGCTGCCCACACACAGACCTGAGGCGGCTGCAAAGCATCCCGGCCGCTGTGCAACTTCAGGCTCCCTCTCTCTGTTGTGCACAGACAGTCCCACGCTGTATTTGTTTAATACAGATGTGCTCACTGTGAGCTACCTCATGCTATCCAGTACCCGTGGAGTGCAGACAAGGATGGCGTGGGACCCCTGACGTCTGTGGTTTATGCTCCACCTGGCAGAAATGAAACAGGCTGCAACCCAGAAAGGAACCCGGTGCAGCCAGAACTGTTCTTGGGGAGGAACCAGCACTCAGAGAAAGCAAAATGCAGGCATGACAGGGGTGAAGAATCCTGCTCCTCTCCTCCCATTCTCCTCAAATTTCAGAGGTACTACAAGCTGAGAACAGAAATCTGATCTTTTAGATGAATGCTATCGTTCGGATACAGCAATTCCTTTTTTTTTTTTTAGTAAAACAAAGAAACAAAAATCAACTTCTGTGAGAGTTTGAGGCTCCCATCAGAGCACACCAGGAAGGACCTTAGCACCTCCCAGCACGGGCAGTGCCTGGCATGGAGGCAGGATGGGAGTAGCCTGGGCTTGGCTGGTTAACCAGAGTGCCACTTTAAACCGACTTCACACCAACAGCTTGACCAACGTTTAAACAAAGCTGAAGAGCAAAGCTTGAAACAAAGGATAAAAAGATAAAAATAAAGCAGACAAACCACGCATGTAGATTCCATGTAGCCAAAATATTTATCATTAAATATTCCAATTAATCTCTGGGGATCCGGAAACCAAAGGCCCAGTCCTTACCCAGGGGCATTGTCCTGAGGTTACTCTTCCCTTTGGACACAGGAGAAGATAGAATGAATTCTTCCCTTTCTCTCTTACTTGGCTTCCTGTAGGAATCTCTTCCCTCTTTATCTCATAGAAATGCCAGCAATGAACTTTCTTTTGCAAAGACGATGGCAGTAACAGACAAAATGCCTGAGAATGAATTTCCTTCCCACTCCCCTTGTTCTCAGCAGCTCGGTTACAAAATGCAAAGGTAAAAAGGACACATTTCCCTTTCCCTGGAGCTGCTCAGGGATTATGTTTCTATCATATTTCTTAATTAGCAGAGCTTTCTGTCTCTGGAACGGCGCTCTCGCTCTGCTCAGCACGGCGAGGCTCAGAGCACTGCAGAAACACGTGGAGAGCCCAGGCGCAGGGCAATGCGTTTCCAGTGTGTCCTCCTTTGGGACGACGGGCAGACGACAGCTCTGCAATTCAGAGCCATTTCTGTGCAACACGTTCCCCACACTGTGGCAATGTCAAAAAAGGGCAGCCGCCGTAGGAGAGGAGCCCAGCATTGCGTTATTCCAGTGGACTAACCCAGAGCTTTGGCTTCACATCAATTTCCTTCTCACTTTCACCAAACACTGGGGAAACGTGGAAAACGGTGCCCTGTGACCAAAGCACACCTCAGCACAGCCCGGCAGGAGCTGCAGAGTATTCTCAGTCGCTGAGCAGCCGGGAGGATTTCTCCTTCTTTCTTACAACAGCATTTTCTTGCTCTGCAGACCCAGCACTCAGCACACAGCGGCCAGGGGGAGCAGCACAGCGCGGCTCCCTGCGGAGCTGCTGGCTGCCCAGAGCCTGCTCCAAGGCGCTCAGCCACGCGGCTGTCCTGGTGCTCACTGCTGCTGGTTGGAACAAATGTAGAAGTAAAAGAAACTGATGGTTTATCGGAGCAAGGAATAGATTGCTGCCTCTGCAGGCCAGTCCAACGTAGGCTGAATTTACAGGAACCTGAAGGTTTATTTCAGAAAGACCTATCAGGAAAGCACAGGCCATCCTCCTCTGTGCATTTCTCCTCCTTCTCAAAAGGCAACGTCTTCAAAGATTGTCTGCACACTTCAGGAGTCTTTGACACCAGTCCTCATGCTCCAGACCAGCTGGTTACAGACAAAACTACGATAACCTGTCATGCGACATACATCAGGTCCTTGGTGAGAATCAGAACGGACCGAGCAGCTGCTGAACCCAGTGAGTAATAGAGAAAAAAGCAGCTACAGGCTGTCAGCCTGACACCGATCCTGCACAGCACGATGCAGTAAGCAGTGGGCAACATTATTTATGAAGGATTACAGAGGCTTAACAAAGTAAGCGCTAGTACACGTGTGAATTAAAAACACTGCATTGAGTTAGCCAGGCAAATTTCTTCTGCTGGGATTACAGGTACAGGGATAACAGTGCCAGTGGCAATGCAACGCAACCAGCAGGCACTGGATTTGCTGCCGGAAGGCCTTTGAAAGAGAAAGAGGAGCGTTACAAAATCAGGACATTACAGCAAGTGGACTTGAAACTGACAGCAGAAAACTTTAGAACAGGAGCCCAGCTGTCAATGGAGAGCCAGCTCAGGAGTGTGGTTTGAATCCAAGCCCCAGACTTCAGCCTTTTGTTACTTCACCTCTTCTCCAATGACATAAGGCATGAAATCGTTACGTGCAAGGGAATTAAAAATAGCTGAGCTGAAAATAACAAAGGGAGCAAGCGACTGTCCTTGGTTGGACAAGAAGGAACAAGCAAAGAGCACACGTTACACTGCGCCCAAGCACTGCCCTGTTGGTGCACAAGAAGCACAAGCATTGCAAGCAGAGCCGGGCAGCACAGGAATCTGGCACAGAAAGCAGCGAGCTTCACCAGGCAGGGGTTACAGAAATCACAGTGCAATCATGTGGTGCAATGAACTCCTGCAGCCCTTGGAAGTGTAAATAAGGCAACACTGTATTGGAATAGAGAGGTTCTATTAACTCCGGGCTTCGTGCCCACAATTAAAGAAAAGCATGGAAAAAGATGGATGAAGTTCAGGGAAGGGACAGGAGACCAATCAAGCACCAGAAAGGAACTTTCTAGTAGGAAAGGCTGTTCATCTCAGCAACAAGAAATCTTTGCACAGACTCAAAGTTTGTATGCAATAAAAGCAGAGAAAAGGTGATCAATGGTAAAAGACTCTCCAGAGTCTTTATAGACTGAAATTGTGCAATGAAGTACGCTACAGAAATTGGGATTTAGAGGTGGAAGTTGTGATCCCAGAGATCTGTGGAACCTGAAGTGTCCACAGACAGATCAGCATTCTCTCTCTGCCACATTCGGAACAGCTCAGGTGTGTATCAGAGGCAATAAAACTACATGAAAGGGCTGCAATCTGCTCAGAACTGCTCTGTACACTTAAGAACAGTGAGGGAACCGCGCGGTGCAGGGAAAGGAGAGGACTCCCTGCTGCTGCCTGGGCACGGTGCTGCAGAACGATTCTGGGGCAGCAGACAGCAACATTTGTTTGGGGTATTACAGCGTTTGGAATAAAAATAGATGATGAAAATCAGAATGAAGCCATCAGCCTGCTCTGTCTGCACGCCCTGCAGCTGATAGATGTCCTGCAGGAGGAGGCTCTGGCCATCCGGGCTGCGCAGGGTTGATTAATGAAAGCCACGTCTCCAAGCATGAGCCGCAACAGCGCTCTCTCAAATTAGGATCAGATCCAAATCTCTGTTCTGCTCGGCTCAGATCTCATGGAAGCTCATTTCTTCCTAATAAAGCTTCAAGAGGTTCAACGTCAAACGTGAGATGTTAGCAGAAAAAGAACCGTTCAAAGGGCGGGGACTAAAGGAACCCATCCAAGTGCAGCATGTCACGCTGGATGCTGGGTAAGTCAATTAAAGCCGTGAGAAACGCTCAGATGCGCTGAACTGGGCTGTGGGTCTTTCATTAATCATGACTTACGGCAGATCAGATGCATCATCCATTTGGCTGAGAGGAAAGCGAACAGGAATAGTGGAAGAATCCCGAATCCCATCCCTGGGCTGAGCAGCACAGTGCTGGAGTTCCCTTCATCCTCTTGGCCCAGAGGGATGAAGCCAGAAGTTAGCCAGAAGGACATTGAGCGACGCCCTCTCATCTGTAACTCCTCTTAACTCTATGTGTGTCAGCTTCACAGAGCCACAGACGCTACTGACACATCTCCAGCCTCTTCCCCAGACAGCCATCAGCTACAATAAATCCCATACGTGAGTGGGATGTGCCATTGTCTTGCAAGGCTGCAATTAACAAGTGCAATGAGTGAAATGAATACTCAAAGGACTTCATAACATGGCTTTTATGGCAATCTCACTCTTCCTAGGAGAAAGTTTCCTTCCATCAAAACTGGGAAGAATATTTTTAAAAGCAGTTGAATTAGAAGTATGATTGTAAACTGTTAAAATCAATAAAGCCTTGCTGAGACAATTACAGTGGCTGGGGATCACTTCTAAAGTTGTTTAAATGCTTTAACAGATTGTTAAGTTCAGAAGAAGTCCATTATGAAGAACGCTGCAGGTATCTTTACTCCAATAGTAATTAATTATATTTTAAAAAATTATATAATAATTATATTGGTCCACCAAATGACATTTAAAGTGTGCTTAAATATTAAATACCACACCGTTAATTTCGGTTCCCTTCCCCCCCCTCCCTCATCCAGTGAGTCCAAAGGCACCGAGTTCAGCTTTCATGAGAATCTCGTCGGGGTAAAACGTCCCTTGAGTAAAATCTTCAAGATTAGAAACAATTATTTTTAATGGCAGAGAGCAGGAAAAGGACAAAGCTGCCGCTTCACGGGGAGCACCTGGCAGGGCATGGAGAGCAGTGGCTCAGCTGGATGCAGCTCGTGTCCCACCTGTGCCATACATGTGGTGCTCAGGGCACAGCGCTGCTCCCCCTCGGCAGGCAGGGCTGCAGGGTACAGCTGTCATTTTTGGGTGGGAGGGCTCAGAATATGTAAAAAACACTCATTCAGCCACCAAGCCCAACGTAACACACCCTCAACTTACAGCAAAGGTCATTCTGATCAAACCCAAAGGGTCCAACTGCTGGATCCCAGATATTTTTAGATATCAGTGTCTTCTGACGGCAGTTTACATTCAAAGCAAAAAAAAAATTGGTGCTGAAGACACGTGGCTTCAGACTGTTAAAATATTTAGCCATCGTGTTCGAGCCTTGGAATACACTCTGGCTGACACAGGAGCTGGACCACGCTGCTGGCAGAGCCTCAGTGCTCCCCTGCACTGTCAGTGGAGAGGAGTGCCAGTCTGAGGCAAGTAATGCACCGAGCGTCAGGACAGAGAACGGCGGAACGCAGCCCTGAATTGCTCATCAAGAAATGAACGTGGCATTAAAAATACTGAAAAGATCCAGTCATCATCTATTTAAAAGTACTGGCAGAGCTTCAAGGGTTTCCTACAACTGTTAGGTTTCTCGTGGCTCAAAGCGCTTTCCTGCTGCTGAAGGTAGGGAGAATAAGTCAGGCGAATGGACACAGTGGCACAGGCAAGGAAACAACCAAGCCACCCCAGCTCCATGCCGTGAGAGCTGACAGCTCAGGCCAGCTCCTTGTTGCTGTTTTCTGCACTCCCTGCTCATCAGAGATGCTGCCAGCCCAGAGCAGGGCCCCATCCCCAGCACCAAGCAGCCTCCAAGGGTCATCTCACAGCACCCTTCACATCCATGTAAGGGAGCTCACGGCTCCTGCTTTTCCAACCTGAATGGGGCTATGATTCCATAAGCTACCCATCAGCTCTGCAGTAAGCTCCCAAGGCCCTGGAGCCAGGCTCGGGTTGGGCCAAGCACTGTCCCAGTGCAAAGAGGCTGCAAATAGGAGCAGCGTGAAGCTGGGCTGCCTGCGAGCTGTGCCTGGAGGGGCCTGGCACAAGCAGCCAGCGAGCAATCTGGTTCATAATTGGTGTTAAAAGGGAAACCAGGAGGAAAGAGGTCACCTTATGCAGAAAGGCTTACAGCCACCAGGCCAGAAGTGCTGTCTCATGCTGAGGACCTGCGCTCGTCACCCAAAGGGATGAGCAGCATTCATCTGTGTTAAGCTGTGCTGTGGAGCAGAGCCTTGTTTTCCAGGCAGATTTCCTCACCTCTTCAGACAATGTGCTCTTTTCTCCCCTTTACTCTCATTTTTGCTGAAGATCAACATAATCCAGCTGAATGTGGGTTAAGGAGACACCATTTCCTTCTCCACACACCAGTGCCAAGCAACACTGGGTTTTACAGGCACTGAGTCCTAACTGATGCTTCCAAACAAAACTGTGGGGCAAAACCTGGAATATTATCAGGAGAAAGCAGGCATGACTACGTGCAGAATAGTTATTTGGAACTGTCAAATGCATCTCTGAATGGTCTCTTGTTTTATGTTTCCATCACGCTGTAACACAACCTCACGTACAAACACAGGTTTTGTTAAAAAGCTGCATTTGGCTCTGTCCAGAATACAGCTTCTGATAGAGCTGTGCTAAATAAGCAGGCGCTGGCAGCCTGATTCAAACCCCATGCAAGTCAGTGCAGGTGCCAGTGACCTCGCTGAACTTTTGGGTCGGGTTCCAGTTTGTTGGTGATTCAGAAAGCATGAAGGGACTCATAACTCTCTGTCTTCACCTCAGAGGTTTTAGGAGAATGAAGGTATTTGGGACTTCCCTTACAACTGCCACGATTTGAGACATCACACACGCTTGCACAAACAAGCCATCCCCCAGACAAACGGCGGTAATGAAACGAAAGGCCTTATTTCTCTCTCATTAACATACTGCACAGGGCGAGCAAAAACACAGCAGAGGAATCAGCCATGGAAAGCCACCTGGGGATTCTGTACACGTATCTCAGTGGCATCAATGCCTGTTGGGGCTCTGCATGCACCGTGCCCAGGTAGGTCATGCCCTGGGTGCTGGGTCACTGCTGTGCCCAAAAGCAGCCTCAAGGGTCTGTGCAGCGCCCCTGGGCTGCCTGCGGGCTGCTGTGATTCCATGCACCCCTGTGTGCCATGAGGGAGGCAGCAACTCCCAAGAAATAACTGGATTTCGCTGCTGAAAGGGAAAAGTAAATGAGTGAGACAGCAAGCCCTAGATGCAATGAATCCAGCAACACGCAGCATGATAAAAATAAGATATATCCAGCAGTATGCCCACACAGAGGCTGCAGAAGCAATTCCAGCAACTTCACTGAGCCCCCTATGCAACACCATCGACACTGTGCTGCATGGACCACAGCAGAAGCAGGCTTTCTATCCACAGCGTTCTGCAATCTGCACTGAGTCCTGCAATCCTTGCTGTGGCAGACTCTTAAAATGATTACAAATAAATACGGCTTTTACTCTTCTTGGTGACAAACACAACGTCACAAGTATGAAGGATGCTAAAATATCACAAAGCCATAAAACTGCTCCAGGACATCAATTACAAACCACTGCTGATACTGTAAAGTCATCACAGCTGTAAAATAAAAATTATATGGGCAGGGATGGCACATCCACAGGAATCTGCAAGAAGAAAAGACACAAAATAAAGCCAGGTTTGCCACGGGGCAGCAGCAGCAGAAGGACAGCATGGCTCCCATGCAGAGCAATGCAGGCCCTCGTGTGCGTGCCGACCCTGTGCTGGGTTGCCATGGAAATCTGTCATTTGTCCTAGCACAGCGTGGAAAAATAAGCAAGAAGAGCAAAAACCAGAGAGACAAAATGTGGGGGAATTATCTCAAATTGTGTTTAGCTGCAGACTACTTTTGCTTTCAAAGTAGCCTCAATAATGAACCACGCTCATCTCCAGAACAGCATCATGATGAAGCCTGCTAACAAGCTTTTTTCACTCGCTAAATAATAATAAGCATTCCTGTTATATCTCCGGTTAAACAGTGTCAGTAGGCACCACTCCGTATTTTAATTCCATTTCAATTCAAAATGCCTGTTTCAGCCACTTCCATCAGCTCACGAGCAGCTGTTCCAGCAGAAACATTGGAAGCGTTGGTAAGAGGAGCTGTTGGGGCTGTGCCCCTCACTGCCAGAAAGGCACTGAGCGCCAAGAAAGGCAGCGACTCTGAGGGCTCTGAAGCACAGCGCTGTGGGGCTGCAGCGTTCATCTGGGGCAGAGGAGGGAACCTCATCACTGCCTACAGCTCCTGATAGGAGGTGGGGGTGAGGGGTGGGGGTGGGTTGGTCTCTGCTGCCCAGGGGTGGGGGGTCAGCATCTCTGGGGGCGCTCAGAGCCGTGGGGACGTGGCACTGAGGGACGTGGGCAGGGGGCACGGGGTGGGCTGGAGGATCTTGGAGGGCTTTTCCAGCCTCAGTGACTCTGTGACTGACACACGGGCAGATGGCCTTCTCAGGCAGGTTCACTCATGTGCGCCCACCTTCACTCCCGTATGGCTCTGGTACCACATGAGTTTACTTTCATTCATATCTCTGCAGCTCTGCTGACTTCAGCGAAATGATGAACCACAGAGAATTGCAGGGGTTGGAAGGAACCTCAAGAGATCATCGAGTCCGACCCCCCCAGGGGGACTGAGGATAAGAAACAAGCAGGATTTGACCTTCTCGGTAAATGCAGAGGGCAAAACAAGCTCCATGATATCTCGGAGCCACATCTCGTGCATCTGGTCATGAACTCCTTCTTAAAATGAATTAAATTAGCCTGTGTAATGGACATCAGAGCAAAAAGCTTAATGTGTTTTGATGCTGAGATGAGCTCTGCACAATTTATTAGGAAACAAGTAATCATACTAAATCACAGTTCACGTCTGAAAACAAGGGAAATTGCCCCAACATCCACAGCTTTTCCCAGCACACGGCTTCCAAGCACCTCAGGGGCAGCACTGTGGGCTCCCACAGCCCCAAAGGCCCCTCTGTGCCCAGCACCAGGATGCAGCACCTGCATGAGCACTGCTGGCTCTCAGCTACGAACACACAGCAGGGGGAGGCATGGGAGCCAGAGCAAAGGGAAAGCACAGAGCTCTCAGCTTCCTCGTCCTTGTTCAAGGAACGTGTTAATGTTCATATTCTGAGCCAGCCAGACCCCTGTAGGGCTCTCTGTGCTCCTGTGGAACCCTCGTGCTGTAACCATACTGTCCCAAGCCTGTCCCTCACCCACCCCTGTCCGTGTCCATGGGGTTCCCCCTGGCTGCACCCTTTCACACATCTCAGTCAAATGCATCTGGATTTTCAGGAGGGTGGGAGAAAGCTCGAGCCTGATGGGATGGCCACGCCATGACGGTTTCAAAATGGGAGAGCAGCAGACACGAGTGCCTCAGGCAGAGAACTGCTCCTTCCCACCTTGTCCTAACAGTCTCCAGAAGAGAATAGTTATCAAGGAGCAATTGCTATCCAGAAAAAATCTGCTGAAGACCCGACGTTTGGCGGTTGTGCCGCCTTCTCCATGAGACCAGAGAACCAAAGGTCAGGAAAAGACCCGAGAAGGTCTGCTTTTGTGCATTTGTGCTAGCTGGTCTGAGAAAAAACGTCCTCCATGCCTCTAGCACCGTAGTTCTCCTAAAAAAATGATGCAGATAATGCAGAAATTGTGACTAAACCGGTTAGAAAGCAAGCAACTCATCACCACCGCGCAGCCTTCCAAAGAGCCACACGCGCTGCTTCAAGCCTCCTTTGAAGCGACGAGGAGCTCCGACGCCCCGCCGCCCAGCCGGAGCGCAGCGCTCCGCTCCCTTTGCTGCGCCGTTCGCCCACACCGCCCCGCGGCGGCACGGACTCGGCGCACCGCCTGCAGCCCGAGCTGGGTGAGCGCACGGAACCGCTCGCTGCGAGCTGCCCGCCCCTCCCGGCTCCGTCCGTTCCAGCGCGCTGCCGTCAGAGAGAACCGACACCCAGAGGAGGGGCAAACGGAGCCCCGGCGCTGCCACGTGCTGCAAGGTAGTGGCGAGAACGACAGCTCCTCGCTGCTCCGCTTCTGCTCGCTGCTTAAAGGAGCGCAGGTGCTACTGTGGGAGCGGAAGATAATCGCGGAGCGACCTCTACAATCGAGGTGAATTCAAACGTTTCTGGATATACTCTATATTTACATACGTGTGTGCATTTATACGCGGGCTGTGTGCTGGAGACAAGAGCCGAGCGCAGCTTTTGTGCTCGGTGCTGAGGCGTTTTTCCTGCACCCCAACAAAAGGCGGCAGCAAGTTCCCTGCTGGAAGGCAGAGGGAGAAAAGCTGGGGCGGCTCCTTGAGATGATTTAACATTCAGTCTTATCAGCTCATTAGAAAGACAAGGATTCCTCTTTTTACTTTCTTGTCAGCTACCAACTTCCCTCTCAAAGGGCACCACACCTCAGGTGTGCCTTTCTTACCAAGAACAAACTCAACATATTCCCTTAATCTGATATTTCTATTAATACCAGCTATGTTTTTTTCATGCCGCTCGCCCCATGCTGACAAAGTCGGAACATTCAGACTAATGGACCAGAAATATGCAGAATATTTCAGCAAGGACACACTTTATTTCTCTTTCAGGCTTCCCAGAGCTATTCTGAAGTTAAAAAAATGATCCCCTCATTGAAGTAAAAGGAAAGGACACACTAGATAAGGAAAATGCTCAAAATAGGGCTAAAAGGCGAGAGCGTCACTTCCAAGCGAGGAGCAGCTAAATGGGTCACAGCAGAGGAAGGGAACACGGCACAGAGCTACCAAAGCCGCAGGGCAGGGGTGAGGCTCACAGCTCACACAGAAGGTGCAAGGCCTGCACAGCTCCTGCCCCTGCTCACACCATTCCCCAGGTAAGGCGGCTCTGGGCAGCGCCAGGCTGGCAGCGGTGGGGAGAAGGACGGCCACAGAGGAGCCCTCCTGCTAACAGACAGTCTGCAGTACCGAAAGCGGTCAAAACACAACAGCACTACAACAGAACCTACCCAAACATCACCACATAAGGCAACAAAGAAACCCCAGGAGCACGCTAACTCGCCATACTCTGAGCGAGGCATCGGCGTTCCTAAAGACAGCGGTGGAGCAGAGCCAAGCCTGGCTCCAAGCAGCGCAATCCCATTTGGCTCCATGTGCTGCAGATCGGCCGTAAATTCAGCAGCGCCTTGAGTTACCGCATGGCGCAGGCTGCACAGGCAGGGCAGGCTCTCACCTGTGCTGGAAGCCCTTTCTTTGCTGTTTGCAGTTAAACTGGGGGACCGGGGAGGGAGCAGAGTGGAAGCAAAGGAGGAATCCAAGCATTTTTCCATTCTTCCATGGATAATTAATCAAGAAATACAAAGAGAGACTCTCCACAACTAAGATGTCTCAGATGAGGGCTAAGTGGGACACGACACTTTGCACTGCACCTCTTTGTGCTAACTCTGCCCACTGAAAAATAGCAGCAGTGACCGAGGAATGCCAGCAGCCCTTTGCTGCAATGGCACTTCCACTGCCTCAACCCTTGTCAAAGTTAACATATCGTTGCTATTATAAATGGAAATGATCACTCAGCAGCAGAGTGTTAATGACATGCCATTACAAAGAGTGCCTTTCCCAGGCAGGATGAAGGCTCTCACACCAGTCAGCCCTGCGGAGTGCACAGAAATATCCACTGTGAATGGGTTTCTGTGCATGGACTTGTGAGCTGATGTGCAGGTAGGCATCTCAGTGCTCATTTCTTAGCATGCCTTTCACACCCACTTCTGCAGGAATCCTGAAATGTGCCTTTCCTAGACAAAAAAAATTCTCCAGCACTTTGAAAAATACTGCAGCAGCTTCTGCAGCCCTGGAATAATGAATAAAGGAAACCACGTTTCAAGGCAGTAAGGGAACTTCTTGCAAATACACGCATGTTTGGAGAGCAGCAGGGATGGGAAAGCGGACAGGAGCTGCACGTTGGAGCTCCCTGCTCTCAGCTCCACGGCTCCCAGCAGGGCAGCACGCCCAGTGAGCCCTGCCCCGGCTCAGCACACGGCCCGCTGTGGCTGTCGCTTCGTGCGGCTGCAAATACAACGTATCTATTTGCTTGCACCTCTCCTACAAATTGTTACTCTGTTAAGTATCACAGAATCACTCGGGTTGGAAAAGACCTTAAAGATCATGGACATCAGCCACAACCCAACCCCTCTACCCTCACAGCCCTCCACTACATCAGGCCCTGAGCACCACATCCAAACGGTTTTTAAACGCACCCAGGCACGGTGACTCAAGCACCCCCTGGGCAGCCCGCAGCAGCACACGTGGGAGAAACAGCTGTGTGAAAACATCAGGGTTAAGTTCCACCTCAAAATTCCCACTGCTCCTTCCCATCTGAAGGCAGGAGGACCTGCAGCTGTCACACCAACAAGGTACCAGGAATTGCAGACTGATGGCATCCCCGACCCACTCGTTTTGATACACAAAGCCCACCCCCAACGCAAAGCATCTGCCTGTGTTGCTGAGCCATTTGCTCTGGTGAAGCTCTGTCAAGAAACCGCTAAACCTTGGAACGTTGTTAATATTGACCCTCTGTGCTGCAACGAGTGTGCACAGCACCACAACTCTGATCCACGAGACAACAAATGCATCCATCCATCCATCCATCCATCCATCCATCACCCATGGCACGTCTGCGACACCAGACCCACAGAACTGACCTTTGGGGCTGGCCCCACGCACTGTCCGTAGGGCACTGTGAGGACGCGGAGCTGCAGACCCCCATGTGGGCCATGCCCTTCCTTCTCACCCAGCCCCAGCTCCCCCTGCAGCCAGCAGGGCAGAAGCCAACTCCTCCCTGTAGCCACAGCCATCACAAAGCCTTCACTTCGAAAAACGTTTTGGGGGATGTTTCACCACCGGGTAGGAATGCAGAAAGCAAAAATATGTTTTTCCCCCCAAAATCCCTTTGAAGATAACTCTGTTCTTCCACCTTCCTGAAGAACTCATCATCCCTTCTTTTTTTGCTTGAGTTTGTCACCATTCTGCCTGCAGCATCCATGCAGAACATCCCGTGGCACTCAGATAGCCGCTGATATTACAGACACAAGGCCACAGACCCCCTGGCACACCCCAGATGTGCATCACTGTGCTGCCACACCGACATCCCAGCCCCAGGAAGGGCACGGTGGGGCACACAGTGCCAGGTGAACACGTGCTGCACCCTTCCGCCCTTCTCTGTTGGCCAGGAAGCACCAACCATCCCCAACAACACTTTCTGTGTGGGCTGCAAGACCACAGAGCAGGTTACACCATGGGACCAATGGACCGCCCCATCCCTGGAGGTGTCCAAAACCAGGCTGGATGGGGCTCTGGGCAGCCCAATGCCCGAGGCAGCTTGTTGGAACTGAACAATCTTTGAGGCCTCATCAGACCCAGGCCATTGGTGGTTCTGTGAAGAAGGACGGGGCACTCGGTATCTTGAATTCACCAGCAGCACCCAGCCTGCACAGCACTGAGGACAGAACTGCGTTGCTGTTGCAGAAGGCATTGATGGGTTTAGAAAAAAATCCCTCGCCATATAAGGGCTGTGAACATTTTCCCACTTAAGACAACGTGTGGGATCATATTCACAGACACAGAAATATGTTCTGTTCCCTCACACCCACAAGTCCTAGAACACCAGGTTGAAGTGCTGGCAAGAATAAGAACCATTTGTTAAGCATGAAAAATGTCTCACATAATTAGAGAACTGCTGAAAGCTACCAATTTAGTACTCAGGCTTTGAAATTTCGGAATTTTTATTGTAACAACAGCTAAGGCTTTCGTGTGCCAGGAGGTGGGGATGCCTGACACACGCACCATGGATCAGCAGAGCTCACAGCCAAGGCAAAGCTAAGCTGAGGGCACAAGAGCTGGTCACCACACAGAGAGGAGGAGGAGGCACCAAGGGGAAGGTGCTGGGCTGCACCTGTGTGCCTGGCCAAAAGCCCGTGGGGATGGAGGGCAGCCCCTGGAGGTACCACACAGAGATCAGCAATGGGAAGATGGCAGCTTGGTGCTGGGAACAAAACAGATGGTGTCAGAATGGGGTTTTTATATTTGAGGACAAAGTGACATGGGAGGAGCAAGAAGGAGGGACTGAGATCTGAGGGATCCTGCAGCCTGTATGAAAAGGGGGGGAAGGAAAAGGGGAGGAAGGGAGGAAGGAAAGGGGGAGGAAGGGAGGAAGGAAAAGGGGAGGAAGAACCCGCAACCTATTGCCACTGACTGCTCTATTTATAGAGCATTCCGCATCTCACCAGCATCCAACTTCAGCAATAAGTACGAAAGGTTTCACAAGCGCATCTTTGCATCCCAAGCACATCACTGAAGGAGCAGCCAGACAGTGCACCTGAATAACCTGCACCTCATCCAGCTAACAGTGCGGTTCTTCCTGCCCATCACCCCATCTCCTGTGCTGTTCAAGCAACAAATTCACATTCTTGGATTTCTTTGCACCAGTTCTCATTTCCATTTCTTCTCCCCCAGCAAAACATTGGAAGAAAACAGCATTTCATTCCACTCAGCCAGAGCTCCCATAGCTGAATATTGCTTTTGATCTGCTCCAAGGCAGGTATCATGAAGATGCACAGCAGAACATGCAGGATTTATCTGCTATCAACAAATTGCTGCATTCCCAGGGAAAAAGAAAAAAATAAAATAAATAAAAGCCAGCTCTGACAAGAAGCTCACAGTTCTGAAGGACTTGCGCTAGGATTTGATGCAATCTGCCGCGCCGGCAAATTAAAGCCTACGGAAACCATGCTAAAATTAGAGAGAGCTGAGATGAAAACCAAAGACACACGGTGGCTCTTGCAAATCCTTAAATAGGGCTTGGTACAGCAGTTGGGTGCTCGGCTCTCATCTCCCATGGCCACCGATGAAGCTGCACATGGGACAGTCCCCACTGCGCTGCTGTTGCTGTGGATGCCCGGATGGGGCTGACGCAGCCCTGCGCCTCATTGCTGGGTGCTTTGCCACCCCCTGCTGCCCCACAGCTCTGGGGCTGCCCCACACAGCAATGCCCTCACCCTCCATTCTCTGGGTTTGTGAGGAAGTCGCCTCCTGTGCTGCATGGTGCATCGCTGGTATGTCTGAGAGCAGTGCAGCTCTGCACAGATGCAAATACTTCAGGGCAGTTATTGCTCATTAATCTGAAGCTTTGTGACTTCAACAGCATGAAATAACCCAGGGACAACCTAATCATGGAATCATTGAGGTTGGAAAAGCCCACAAAGATCCCCAAGCCCCTTCCAGCCCACCCCTACATCCCTCTGTGCCACAGCTCTGAACACCCCCGGGGATGTGACCCCCATCCTTGGGAGCTGTGCGGTGCTGAGCGCTCTTTGGAGAAGAGATTTCTCATATATCCAAGCCGATCCACACCTGGCACAGCATGAGGCGGCCAACCTTCCATTCAAACCCTGCTATAAGCAACTACCACCACTAACCATTTTTGAATTCAGAGGTTGAGGAACATGTCTAAGTTCCCACAGGACCGAGGGTCCAGGCCTTTGCCCAGGAGCTCCCACAGTCCCTCCCTGGGGCATCCACCTGCAATGCCACACAAGCACCCACAGCCAGCACAGCAGCCACACAGCAGCCCTGGCTGTGACCGTTTGGACACCTCTGCCCCAAGAAGCTGCAGGAGCTGGCGTCACACACAGCCACTGTTCTTTGTAGTGTTCATTAAGACAAGAAAAAGGGAAAAAAAAAAAAAAAAGTCAGAAAAGCATCTCTAAAAAGAAAAAATACTGAAAACCAGAAGGACACATCAATCACCTGCACAGGTTCAGGTTCATGGAGACATCAAGCCAGCATTAACGCAGTTTTTAAAGTACAAACTACTGGAAAACGAGGAAAGCTTTGGTCACTGGGACTGCGTGAATAGATAAATGCCAGCACGGAGCGCACAGCTCAGAACCGAAGCAGCAGCAACGCTCCTTGCAGCAGGCCGTGCCTAACAGCCCCGCTTCGGAGCGATGCGCGGGTTGCCATGGCGAGCATCCCTGCACGCCCCGAGCGCGGCGAAGGCGCCGGGGAGAGAAACGCTTCGTATCTCACCCAGTCCTAACCGTGGTCTTTACTCACAGCAGCCGGGGTTAAACCAAGGGCGCACGTGGCTGGGGTTTAGCCGAAATTCGCAGGTGCATGGAAGCAAAACGAAGGGGTTTGGACGGAGCCAGAGCGTTCTGAAACGCCCGGACACCCATCATCTTGATTTCCCCGCAATCGAGAACTTCCAGCAGCGCTTCCACCACCGCCATCAGCTTTTCCCAGTCCGGCGCTGCCCGGAGCACGCCGTGCCCGCAGCCGTGCGCCCGCAGGGTCCCCGAAACCCGCGGGAGCGGCTCCGAGCTCGCTCCCGTTGTCCCGAGGTCCCCGCTGGAACTTCCAGCACCGCCGTCCTCCCACCAACAGCGGGATCGCGCAGGGGAACAGACGGTCGCGTCGGAGCCACGCGGGAATGGGAAACGCTTTCTGGAACGGTACCGAAAGGTGCCTCGGAGGCACCGCTGCGCCTCGCCACGTCCCCCCGACGCTTCCGGAGCGAGGTGCGGCAACTGCCAAGGGCACGGAATTTTCCAGGAGCCGTGCCAAGCTCGCTGCCGGCAGCTCTGGGGGACGGCTAGGAAACCCGCACCGCAAAGCGATGGGGTCCGAGAGGCGGCGGGGCCGTGCCCACCGCCCCCCGCTCCCCGCGGGACTCCGCCGCGCGCTCCCCTTCCCGCCCGCATCCCCTCCGCTCCTCGCCCCGATACTCACAGCCGCAGCCGGGAGCGCGCGTTCCACGCCGCGGTCCGGGGGCGCGGAGCCTGCGGGGGCGCCGCCGAGGGCTGCCCGCGCCCGGGGCTCGCCGCCCGCCAGCCCCGCCGCGCAGGATCCGCCTCCTCCGTGGGGCGGCGCCGGGCACAAAGGCGGCGGCGCTGGGGCGGGTCCCGGTGCGCGACCGCGCTGCGCTCCGCGGTGGCGGCGCAAGGGGCGGAGCGGCTTCTGGCGGCGGGGGCGTGCGCGGCCGCGCCCACCCCGCGGAGCGGTGCGGAGATGCGGAGCGGCGCGGCGACGTAGCTCGGCATCGCCCCGCCGGACTGCGCAGTGACGGGCTAAAACAGCGGGGGTGATGTAAAGACCGTGCGTGTGCGCCCTGCCGCAGGTCGGGGCCGTCCGCCGCCCCCGGGAGCAGCCAAGTCCCCGCGGGAGCGCAGCACGACGCGCGCGTGTCGGAGCCGCGCGTCGCTGCCGGCCCGCTGGGGTGGGTCGGAACGCTGCTCCACAAGACATGAGCTGCCTGCAGATCCTCAGGTGTTCCAACAAGCAGTCCTTCAAACGCGCTGAATTCTTCCAAGCAGAGGCGGCACCCGGTGCATCGCGCTCCAGCCACCTCTCCCCATCCCCTAAGAACCACAGAATCATCACGGTTGGAAAAGAGCTCTATGATCCCCAAGCCCGATTCCAACCCATCCCACCGTGCTCGCTAACCACATCCTACAGTGCCGCACCCCCACGGCTCTGCACACCCCAGGGACGGTGACCCCAACCCCCTCGGGCAGCTGCACAGTGCTGGCTGCTCTTTGGAAGAGATTTCCTCTGATATCCAACTTGAACCTCCACTGGTTCTGTGCTGGGCCAGGCGGGTGCTGCAGGACTCCCTCCTGGGCAGCAAAGGGTCTCCTCACTCTGTGCCCCCCAGCACTGCCGCATCCCCTTGCAGCGTTCAGCAGGAGCCGTTTGAGGACAGCAGGGGTCATCCCAGCACCGAGTGCCCCACGTCCTTCAGAGGGGACGACCTGACACCCATGCTGCTCCGTAACCACCACGGTGGGATCTGATCTGGGAAAGCTCTGCCTGCCTGCACCTCTTGCTTTTAGCAGTAGGTGTGGAATGGTTTGACTTCAGCAGGGATCTGGGAGGAGCCTCCACTGTTAGCATCTCCCCATCCAGCACTGCTGGCCAGAAGGCACCAGCCAGAGCCCTGCCTGCAGCACCCTGGGGCTGAGCAGGAAGGTGGGATAAAACATTCCTTCCATGGAAGTATATCAAAGAAGAGAAGCAGCCTTTGATGTTTCTTTTCATTCATATTCTGGCAAATACAAGTGTTAAAATTGCATTCCTTCAGCAAATTTAACAAGAAATGTGTATGTGCTCCTCGTGCAGATCCTGCAGACCTGGGTTTACCAGTGTCACTACTGTGGGCTTAAGGCTGATAACGCTGAAATAAGATTATTTCTTCTCGTTTCTAAAGAGCCTGAAATATATAGAGAAGCAGCAGTTACTCATGACACAATTGCTTACATTTAATAAATGACAGCACTGCATAGCTTTGCAAACCTCCCCTACAGAATTCCCAATCTACTTTTCCCTCTGGCTGTGCCAAGTTCCCTTGAGCATCCTTTTCCATGCTCCCTGAATCATCTCCTTTCCTAGAGGCTTTAATGTTAAGACTGAGAAGAGCAGGTGAGTTGTATGCCACGGTGGTGTGGATTGAGGCTGAATTTTAGGTAACCCTGGAAGCAAAGCAAGGCTGGCAGAGGCCAGCGGGCTACGGGAGGTGATTGTGGTGCTTAAAGGTGGCAGAGACCTGGCAGAGGGTGGTTTCTGGCACCAACAGCTGCTGCCACAGGAGTTGTCCTCAGCAGAGATCCTGGGGAGTCTTGGGGAAACAGCAGAGCTGGGAGTGTGGCAGGGCAGCAGTGGCCCTGCCTGGGCCAGAGATCAACGTGTCACTGCCACCATCACCGCTACTGCCATCAACACCACTGATCCCACCACTGCCATCATCACCATTATCACCATCGCCAACATTACCATCATGCCCCCATCCCCACGTCCCTCATCACGTCAGTGCAGGAGTGCACCCAGCAGGCAGACGGGGCTTATCTGCTTTCGGACAGTTTGAAGGAAAAGTCTCTGAGACGTCTGAGGTCTCTTAGTCCTTGGAAAATGACACTGGGCAAAGCGACAGAGGGGTGAGGGGTGCCGGGGGACCAAGCCCTGGTTGGCTGTTGGGCTGGGGTGACGTTGGGTGTCTGCACCCCTGTGCCACGCTGCAGGGCTGATTTGCAACAAAATAGGTCAAATTGCAGCAAAATAGGTCAATAAGAGAGTTGGACTAGCTGGACTTTTTAACGTCCCTTCCAAATCAAACAACTGTATGATTCTGCAAAATAAAAACTAGAAATTACATTGTAACAGGTAAGTTAGAAAGCAAACTTATGCTGCATGTCGAATGAATGGGGCTGGGCCAGAGACAAGCAGATGTGAGCCATCCCCTCCCCACACTTCCCGTGCCTGTGCTGGTATCCTGGCCGTGCTCGTCTGCCCTGCTTTAATCCCACCTGGAGAGAGCTGAGCTCTACAGGTAGATCCAGTACAAAATCTTCAAACATTTCCCTCAAACCTCGTTCCGGCTGACTTTCCGATCCACCCTTTCATCCAATTTGACCACAATTCAGCATGACCTTCCCTGCCAGATCCACCCGTGTGAGGAGCAGACGAAGGTCGCCCCCAGCTCCCTGGTAATGCAGGGAATGCAGCACGGCGGCGCCGCCAAGGCTCCCACCTGCACGCCGCGGCCACGGCAGCTGAGGCCGCCCCATCCCCGCTGTGCCTCCAGCGGAGCACACGGAGCAAAGAAGTGAGCCTGGCTCCTCCTGTGCTGCAGCAGCTGCTTCCTGCAGCACTGTGTGTCAGAGCGCTGCAGCACCGGCACGCAGTCATCGCTTGTGCCCTGCCTCGTGCCCTCCAGCCCCTCCGGAACCTTGCACCCCGAATTAGTGATTAAAACCACGCTGCCCTGCTCTGATGCTGCCTTACTGGAGCCATCCTGCAGTAGCAGCGACGCTCACAAACACGCAGAGTGGCTTTGCAGTTACCAAACCCCTCAGCCTTGCTTTGGTATGTAACCAACCATTGATCTGTTGCACGTATTCAATACCGTGAGCCCCATCCTTGTACAAATGAGGAGAATACACAGATACACCGTGATTACTACAAGCACAACAACAGGTGATGATAGCAAAGGTCCTTAGAGACTTGTTAGCAGAAACCCAGCTGTTCAGCAGCCCTGGGATCTCGCTGGCCCTGCACATCCACGTCCCCTAAAGATGTCAGTGAGTTGCAAGTGAGAAAAGAAAGCCAAACCGTGCCACCCGTTTGTGTCAGTGCTGTGAGCTCTCAGAGATGGGGGCACAGCTTTTGATGATTTTTTATTGATTTCTGTCCCCACTCAGCCCCTGTTCAGTGGCTGTGGGGCAGTCACAGCTCAGCACCTGCATCTCGCAGTGTTTAAAGCCAGCAAGGCTGGAGATGGAGGGAACTTTCAGCACATTCTTTTTTTTTTTTTTCTAATACCCTCTTAGCATTTAAAAATAGAGCTGTTACTAAGCAATAGCAGTAAGTAGAAAGCAAAGCCTACTGAGAATCGGTTCTGTGAACAGGTATTTTTCCCACCCTAAGCACTGTAAACACCGTGGGCTGACAAATTATGAATCAGAGCTCCCCATCCCCACCACAGCTGCCCCTGTTCCCATTATCCCCACGGAACAATGGCAGCAGCCATCAGGAGATGGTTATTTAAGCTCTGGCTTTGAACACCTTGCTTCGCAGGTCAGATTCTCAGGGCCTTCCACACAGCTTAACATCTTCAAAAAAGAAGTGGGATGTTACGTTTATGTGCCCTCGCAGCCCAGAAAGCCAACTGTGTTCTGGGCTGCACCAGAAGCAGAGTGGTCAGCAGGGGGAGGGAGGTGATCCTGTCCCTCTGCTCTGCACTGTGAGACTTCACGTGGAGCACTGCATCTGGATGTGGAGTCCTCAGTACCAGAGAGACACGGTGCTGTTGGAGCACATCCAGAGGACAAAAATGTTCCCAGGGATGGAACACCTCTCCTGTGAAGACAAGCTGAGAGCTGGGGCTGTGCAATTGGAGAAGAGAAGGCTCCAGGGAGAGCTGAGAGTGACCAGAGAGTATCTAAAGGGGCTGTAAGTATGATTGGGACAGGCTCTTAGTAGGACAAGGGGAAGTGGTGGGTGCCCCATCCCTACAGACACCCAGGGTCAGAGGACAGGGCTCTGAGCACCTGGTGGAGCTGTGGGTGTCCCTGTTCATTGCAGGTGAGCGGCACCAGATGGCCTCCAAAGGTTCCTTCCAACTCAAGTCTGTGATTCTACTGCAGAGACTCTGGGGTCATAGCAGGTGGGAGCAGGAATCACAGAATGACTGGTTGGAAGGGACATTAAAGCCCATTCAGTTCCAGGCCCCTGCTTTGAGCAGGGCTGCCACTTCACCAGACCAGGGTAGGATATTCACCATACCCACATTTACACTGGATGTAACACGACCTCCCCCCAAAAAACTCTCCCAAAGAGAATGGCAGAGCACACAGCCCAGGCCCCAGCATCACTACCTAGCCGAGTGCCCTCACCCCATTTAACTGACATTTCCACGGCCAGTAGCAGCACGGAGTTTTGTGCTGCTGAAGGCGAGGAGCAGCCCCACCATGCAGCACCCTCTGTGTCCCCACGTCAGGGACAAGCCTGGACCAGGCCCCAAGACACCATTCAGCAGGGGAAGAGTCAGATGTCCCTTGGTTGATGTCTCAACCACCCCAGGGAGAGACCAGGACAGTGCCTGAGAAACAGTCAGCCACAGGAGGGGCCGCTGCCACCTCTTCAGTTTGGCTGCTGCCGGTGTCTCAGCCGGTCCTGGGACTGGAACCAACTACAGCTCCAAAAAGAGTCCCTTCCCATTTCCCTGTGATACTGCAAGTAAGTGCTGAGGGGAGTCGGTGCTGCACCCCACGAGGCTGAGGACGGCTCCGGCTGTGGAGCAGAAGCCCTGCATTGGGATGGGATGGGTGACGGCACAGGCAGGGCTCGCTGTGCTCACAGTGCTGAAGGAAGCACTGGCAGCTCACTGAGATGTCCAGGATCCAACACACTGTTTACAGTTACATTATTTTCTTACAGAGGGGAAAACTTGTAAGATTCATTACTGCATGCACTAATTACTTCAGTTAAGTGTCAAAACTGCACAATTTAATGCTGTGTTTTCATATATTAAAGACATTAATTGCCAGGAAACAGTATGCCATGACTAATTTTTTTTTTTTTTTTAAGAGAAATAAATATTAAGTATTTTTACTATTTGGAGCTGAAACAGCACCACGTATTCAAAGTGAATGTTTCCCTACTGAGCTGTGCAGCTTACAGCTTAGTGGCTGCACTGCTGCTACCAGCCCCTTATTGGCCCCGTGGATCATGGCACATGAGTTAGTGCAGCAATAACATGTGGGGCCCGGGGGGGTGTGGGGCCAACGGAGAGCAACACAAAGGGAAGAAAAGCCACGCACTTTGTTCTTCACCGTAGTCTGCATGTTCATAGAGTCACAGAATCGCTGAGGTTGGAAAAGCCCTCCAAGGTCCCCAAGCCCCCTACTGCCCCCATCCCTCAGTGCCACATCCCCACAGCTCTGACACCTCCAGGGACAGCCAGGCTGCCACTGGCCATTTGCCCACCCAGGCACACCACCGGCCCGTGGTCAGAGGCTGCTGGCT
This sequence comes from Centrocercus urophasianus, assembly GCF_019232065.1. NCBI lineage: Eukaryota > Metazoa > Chordata > Aves > Galliformes > Phasianidae > Centrocercus > Centrocercus urophasianus. The sequence goes on along the minus strand of NW_024884733.1, from coordinate 28,265,976 downwards.
AATACCTCTAGATGCTTTTCCATAGTTCTATCCACTACTCTGGGCAGAACAATAAAATAAAGGTCATTTTTGTGCCTGCTCACTTTGGGACTTTGCATATTCAGAGCATCGGGGTGAATTTCCAAATAATGCAAGTAAAAAAGGATGGGAAGAAAATGAGGGTCTGCTCTACAAAGCACGCCCAGCTGTATGGAACAGCAACTGTAAGGACAGGCAAGGGCTGGTAGGCAGAACTGTGCAGTGAACAGCTTCACAGTAAACTATCACCCAGGGCTGTACCTCTTTGTAGCATTGGAGATCCAGGTTGCACTGAGATGGTGACCCCACGCCAACCCCCAGGTGTTCTAGGCTCCTTCCCTGCTCTCTCCTTGTCACAAAGGTGACACTTACTAACAGTCATATAGCAGTTACAATAATATAACATTGACAATAATATAACCATCATAGAAGAGGTAAGATGTGTGCAGTGATAAAGGTATGTGCGCAGCCAGGCTGTGCTGCAGGGACAACCTGCACAATGCTCAGCCCCTCAGCCACGTCTCCAACACCATTTCCATCTCCCACTATGCTCTCTGTGCTCACAGCCTGCCCCAGCCAGCTGCCAGGCAGAGAAACCAGGCAGGGGATGGAGCTCAGCCCCTGCTCTGCAGCTCCTGCCTCACCGCTCTGCCTGCAGATCAGGGCTGGCTCTCACACCTGGGCTTGAATTTCAGACAACACTGAATATTGTGCTTCTGTGCCAGCATTGGGCAGTGCTTCACTTGGAGGTTCCCCATCCCAGGACCCACGTGCAGCACCAATCCCAGCCTGGCTGCTGCCAGCTCCCCCTGCTCACTTCCCCTCCTTGCTCATTTTTCTTTGTGCACTCTTTGCAAGTCAGATTGGAAAGGGCAGTCAGACAAAGGTAAGCAAAAGCACGTATAAAAACACGTGAATGTTATCTTGTGCCTTGTCACCACCTCTGGTGATGAACAGACAGCAGGCTTGGGCAGGACACACAGTGAGTTATGCCTGAAGACAGGGAAAAGGAACGACACCAGGGTGGAGGTTTCCTCCTTTGACAAGAGCTGTCACTCTCCAGGCCAGCCTGGTTTGCGGGTCCTTGCTCAAATCCAATTGCCTGTTTTCTTCTGCCTTAATTTTCTGCTTCTGAATGAAGTGAACATTGCCTAAAAGCCTGGAAATGGTATTGAGCATCTTATGCTCCCAGGGAGCTCTGCATTCTCCCAACCCAGCCATGGGAACAGAGCTCCAGGACAAAGGCAGTGCCAGTAGAGATGGGGAATGCATGGAACTGAAAACAAGATCCAGAGAGACTGGGGAAACATCTGTGCTTTTCCCACTAAGTATCATGTGTGAGAGATGAAGCTTAAGCCCTGAACTCTCAACTGATTTATGGCAGCTGATGCTGTTGCTCCATGTCCCAAGGGCCAGGTTTATGCCCAAGTCCCTCCTCACAGCAGTCACTGACACAGACAACATCAGAGGAAAGAGAAGATATCACCCAGCACAAGAACTGACACTTTCAATGAACCAAGACCTCACAGAGGAATTTCTATTCAAGTAGAAAATGGAGCAATGAAAGAATCTGAAAACCAGCCCAAAGCACGAGATGCTCCCAAACCTCTGGACGATGCAGGTGGATCAGCTGCAGCCAGCACTGCCCAGCAGCAGGTTGGGATTTTCCTCATTTTCCCCTGTGTGTCTGTTACTTTCCAATCCAGTGCTGAGGCTGACTCCTGTCACAATGCTGTGACACAGGTGGGCAGGGACAGCCTCCTTCTGCTGGACCTTCCCATGGGAAAACCCAACAGTTGCCTGGGACAGCAGAGCTGTGCTGTTGGGATGTCCTAATGCTGCGTGGCACAGGGCTAAAAGGCAGCTTTCGGGCTGAGGAAATCATCAGCTGGTTAGAGACAAACAAATTTCAGTATTTCTTAAAGGAATTGCAAGAGCTGTGGTTAACCTGGGAGATGAAACACACTGCTGTCAGGCAGAGATCCCAAAGAGCTGGCAACATGAGAGTGAGCTGAGCGCGACACGTTTCGACATCGCACCACACGTTGCTCCAACACCACAAGGCATCATAGCATCACAGTCTCAGAATCACAGGGTGGCTGGGTTAGGAAGGACCTTAAAGCCCACCCGGCCCCAACCCTTGGCACAGGGGCACCTCCCACAGCCCAGGGCTCCATCCACGGCCTTGAGCCCCTCCAGGAGCGGGGCACCCCCCCTGTTCAGAGCAGCAGTTCCAGCACCTCGCCGCCTCCGGGTAACAAATTATTCAGGAATTCTGTGCTTGGTTTCTGAGTAACTTCATGGGCACCGGCGCAATGCTTAGAATATGCTCAAAAATAAGACATTCTTTTTGGTTTAATTATTTCTGCTGGACTTCTCTTCATGAGACTTCTCGAGTTTCCTTGCCTTCAACGGGGGAGGCATTCCTGCATTATTCACAGATAACCTTTCTCATCCATGATCTAGGACAGACCGCGAAAAACTGGACTTAAAAAATTTATTTTCTCCAGGAAAAATAGCAAGCGAATACGAGAAGAGACCTCCACACACATTAGCTGCTCCACGTTTGCAGCTCTGGGCACTGGGGACAGCAGTTCATGTGTGCCAGCCAGAGGCCCATTGGGGGGAGCCTCTTTGTCCCCCAGCTGTGCCCACGCTCGGCTCCTCACCACGAGGAGCCCCTGCAGGAGCCCCAGCAGCTCTCCTCTCACAGCAGCACTAGGGCTGATGGGACAAACCCATCCCAGAAGATGTTGCTGCTGGGCTGCCATCTGTGGCTAGAATCAGCCCATGGCAATCGTGCACACTGTGCTCTGATAGGAAGGCAATACAAGATTCTACCCTGAGGGCTTTGTGAAGACCACAAGCAAGCAGAGCGAGCAGCAAGGCTTGGCCAGAACCAATGCACACAGCGCACCCTCTGACCTGAGACGAGCTAGGTGCACCAGCTAGCAAGGTGTTTTGCTGTACTGTCTCACTTTCTCCTTACAGCTCTCTTGCTGGTATCTGTAAGGTGAAACTTCATCTGCCACTTTGAGACAAATGAGGGCTTTCTTGTTACACCACCACAGAGCTGCATTAACCAGGCGCCTTCTGCTGCTCGGACCTGGATGAGCAGCAGCACAGTGAAAGCACTCTGCATGGAGAAGTGAAACCAAGGTAGGATAATGGCAGGGAAATGTCAGATCGTGAGGGACTGTATTTATGGCACTAATATGGACTGCATCTGATACTGCAAAATACCCACACTGTCAGTGGTGCACAACCAGCACCACTGAAGAGCAGCTGTGATGCTCTGGGTGCTGCCAGCCCTTTCCCTTGCATCTCATGTGGGATGCAACAGTGTGAGAGTGACCAAACCCATGAAGGTTGGAGGAAGGCAGTGCTGGGCAGCACACACAGTTACTCCCTGCTCTCTGCTTTTTGCCTCTTTGATCACAGCAAGCATTCCGAAGCACCATGCATCATCTGTTTTCAAGCTAGGTTTGTACTAGCTTCTTGTATTTCTGAGCAAGAAAGGAAGGTTTTAAAAATATGCCAGTCGTGCAGATCTCAATCTGTTTGATTCTGGCTTTGCTTCAGAGCCTCTGGGGAGGCAGATGTTTTCGCAAGCTCCGTGTCATTCATTAGGAAGCAACACAGCACAGGGCTGCAGGAGGAGCAGGGGCAGTGCCGACCTCCAAGCACCGGCATCACCACCGTTCAGACCTTGGGAGAATCCCCGGCGCTGCCAAGCAACCCCAAAACGAAGCCCTGAAAGCCCGCCCAGCACAGCTCCTGCACCGCTTTCCGCCCTCCCACCCCAGGCAGTACCGTGCCGTGGCACCTGTCCCCCCCGCCAGCCTTTCTGTCAGCTCTGAGACGGTTTGGGGTTGAGAAGATGGTCCCAGCCCCCAAAACGCGCTCTGCACCCATTCTACCAAAGCGGGGCGAGGAGCCACCCGCTCCTCCCACTTCTCACATCCCCAGCCTCCACACACCTGGGTAACAACCACAGCACAACAAGGGCACCGCAAAACTGCGCCTACCGAGGCCCCATCGCTGTCTTACCGCAGGCGGCAGCGCATCCCCATGCCAGCAAAGCCCTGCTCGCCTCCAGCCTCAGCAGAAGCCCCTCGGTGCCACCCGGCCGGGCATCCCGGGGCAGCAGCCCGGAACGCTGCGGGAGCGCTGCGAAAGCCCGGTGCCGCTCCTGCCCTCCGCCGGGAGCGCGTGGCAGATCCTAACACGAGCCAGCGTACAGGAACGAGCAGCTGACAACACCCCCGAGAGCTCCAGTCTCTGTTCATTACCATTAGAAAGGTAAAATCCAGTAGATAGGGCTCACGCTTGATTTAAAATTAACATAAAAACGCAAAGAACAAAGGAAAACGCTACCTCAGATTGCTACGTGGGGCTATTTATTCTCAGCATTTCCCGGATTTGCTGTGGTTTTGTGCCAGCAGTGGTCCTGCTCCTGCTCCCCCCGCACTAGCTGATGGTTCTGCCATACCACGGGGCTTCCCAGCAGCGTTTTGACCCCTCGGCAGCCCAGGATTTGTAGGGCCGGATGCTGGGGCTCCCCTGGGGCAACCCAGCTGTGGGCAGCGGTACCCAGAGCACGGTTGCTGTGGAATCTCCTTCACCCAGGTGGTGTGGGAGGGACGCAGGGCCACAGCAGGACGGACAGGTGGGCACAAAGGGCTGATACACAAAGCCAAAATCTTGTGCCCGTGGCTCGTAGTGCCCTGTGTCCCCACGGCACCCATTGCCAAGCGCCAGCACCAGCTCCTGGCAGCCCCTGCCCCTCACCTGCAGGGACACAGCAACCTGAGCCCCTCTGCCCCACAGCCCCCAGTCTTGGGCAGTGTGACCATTGTGGGACAAGAGCCGGGATCCTCACAGGCCGACACCAGCCTCAGTGCTGCGTTCCAAGGGCTATGAGCACAAAGATGTGACAAGGCAGGGCATATTGCCCTCACCTCCACCTACATTCGTCTGCAAGTTTGAAAAGCTCCAAGCGTCCCCAGCTGATGGTTAATTTGTTATTTTTATGTACAAGCTTGGCAAATCTCCCTCTGAGTCTCCCACCACTCGGAGGCTGCTCACGCTCAGGACTCAGAGCTTTAGCTGCTGAAAATAACACCACAAAGCCCAGCTGCTACCTACTGGGCATCGCTGCAAAGCAGGAGATGCGAGCTTGGATTCAAGGTGCAGCAAGAGTGCTCCTGGGAAACATCACAGCCAGAGACACCATCGTGCTTCGAAACCTCCTGCCCTCCAGGCACCACAGCATTCCCCATCGCATTCCAAGAGCATTTTTACATCTGCAGAGCTGAACATGCAAAGGGTTTCTTGATTTCAGTGGGGTATTCGTGTGTGCATGAACATTTAAATATGTGTGTAAAACAAAAAGCATACAAAACATATTTTGAAGAAGTTTTTCACGTTCAACCCATCATTTCTCAAGAGTTTTGGGTGTCGCTCCAAATTCAGGAGGATGCTGATGGAGCAGGGAACCTCGAGAAGGAGCCTCCCAGCGCTTCTTCCCAAGCTGCCGAGCTCAGCAGTGAGACTTTGCTGTCCCATGAAAGAGAAAGGCATAGAGGCAGCAGAAAGGCACGGGGGCAGCAAGGCCTCAGCCCCCTGCGCAGCAGTGACACCCGAGGCAGGCACAGGAACGGGGTAAGGAGCCAGCATTGCTACAGACGCCTCACGCCGCCCTAAATATAAGCCCTGGGATGATCCGGCACGCTGAGCAGGCTTTGCTTCCTCCTCACACTTAGTCATACCATTCCTCCACTGGCATCAGCTCTGCAAGGAGCACGCCGGAGCCGCTGCCTGGCGGTGCCGCTGCTCGGAGGCGTGCAGCGCCGCTCGGTTGCCATGGCAAGGCTTCTCCTGGCTCCTGGATGCGGAGCGAGGCGCTTGCCGCTCCTCCATCCCACGCCGCCACGCATCGCGGGACCGGAGCGCCGCAGGCGGGAGGGAGCAGCCCCACGTGTGTGACTTTGGCCCGGCCTCAGCGATGTTTGTGGTGGCTGTCGCAAAGCACGACCTGTCCCTTCTGCACAGCCATCAGATTTTAAGACACGTGTGGCAAATGCAGTAACTATCTCCCTTACCTATGCATTCTTAACTGTCCTTGTTTGCCACCTATTAATCCAAATCTGGTACTTGCTCTACAGAACTGATACCTCTGTGATGGCTCTGGAGTTGGATCCTGCCATAAATCACAATTAATTACTCACAGAGAGGTTGCACACTTAAACAAAACAATGTCCTGGGAAAGCCTGTGCTGCAAGCTGGATTTACAGCATGCATCTGCTCGATAACTGGGAGACGTTGCCAGGGCAGGAAAGCCAGGACTGTGGCACATTAATTTTTGATAGGGAGAAATTCCACAGATCAATTTAACATTAATATGAAGCTTGCCATGAATAAACATTTCATCAAAACAGATCTTAATTTTTCATGTGAGCACATCTATTTACTTTTCTGCTAGTCTGCCCTAACAGAAACACAAGATGCCATTCACCAGTGAGCGACAGGTCTGCACTAAAATCCCCCCAGATCCCATTCCTGTTGCCCAGAGGTTGCCCCACAGAACGGCTGGGTTGGGAAGGATGTTAAAGATCATGCAGTTCCAACCCCTGCCACGTGCTGGGTGCCCCCCAGAGCTCAGGCTGCCCAGGGCCCAACTTGGGCATCTCCAGGGATGGGGCACCCACAGCTCTGGGCAGCAGCGCCAGGGCCACAGCACCCCAGAAGCACTAAAGTCAGACTGGACTTCCCCACCTCACACCCCACTGCACACCCTAAGGTCTCATTCTTACAGTCAGTTTTGAAGCTGTAAGATCTGCAAAGCGTTCCGAGAACGGCACAGTTCCACAGTCACCTATTCCTTACACCTAGTGAGCAAACACCTAACTCTGCCTTGTTCAGTATTCTGCATTTTGGCCTAGTCACCTCAGTCAAAATTTCTTATTTTCTGCACAGGGCCAAGGAGGAGCCGGGGCTCAGTGTGGCTGTGCTGCCCCGTGTCACGGCCCCTTCCCCAAACATCCCACGCCCGACACTCAGCCAAGCCCCAGCTCTGTCCCTGCTGCTCCCTGGGGATGGAGACACCGTGGCCTCTGCCCCCCCAGCTCCTCCCTGTCTCCACACATAGCTCTGTGTACAGCTCTCAGCTCTGCAGCTTCCGCAGCAGTGCATTTCTGTCTGTTACATCACATTTCAATCCTTGTCCCTGCTTTCTATTTCACACCACCGACATCTTCCACAACCTCTGCCATTCCTGGCAAGGAAAGATTTTGTTCCCGCCTCATCTGCACAAGCAAACATTTGCTTGTTTGGAGTGCTTGACCTCATTGATACATTAATTTTGTACAAGCATTCCAAAGCACTTCCGACCCCCATCTTGCTACTCCTCTTGCTTTTCTTTGATTTTTGGAGGGATTTATACACGAGCCCAAGCCTTGTTGCCTGCTACAGGATTATTTTAAGCTACTCCCAGCACTACCTGTGACCCAGGCCCCCTTTCACATGAGTATAGCCCCTCCACTCACTGCATGCCCTTCTCTGGGTCCCAGTCCTGAGCTCTGCTTCACCCATCCCCAAGATTCAGGCAACTTTCATCCACTCAAAATTCATTCCTATACCTGTATGACCAATTCCAAGCAAGGCTGATGCATACCTTCTCAGAATCATTGAACCCTTTAGGTTGAAAAGCCCATCAAGCTCCCCAGGCCCATTCCAGCCCACATCTTGCTGGCAGTGCCCACGGCTGTGCAGGTATTCAGTAGCTGCCCTGAAGGTTCCAAGCACAACTGTTGTGTTGCTTTTCCACTTGCACAAAGAGGAGCTCAGTGGGCACAGCTCCCAGGCCACATTACCAGACAGTTTGGAAATCCTTTGGGAGAGCATTTGTAGAAGGTAAAGTTGCTTTATTATAGCATCCTGCACTGCACTTTATCTCTGCTTTTTTTTTTTTAAACTTGATTGCAATTCCCAGAACAGCACCAGGACTCCTAAATGTCACCGTATTTCTCTCACATCAGCCTTTATCACCAGTCTCTGCTACTCTCCTCCTGTCTCCCCTTCCATCGCTGGCCCAGGCTGCCCTGCTGCCTGGAGATCACAGAATCACCCGGGTTGGAAGGGACCTCAAGGATCATGTAGTTCCAACCCCCCTGCCCAGCAGGGCCACCAAACACACACATTCAGATCAGGTTGCCCAGGACTCCGTCCAACCTGGCCTTAAACACATCCAAGGACGGGGCATCCACAACCTCCCTGGGCAGCCCGTTCCAGGGCCTAACCACTCTCCTTGTATAGAACTTCCCCCTAACATCCAACCTAAATCTTCCCTCCTTCAACTTCGATCCATTTCCCCTAGAAAGGTACAGAGATGCTCTGTACCTTTCCCTGCTCCCCCATGGCTGCACTTGGGAGCATCCCCCAGCACTGCCCACCTGCATCAGGCAGGGAGGGAGAAGAGGCAGGGATTTTGCAAGGATGCTGCAAAACAGCACACGAGAGGAATGAAGCACATAGAGCACGTGTGCCGAGCCAAAAGGCAAGCAGCCCTCTTGCCTCTGAAGCCCTGTACCAGAGCAGGTCCTGTTCCACTGTCGCACAGCTGCCTCTCATGCCAGGGATAAACGCGGCGCTAAATGGGATGCTGTGACCTACATTTTATGTATATTATGTCTCCAGTGCTGATAATGAGAGGAGAAACCTTGATATATTATCACTTACCAGGCAGTATTTTTCCCTGCCTCCATCTTTAGGATGTTATATGGCATTTCTAAACCAAGCTGTATTTTCCTTAATTTATGTGAAATGCTGAACCTTCTGCAAACATTGCCATTTAAAAAACTACCAAGGAGCACTCTGTGATGTTTTGTTGTTTTTTTTTCCCCAGTTTGAAAGGGCTCATGAATTTGCAAACAGAAATGCAAATTGGAAACCCAGCCACGGAGCCACACTGACCACAGCACAGCAGCTCCAGCCCAGCACCAGAGCTGGGATGTCTCAGCTCTCTGCTCTGGAAGTCCTGTGCTCACCCTGGCTGCCCATCCGCTCGCCTGGCAGCGCCCACATCCACACCCATGCTACACAGTAAGAAATGCCTCAAGGTGAGCTATGACTGTGGTGAACACCAGACCACGCAACAATTTATTTTCCTCTCCCAGAGAGCGCTCTGCACTGCACGCCTGCCCAGCGGGGGGGGTCAGCATCCCTGGGGGTGTCCAGAGCTGTGGGGATGTGGCACTGAGGGATGTGGGCAGCGGGCATGTGGGGTGGGCTGGGGATCTTGGAGGGCTTCTCCAACCTCGGTGGAACTGTGATTCTGTGATTCTAACCAGAACTCAGAGCTGTGCTAGCTTGGGCATTTTTCCTTCTTCAACTGTAGGACCACCAACAAGAGCTGGCTGTTGCTATTTTACACAGCACTGGTCTAAGAATAAAACAGCAATACATTCAATTCCAGAACACACAATCATTCCAAAGACAACATTACAACTGCCGAAGGGCAATGGCAGGAGACCAAAAGAGACCAGTTATTGCAGGAGAATAAGTTTCAGAATCAGTGCTGAGAGCCCTCAAAGGGTCCCTAAGCAGGTGCTGTTACAGTGTGAGTAAATCACACACAGCAGGATTAAGAAAGGAATTTTATGCAGTAATCACTGGATTCCACTCGTGGAAAGGCAGCTCCCCAATCCCAGTACTACTGCTGATTGGCCACCCCAGCGCCAGGACAGCACAGGAGCACCAGCACCGCCTGCTCCATCCGTCACACAGAGCTCAGGGCAGCACACATCCCTCCCGCCCAGCTGCTGGCCCCTGTGCTACCAGCCTGCTACCTACGTGGCCAACCAGTTTGATCACAAGTCAATTTCCCCCCTTCACTTTTTTTGAAGCAAGCATTTATCAAGATTTATGTAATTATAATCTCTTTATTCTCAAGTCTTCTTTTTTTTCTTCCTAATTATTCATGGCGTTCTTAAACTAACTCACAGTTCCTTGAGGTGCTGTGCCATCAGATAGAGGATGCCAAGATGTCTCAGCAGAATCAGACGCTTTGCTTGTTACTTATCCAGATTCAATTAAAGTGTAAAATAGGTGTAAGGATGACATCAAAATAAGTGGGGGTTTGTGTTTTTTCTTTTGTGTTGTTTGATTTTTTTTTCCCCTTTAGGACTCTGAAGTGAAGTTCAATGGTTGCTAAATCTTCCCAGTATGTTCTCACTTCATTTTCTTGAAGGTGCTAAACATCAATGAGGAGTATTTCTCCAAGGCTCCTCTCCATCGTGGGCTTAATCCAAGAGCAAGACGAGAAAAGAAGATTTGGGTCAAGCCCTGTAAGCACTGTGCTCATTCAATCAGAGCACAGAAATCAGCATGGTGATACAGCACAACCAATTCACCCTTAATGAAAGCAGGCGGAGTTTCAGGAAAATTTAGCATCAGACACATAACCCATACAGTCAGTCCATGAAGGAAACACAGGACTCCAAGCCTCACTCAGCCTAATTGAACCAATTCAAGCAGCAAACACAGCTGAGCTCATCTTTTTCCATTTCACAGAGGAGCCCAGATTGGGCAAAGAATCCACATTTTGTGCACAAACTCCCGCTGCGGATCCCAGTCCCAGAGCAGCCCAGGGGCTGAGCCACCATCGTGCCCACAGCCACCCGTGCAGCACAGGGCTCAGCCGGGCACAGCTCAGCACGATGCTGCCCGGTCTCTTACACACTATCTCCAAATATTGATTCTTCATGGAAACGCTCGTGTGTCTAAACGCAGAAAGTCTTGGAGAATTCTAAATCCAGGGATTAGCTGCCTGCAACCTCTCTTTCTGCCTCCTCTCTGTGATGTGTGTTCAGCAACAGCGAGCCCCATTATGCCACCATCACCGACCCATCCCAGCACCAGCTGTTAGTGAGAGCAGAGCACTCACTGCTGCCCAAGGTGGATTTTGGAGCTGGGCTGGGGTCCGCATGCCTGCGGCTGCTCCCACCACAGGGCTGGGGCTGATTGGTGTCTCAGGGATGAAACAACAAACAGGTTGCAGCAGAAGTGAAGCCACTTATTGTGATTTCATTCCTTATCGGCTTGCGACATGGAACAACCCTGGGTAAACAGAGGATCAGACCAGTCCGAGCAAATAAACCAAAAGCAACATCTGAGAGCCTTTTGAGCAGAGCCTGTAAAGTCAACGTGCAATTAATCCTAAGCTGAGCCAGGCAGACATTGAACCCAGTCGAGTCCAAGTGCTTTGGCTGTGATGCCGATGCCTGCACTGCTGCCAGGCTCTGCCCTGAGCTCTCAGCTTCCCCTGCTTTCAGGGGAGTCACACCTGTGCTGGAGTCACACCTCCTGTTCCTGCCTCGTCCTGCAGTGCAATGCTCTGCTCCTACGCACTACTCTGTGTCGTTCCCTGCTCTCATGTTTTCAGTATTTCCTATTGCTTCTAGTGGGCTCTCCTGGCCCGCTAGTGCTCTGCTGCACTGGTGTTTACCATCACTGGGAGAGACAGAAAAAGTGAAGGAAGCAATTTTCACTTCCTAATGACTTTTCCCTGTCATGGACACAAGCCTCCAGTGCTTTGAAGACCACAGGGCGAATTATCAGTTGTCATAAGATCACAAACCTCAACTGCCATCAGAGACGTTGCAGCAATTCGCACTGGCTGGAAATATGCCTGGAAGTCTTTGCAGCTAATTCAGTTCAAAGCAAGTGAGAAATGGCAGATGCTGCAGAGCAGATTTCTCTGCGCCCTTTAATGAACTTGGTCACCAACTCACAGACTGCTGCTTCAGGTCCCCACATGCTGCAGGAACACCTTCCAGCAGTGCCTGGGATGTGTAAGCAACAAAGCCGCAAAAAGAAACATAGCAAAGATGCAGCAAAACCAAAGAGGGATTTGGTGCAGATCTCCTTCATTTATGATGCAGTAACTGCTGGAGGACATGGTTAACAAACATCGGGCTGCTGCCCTAATTCATGGAATCATAAAGCCATAGAACTATTCAGGCCGGAAAAGCCCTCTGAGATCCCCAAGCCCACCCCGTGCCCACTGCCCATGTCCCTCAGTGTTAATCCCCATGGCTCTGGAACACCCCCAGGGACGGTGACCCCTCCATTTCCCTGAATTACAGGGCTTCGTTGTGCTGGGTTCATCACGATTTGCTCAAGGTTTATCTGCTTTGGGGGAATTTCATAGTGACTGCAATGCATGCCCTCCCTCCCAGTCTCCTGAGGTAAGGAAAGCCGCGCTCTGCTTATTATACCTGGCTAAAAGTAATTTCTAAGATGACTTAGAAAATCTGCACCCCCACACACAGGCACCCATAAAAGCTCACGGTGATCTCTTTTGCTCCATAGCAAGGAGATGAGAAAAGGAGGATAAGGGGAGCACAAGGTTCTCTCTCCTCCTGCTCTCAGACCCAGTGGTCCTGGGGCGATGGAGCCACAGCCAAGTGCCCGAGTGCATGCTGCCAGAATAAAGGCGAAGTTCCTTCACTCTGTTTTTCTGAGTCACAATCAATAAGTCTATTATTATCCCGCCAAGGGGAAAGCAGATAAATCAGCCTTAGAAACATTGACGTCTGTGCTTCAAAACAAGGGAACTGCCAATTTGACCCCACGGAAATATTGATGCTTGCAAAAAGAAGAAAAAAAAAAAGCACCTATTTATTCTGTCTCATTTTGTAAAAACGTAATTACTGGGAGATGATGGCACTGGGCTGGCAGACCTCCTGCACCAACTCAGCAATCTCCAACCCACTGCCCAGCAGCCAGCACTCAGCCTCCACAGGGGGGAAATGAAGTGCTGCCATGCTGTCGCCGTGGCTTTGGCCTTGTCTAATACCTTAATCTGCTTTTCTGGAGCCCAGCTCCTAATGTTTAATTAAGGCTCCACTCGGTGCCCTGATTTCCTCTGCCCGTGCTTAGTGGTGCCTCTCTGCAGCCTCCCTGCTGGGCCCAGCCAACAGAGCGACCCGCGGCATCACCATCCCTCTGTGCAGGGCAGGCAGGGGGAAGGAAGAGCTGGAACGACCCATGGGTGGCACAGCAGGAGAGCAGCAGATCCCACGTAGCCACGTGTGCACACAAAGCACCCAGCACCTCCTGTCCCACCGCCGACGCTTTCCCCAGGGCTGCACGAGGCCTTTGAGCTCAGATTAGCAACAATGAAAAGCCAATATTTTTTTCTTTTTTTTTTTTTAAACTTCCAGAGTATACAGCATATTTCTGTCCCTCTATAGAACAAATGAAGTATTTGATGACAAATTCACCAATTAAGCGGGAGCAATTCAATTGATTTCAGTGGAGTTTCACCAACTCACTCCTGCTAATTCTATTAAGCAGACCTTACATGACATCTATACAGACATTTCTGTCTCCCTCCCGTCTGAATACAGAAGCAGCCACAAGAAGCCCGTGGATCCTGGCAGCCTGTAAATGTGGCTGCATGTCAGGGACTTGGTAGCCACATTTCAGAAAGATCACTGAACAACAGAATCATACCAACTTTGAGCTAACGCTCTAAAAATAAAGAAAAAAGGAGAACGCAGCTATTGCATTTTAAAGCAGACCTCATTTCTAAATGCTTGCACAAGAGCTGGGAGAGGACTGCTGCACCTCCAGCACACGCAGCCTGTTCCTGGGCACAGCCCCACCTCAGCTAATGGATGCTTTCTGTCCATCCTGCCATCTGCTTTCCAGCTTTATGGATATCACTCTGTCCTCCCTTCCAGCGCTTACTTTCCTGCAGGGGCTCTGCAAGTTCTGGTTCATAACCCGCAGCCTGCTTGGCAGACCCCAGCACCCCAGCTGCGTTTTCACAATAAATTCCACAGTAGAATAAAAGGACCTTCTAGCTTGGAAAAGAGAAGGCTGCAGGGAGGATCCCTGTGGTCTTCCAATACTTGAAGGGAGCATATTGGAGGAGGAACGGCTGCTTACGAGGGTAGATAGTGATAGGACAAGGGGGAATGGTTTTAAACTGAAGCAGGGGAGGTTTGGGTTGGATATGAGGAGGAAGTTTTTCACACAGGGTGGTGAGGCACTGTTCACAGGCTGCCCAAGGAGGCTGTGGATGCCCCATCCCTGCAGGCATTCAAGGCCAGGCTGGATGTGGCTCTGGGCAGCCTGGGCTGCTGGTTGGCGACCTGCACACAGCAGGGGGTTGGAGCTGATGAGCGTTGTGCTCCTTTGCAACCCAGGCCATGCTGTGATTTTACTAACTTGCAGCAAGACTTTCTAACATCATTATGTGGAAACCAAATTTTGCAGTTTTCACCTGAAATCAAATGGAATGTATGAGACTGCAGTAAAAAACATCACAGATCCATCTTAAAAACTGCATTATTCCTAAAAACTACAATGAGGTATCTCTAAACACATCAATGACCTGAACTAAAACACACCTTAGATCCCTCATCCTCAGCTGGGCAATGGGCACTGCTCTGCAGGTCACTCCCACCCACCGAGATCACAGTGGGAGTGTGAAATGCAAAGGGGTTCTCACCAACCTGAAGGGCGCCACTGCTTTAGGCAAAAGCAAAGCTTCTCCCCTCCCAGCAGCTGGATGTAAGGCCCGTCACAGCTGGGTGCTGCTGCCTGCTCATGACTGTGCTCACAGTGGCTCCTCTGGGCACCTTGAGCAGGGATGGCGGAAGGGCAAACATCAAGGTAAAATCAAACTAATAAGTAAATAAATTAAAAACTGGTGTCTGTGGGGGTGAGCATCCTGCTGCTTCCATCTGCAGCATTTCAAGTAGTTGCTCTTATTTCCATGCATACGGCTGCAGACTGTGCAGAGGGATAGCGGCGTGCCCTGAAACCATCACAAGCTCAACAGAACCAACCCTTGAGTGTCAATTCACTCAGCAAATGCACTTCCAGAGCCTCCAAGGATCTTGAAATCGAGCACAGTAAATTATTAGCAATACTGCTAATCGCTTCAACTGGGAATTTAATTCCAAACAGAGCAGAGACAATTGCATTTTCACCACACAGCTCTGGCCACACTTGTTACCAGTTTCTGTTTGGAAACAGTTTCCTGCTCTGCTGTGTGCTGGCAGCTAAGAGGCAGGGCACCACGGAGTGGAAACGTGATTCAGAAACTTAAACAGATGCAGAAATTGGGACTGGTGAGGTGCAAGCTTAAAAGAGGAGAGTGCAGCCATTGGTGCCATTGGGAAAGAAGGGGAACCAGCAGCTCTGAGCTGCGTTTAGGACAGTGCTGCCCCGAGCTGCAGCAATGGTGTGGGCAGGAGCAAACCCCCCCCATCCCCACAGCTACCCAGCAGGACTGCAGCCCCACTCCGCACAGAATTCCTGACACTCTCAGGATGGTGGCATCTACACAGCAGTTCGACAGGAAACCAGCAAGATTTGCTCACTGGAGAGCTACCAGCTCTGCAATGGCACTGAGGGCTGCGGGAGCACGCAAAGCCACACAGCACCTTTGGGACACAGCTGCTTATGCAGCAACATATGCTCTGCTGCATGGTATTTTATTAGCCAAATTAACCAACTCAAATCCACTCATGAGAAACGTTGCAAATAACAACGCTTTGAAGAGGTGAGCTGGCTATAGAGCAGCCATTCTGAATATGCAGCATCACAGAGACTTCACCACCACAGCAAAGCCTCCTGTAAACCTTGGAATACCTTGAGGAAGAAAGTACTTTAAGGACAAAAATGCTGAAAAATGCATTTTGGGGTCTGGGTGTGAGGGGCAGGACAGGAAGGCAAGGGCTGAGTGTGAGCTCCCAGACTCCTCCTACCACACAACACAGGTGCTGGAGCTGGCAGCAAGCTCACTGCTGGGCCATCCTGCCCTGAGAACTTGCAAATCTAAGCTTAAAATCCAGCTGGAAACACTCAACAGCTCCAATATGCCAGATGTGGAGGATGTTTGTCACACACCGAACTTCTCTGCATGTTGGCCCCATGGCACAGTTCCACCAGCAGACAGAATGCCACGTTTGGGGGCAGGAGTCTGCAATACTCATAGCACTGCTATGCCCTGGGACCAGCGCCCACCGCAGCCTCTGCCCAGTCCGGTTGGTGATGCTTTGTATTTTCAGGTACTGGTCAATATTTCAATGACACTGAGGGTCCAGCAGGCAGCTCGCCAGCCCAGGTCTCTGGTGAAATTTGTCCATGCTGTGCAAACTTTTTTGCAGCAGGATGAGCCTTTCCTCTCCAAAGTGCCACCACTTGTGTTAATTAAATTTGAAGAGTTTGTTAGGGAAATGGTAATTGCAATAACATGCTTTGATGACATGATGAAAAAATAAAACCTGCTTGCAGCAAAGCCACTTATCTCCTTCCCAGGTAACCTTCAAAGAGCCATGTCAAGATAAAGAAGAGAAAACATTTCTGAAATGCTGTCTTTCCAGGCAAACCACTGCTCCTGTGTTTCACTTTCACTCCACCATTCCCCAACCAGCTCCCCTCCTTCCTCCCAAGGGCTGCCACTTGTTGTCATCATCACCGGCTTTCATGCAGCCACAGTCACTAGCAGCAAACCCAGCCCTCCTCCCCACAATGCTGCCATGGTGCTGATGCCAGCCAGCTTGGATTCATCTTGCTGATAAGAATTATGGGGGGAAGGGGGAAACTACAAAAGGTGTAAATCAGCAGTGCAGAAGGTTGGCTGGTTCCAGACCCCATGTCAGCAGAGATCTCTTGCTGGTGCACAGCCTCACCCCCTGAGCACATTTTCCAGTCTCACAACACCACAGCTGCAGTGAAGATGTTTATTTGCACTGCAGTGGCACTACAAACTCCAGGTCTGTGCTGGGAACCAATTATGTCAAGTGCTTGCTGATCTAACAAGGCAGTATGAATGCGGGTGCAAGCCAACAGCTGCAGGTCCCCAGGCCCCTCTCCAGCATCCTGCTCCTCACCTCCTAGGGCCTTCGTGGAGCTGCTGCTGGGGATGGATCACACATAGAGGAAAATCCCCTTCCTGCAACACTCACATCTGCAAAGGGCAGGAACGCTCATTGGGATGCCCCTGCCAGCAGCCTTCTTGCACCAAACGCTACAGCTCAGCACTGGCCCTGTTAGGCTGAGTTCCTCACACCACTGGGTTTCAGTCCCTTCTGGCTGCTGTCAACACCCAAAGGGAGACTACACCAGCTACAGTGAATCAGGATTAGTACAAATGCACAACACTTGGGCACGTGGTGCCTTTGGGTGCAGCTCAGCACAGATGCTGGCAGGTGCAGGAGCCCTGGCAGTGCCCAGAGGCAGCAGACATACTTGAAGGCATAAGAGCAACTATTAACACAAAGATTAGGAATATCAGTTTTAGATGCAAAAGACAAAGGATGGGACAAGTTAAAAGAAAAACAGCGGGGATGAAAAGATGTCTTCAAAGCAAAAGTACTGTGAATAAAGACTTCACAAAGCACTGAGCATGGCCACCTTGCTTTCCACAATTATTTGCAAGCTGAGAGCTCCACTTTCATACCGGGAGCTCAGCTCTCATTCAGTGCTTAAGGACATAATTCTAAGCTCCAAAAACTGGCAGAAAGTATTAATGACTTTTCTGCTCTTCAGTTCACAAATACTCACAGAGGCAGAAAGTTGGCTTTATAGCTGCTGTTCTGTTGTTTCCCATTCCAAATGGCCACGCATCCATGTTAACTTAGAACCAGAGGCACACCATGGCTGGTACTAAGTACTGGTATAAGTGCTAAGGAGCATGGCTGGGCTGTGCAGCACTCAGCCCTGTGCTGTTGTCTGCAACGGCATCACCACAAGCTGGGACAAAGTACAGATGGAGGAAGAAAGACTGTGAGATTGGATTAACCTCTGCTGCACAAGCAGTGCAGTGCAGGGTCTGTTGTGATAAGAGAAGGGAAATGGTTTCAAACTAAAAGAGGGGAGATTGCGATTGGATATAAGGAAAAAGTTGCTCATGCTAAGGGTAGCGAGGCATTGGCACAGGGTGCCCAGAGAGGCAGCGGTGCCCCATCCCTGCAGACACCCAAGGTCAGAGATGGAGCTCTGAGCACCTGGTGGAGCTGTGGGTGTCCCTGTTCATTGCAGGGAGTGGGACCGGATGGCCTCTAAAGGATCCCTCCAACTCGAATGACTCTATGATGCTGTGATCCTAAAAGGCGGAAGGTGAGACAGCTGGTCATGGTGGGCAAGGACCACACGAGGACAGCGTGCTGGAGGTGCTTTCCCCTGCACAACCTCCTGCAACATTGGCTTTTCCTATTAAGAGCCACGACGCACAGTGATGAGGCTGCTCCCGGGAGGCTTTCAGCTATTCTGGGCTGAGCGGAAGGAACAGCGCTGTCAGAGCACAGAACGAGGGATAAAGGAGCTAAAAAGAGAACGGCGCTGACTTCAGCCGCGTCTGCTGAATGTGTTAACGCTCCTCTTACAGAAGCGTTTGTTTTCCTTTCGTGACGGTCATTAAGTCTGACTTTCAAAGTTAGTGCCTCGGAGAGCTAAGTATAAGAAGAATGAAATCAAATTCAACCTAATCAAATACCTGGAATTCGGGCAAATGGTATTTCAGCAAAGGCAGATGAAATCCATGGTTATTGGATTTTACAGGCTTGACACATGCAGACGTTTGAAACCCTCGGCACACCCGGACATGTCCTTGTGCAGCACCCAGCAGCGGCGCAGGCTGGGCAGGGCCGTGACAGCAGTGCTTGTCCCCACCCACCTCCCAACCTTCCTCTCTGTATTCCCCCATCCCAGTCCCAACACCGCAGTGCTGCCTGCGACCTCCAGGTCACAGCCCTGGGGTGTAAGTTGCCAAAAGTGGAGACAGTGTGTCAAGCATCAAGATTCAGCGGAGGGTTGTTAGGGTAGCACGGTCAGGTGTGGTTGGACTCAATGACTTTTAACATCTTTTCCAACCTGAGCAATTCTATGATTCTAAGGAAATCCTTTACAGGAGGAATTTGGGATCAGAGTCTGTTCAGCTAAACGAAACAATTATTTATTTTTTAACAGCCTGAGGACCTGCTGCACCGAGCCCCCTCTGAACAACAAACACTCACGTAGCCAAAGCCCGTCCCCGTTAAAACAGCCTGTCAATAGCTGGCTGCAGGGATGCCAGAGCCCTGAGATGCACACAGGGACAGGTCCAGCAGCACCGCCACAGCCCCGTGCAGGATGCAGAGGCGTCCACACTGCAGAGAGACAGCAGCAGGCTGGGTCAGCACCTTTCTTGCAGGCTGGGTTGCTGGCAACATCTATAGCCTCGTGTAGGAGGAACCCACTCAGCAGACTGCACTGCTGCAGAGATGTCCCAGTGCTGCCCGGGGACAAGCAGCAGCCACCAGGCAACTTGGTGCCCTGGTACAGCCCCAAGCAAGTCTCCCAGTCACCTCAGGAGGGTGAACCGCTACCACACAGCCATCTGCTCAGCATGAGCTTTTAAGAGCCATCTCCTTCCTGTTGCATCCTGCCCATTTTCCCCTATTTTATGTAAATCAGACAAAGGAAAAGACTTCAGCTGAAGATGGTGGGTTTGCCACCACCAGGACAGCCCTCCTTCCCTCAAGCCCTCGTGGTTACCTCTGTGCAGACACACAGGGACTGGGGGCTGCCTAAATGCACGCTGCATTTGCACCCCAAAGCCATGGAGCAAGGCAGTCAAATCCCAGCCAGGAACCCCCTCCAAGCCTTGAGAACATCCAACTGCTGTAACCAGCTTTGCAGAACATCTCTCTCGTAGCAGAACTCAAGTTTTGTTTCCATGCCATGTTACCTGCACAGTACTTGCCACGGTTTGGGGGCAGAAATGCAGGTGGGAATCCCCACACGTCCCTGCTAAGCTGGGTTGGCAAAGCACACACTGGGGGCAACCAAGAATCCCCCTTAGGCACTTCTCACTGTGCTCTTGCTCACACTTCTCAGTGCCCCATGAGGAGAAGGGGGGCACACCTGGAAACACTTGTGTTCATAGGAATTTAAACATGGTTTTTCTCCTAGTGCAAATGCAACTTGATACGTTCAGAAACACATTCACTGGTCACTCTGGGGAACTGCTAACATCTTCAAACCTAAACTATTTTTCCCATCTAGACATACCAGATGTGTCCAGCCTCTAATTTTTTGCAGTTATTTTATGCTATTCGGACAACTCAGTGATGTTCTACAGCACTTGTGACAAGCTACCACGTACACGTCAGTGGAATTCTGAGGTCTCTGCATGATTTCTGGATATCAGCAAGAGGAGAGTGGGTACAAGGGCACCTTTCCAGTGTTCTCCCCAACCAAACCCTCCCCAGTCAGGTGCCCAGAGCTCTCCTTTACACCAGGCTGTGCCCTGGGACAAAAGACCAGGAAGAAGAATCATGGATGTGCTACCTGACTGTTCCTTTGAGAATCCTTAATATGTTTATATATTTATATATATAAATAAAACAAATCCCACCAGAATAAATGCTACTCTTATCTGAAGATGAGCAGAACAAACAGCAGACAGTCTGTAAGTCACAGAATGGAGAGACAGGAATACGTGCATCACCAAAACACAAGGTAGATCAAAATTGTCATGTCATCAGAAACAAGGAAACACAGACGCTGCAGGTTGGTTTGCTAACATCATATTCTCATACTCCAATGCAGTATATAAGCAGGCAGGCACTTCCCCAGATAAATTATATTCAATTACAGATGGTGAAATCCAACTGAAGCAGGATGCAGACCACAACACGACTCCTGCTTTGCAGGCTGAGACCTCATTTTCCTCTTTCTGTAATTACAAATAAATCCCTCCTCAAATGCTGCCAGCTTGGGGTTTGCTCTCCATTTTTAATCATCCTCCTAATCTTCCCAAGCACCTCAGAGCCTCCCCAGTGCAGGCTGCCCAAGCTGCTCCTTGCACGGCATACTTTCAGTGCTCAGAGGGCAGATGTGACCCAGAGGTGGGAAACCAGGTTGGAACCAGATGATCTCTAGAATCCCTTCTCACCCAAACCATCCTGGGATTCCATGAAGGCAAAGACCTACAAGGACTTGCTGCACTAACAGACCAGCAGCACCATCCTCACAGCAAGGCAAGAACAAGACAGGAGGTGGTGGAGCCAAAGAACCTGCACCAGAGCACCAGTGTATAAATAGGATGCATTCTCCCCAGCTCCCCCAAAAAGCCATTGAGAGTCAGGACAAAAATGCTCCTGCAGGCTTTCCTCCAGCTGCTGCTCTAACCCAGAGCAGGCCGTAGCGAGCAGCTGTTGGAGGTAGTGTGGTGTAAAAGGCACCAGTGCATCCATCAGAGCTCCCTGTAGGTACAAAGCAGGGAGCTTCCTGATACGTGACCAAGTAGGAAGGCAGCCAAAATCGTAGAATCCTTCAGGTTGGAAAAGACTACTAAAATTATCAAATCCAAATGTCAAATGACAACAGACTGCAAAGCCTCAGTGGGGCAGCAGGAGCTGACAGAGACCTGCAGGGACAAAAAGAACATTCCATAGCAGGCACACAGGTGGCAGCTCGGTCTCGTGGGGCTCTGACAGTGCCTGGACCTGACCACTGCAAAGCAGTTCTCACCTGCTCAAGGATGGAAGACGTTTCTCAAGCTTACCAGAAAAACCTCTATGAGTTGCAAGCCAGATCTGCTTGAGTTGCCATACTGAGCACTGATGCTTCAGGACTGTACAGATTTAGCAAAACATTTCCCAGGAGACTGTCAGATCCTCTCTTCTTGGGGCTTCCAAAAACAAAATTCAATTTGCTTATAAATTTGTGATGCAATGGAATTACAAAACAGTCAGCTACAGGAGTGGGAGATACTGTCTGATGTCTTCCCTCTTAACATAACCACACCATGACTCAATGCCATGCTGCTCCATGCAAAGGCAGCTCACACAGAGGGTTGTGGTCAGTGGCTGCATGTCCAGGTGGAAGCTGGTGACGAGCAGTGTCCCTTAGGAGCCTGCTTTGAGACTGGGACTCTTTATCAGTGACACAGGCAGTAGGATGCAGCGTACCCTCAGCAGCCTGCAGATGACACAAAGCAGAGAGGTGCAGCTGACACAAGAGAAGGAAGGGGTGCC
This sequence comes from Centrocercus urophasianus, assembly GCF_019232065.1. Classification (NCBI taxonomy): domain Eukaryota; kingdom Metazoa; phylum Chordata; class Aves; order Galliformes; family Phasianidae; genus Centrocercus; species Centrocercus urophasianus. The sequence continues at coordinate 28,243,915 of NW_024884733.1, read as the reverse complement.
ATGCAGGGGGACCCTGACAAACTCAGAAGTTGTGCCCGTGTAAACTCAGCAAAGCCAAGTGCAAGGCGTTGCAGCTGGATCTGTGCAATCCCAACTACGCGTACAGAATGGGAGAAGAACTCCTTCAGAGCTGCCCCATGGTGAACAAAACGCTGGAGATGAGCCAGCAGTGTGTGGAAGGCCAACTGCAGCCTGGCCATGGATCATTACTGCCAGCAAGCCAGAAACCCACATACTTGTAATCTTATAAACCTGCGGGGGAATTAAAAGTTTTTGTACAACTGCAAGAAATGTCAAATACAGACGACAATCCCATCTGGTTTAAGGGACAAGAAGGGCCCAGGAGCTTCGCTATGGCAGCACTTCTGAGTGCTCTCTGGGTGGGCATAATCTGAAGGGGGCAATAAAACAATTTCTGGAATTATCATCCGCATCCTCTCCAACGCCCCCTGCAAAAAGCAGATGTCAGGACTTAGTTATGACACAAGAATAATTATGCTGACAGCAGTTGGAGAATAGGGAGCAATTTTGACATCCAGAAAGCTTCTGAATGAAGTGCGTTGTCTGAGAGCCATCAGCTTCAGCTGTACTGAGTGTGCAAGATGCGGTTTCTATCAGCTCCCAAAAATGCTAGGAGACAACGTGCTGGGTGCTACAACGACAGGCTGAGGGCTGGGGCTGTGCAGACAAGGCTCTGTGGAGACGTGATATTTAGATTGGATATAAGGAAGAAGTTGTTTGTGATAAGGGTGGAGAGGTATTGGCACAGGGTGCCCAGAGAGGCAGTGGTGCCCCATCCCTGCAGACACCCAAGGTCAGGGGAGGGAGTCTGAGCACCTGGTGGAGCTGTGGGTGTCCCTGCTCATTGCTGGGAGTGGGACCGGATGGCCTCCAAAGGATCCCTCCAACTCAAACGGTTTTATCGTTCTATAATCCTGAGCCTGACAGAGGTAAAGACTTTATAGAGTCACTTAACAGCTCCGCTGCAGGACCTCACCCATAGCAGGGCTCAAACCTTCAGCACGCCCAGAGGAGCATGAAGAAAAACAAAAGCATAAAGCTTCCAAATATTTCACACTTGTAGATGACAACTTTCAATTCAAAACATTTTTCTAGTCATCAAATGAAGGAATCCATTAAAAAGTCAAGAGTTTCCTCCCTGCCTGCCACCTTCCATGGAACTGGAAGAACATTGCCCCACATCCCTGACTGCCCTTGGGTATGTCTTTCAGCAGCAAAAATTTTTCCTCCACAACCAATGATCTGGGGTCTGGAGGTGACCAACACACATGGGACATGAGAGCAAGGCACAGCATCTCTTCCCCAGCATCCACAGCCTGATCCAAATGCAAGGCACTCCGTTAGCACACAGCTCTCCTCCCACACCAGCTCCCTGCCAGGACATACGAGGAGAGGAGCGCCGAGAGCCAGCCCTGTTCGAGGCACTTGGGGAAGGAGCCACCATCCAACCCGGTCACACGTCACACACTGACAAAGACAGAGTCGCTTTGCCACTTCAGATCAACAAAGGATCCTGTTAGGGTGCCATCGGGAATGTCTCTTTTTTATTAGAGGCGGGGTTGCTGCACTTAAACTAAACAAGATGACTTCCTTCTTCCTGGAGATGCTTTGCTGAAAGGAAGCCTTGGCTGCAGCACCCAGAACACATCCCTGCTACCCCAGCACTGAGCTCAGCATTTCTGTAAATGTGCAACACTGACAGTTTGTCACTTGGCACATTTTATATGAAAACACAGGAGAAAAGACACAAAATACAGAGGAGAACATTGCGCCTCCATGCAGGTACATTGTACCAATAAGCCTGGTGCCACTGCCAGGTTTTATTAAAAAGCTTCTGAAAGAAAGGCTTTGATTATAGCTGCCTGTTCCCTTACAGGTGTGGGGTGAGGGACCAAATCACCCTCAGGCACCAAGCTGCGCCTCAGACCTTGTTTTTCTGTGCCCAGCTGAGCAGCACTCTATCAGAGGATGCTGTTGAAAGCTTCTACAAGTGCTGCACTGGAAAGAGAGCAGAGAAAAAAGACATTTTTCTACAGGGAAATGCACTGCGGTCCCCACAGGGAGCAGCTGCTGCTGTCACCCTCGGGTTTCTCAATGCCAATAGTGAAGGTTTTCAGTTTGCGGCAATGAAAGAAGTCTCTGCCACGTATCACAGGGGAACAAATACACTGAGTGTCCCAAATGCAGCGCTGCATCTGAAGGCGTCGCACAGCAGCAGCTCACTGTATTATTTTAAGCAAGACCAAAACCTGCTCAATGCCACCCACTCAGTGAAACCCAGGCTCCTGGGCGCTGCTTCCCAAAGCCAGCACAGGTCTGCCTGAAAAATCCTCCTGGGAAGAGGCCTCCTAATTTACCTCAGTGACAGCCAAAGTGCCAGGAAACACACAAGGAAGAAGCTCTGCTGCAACTTGCCCCAGGGCTCAGCCTGAACAGAGCAGAACGCATTGGACCTCCATTCCCCAGCATCATCCCCAGCACGCACACAAGGTCTGGCTCACAGGACTCAGGCTGCACCCAGCACAGCACCAGCACCACTGGGACTCACTCCTTCCACACCACTTCAATCTCTGGTTTATCAGATCCATTTTCACTTCACTATCAAGAGGAGCCACAAGTTGAACTCTGTGATCCTTATGGATCCCTTCCAACTTAGGATATTCTGTGATTCTAATGCAAGAGAGAAAAACATATATATTGCTTTTACATCACCAATTCCCCAATTCTGGACTGCTACGGAGGAAAGGTTTTTGAGTGGTCCTGCTAAAGCAGTACTCCATAACTTATAGTGTTCTCCTCTGATGCACTGCAGAAGTAAGGTGATGTCTTTCTGACCCAGCCACTCACCAGCCCTGCACACATCCTCGGACCCTGCTGCAAACCCTACAAAGCCAGCACAAAGCCCTGAGCCTGTGCTGCCCCCAAAGGTCCCAATGCACACCGTGTTGTCACCCTGTCACCCATCAGTCTCACTGCCTGCACACCCCGACTGCAGCCTCACAGAGTTGAACTGTTCTGAGGCAGCAGGAAGAGGAACCCACGGTCAGCAGGGAGGAAGCACACAGCCGTGCTGCAGTGTGGTCAATTCTCCAGATGGAGTTGCTCAGAAAAGTTAAGCATGCTATTTTTTTTATTCTAAAAACAATGCAACTATGAAGACTTGATAAACTCTCTCTTTGGTACATTTTACTTGCCTTCTGGAGTCTCTCAACCATCTAACGGGTCATCTTCACTGAGGTGCACATAATTCATTTTAGGACTTTCTCCAAAATTGTATCAAGCTGTTTTCATCCACTCTCTCTTGCCCATAAAGCAGGACTATTTCTGGCCACAAGCACTGTGAGACTGCCAAAAGCACTGATCTAAATCACCTCCATACCTTCCAACTGCAAGCCATCGTAAATATTTTGTTTATTCATACAGAATTATTCATTCATTTGATTTTGCAATTCAAAGCTCAGCAAACTTCTCCCCTTCTCTTCCCTGCAGCACCCAGATTTCGGCAGTAGGAAGCAACCAAGACTGGGGGTGCAATAGGCCAGAACACTACTGCAATGGGCACAAGCACTTAGCTGCAGCTAAAATACTCCAGTTAGGACACCTACAAAAGAAAATTTAAAAAAAGAACCACCAAGCAATTTTTTTTCCCTCTAGGAAACGTCCAGGGAAGCAGAGCTTTTCCCTGCTATAAGGTGCTTCCTGCAAGTTCCAGCCAGTATTGCCCCGTGGTAACTAGAGATGGGATGAGAGGCGATGGCCTCACACTGTGCCAGGAGAGAGTCAGGAGAAATCTCATCTCCAAAGAGTCAGCACAGCTGCCCAGGGTGTGGGGGGCCGTCACCCCTGGGGCTGTTCCTGAACCACGGGGACACGGCACTGAGGGACGCAGGCAGTGGGATCTGCAGAGCCAACACCACGCTGCTCCTCTCCTGCCTTCACAAGATGGCAAATGCTGACTTCCAGCACGGGGCTGGCTACTGAATATAAGGGCAAATAAGATACCTACATTTTTCACGGCCAGCTTAAAATGCAGGAAATAAGATGCTGGAAGAAATATACTTTACCTTGCACAACAGGCAGATTGGATGCAAAAATCACTGGCTGAATGATTACAGGACCCTGAGGTGTCACCTCTACTGTCACTTCTTTACTGCTGCCTCAGTCGGATGCTGGCATGAACTCTACGGACAGGAGCTGGATCTTTAGGCTTGCCCCAGCTCCCAAGACATTCCCAGCTGGGTCCCTTCGGAGTGCAGCAGCAGACACCCAGGTGCTGGAGCAGGACTTGAGGAACCTATGTGAAGCACACTGCCAGCCTGGCACTAATTACCATGCTCCATGCTTAAATCATCAGCTTTTCTCATTTGGCTTTCAGTGCAAAAATATTGTTATTTTAATAGGAACAGAAAGTACTCAGCATATTTCTGCATAAATCGCAGCCTGAAAGCGGCACTGAGGCAGAGGGACAGCACAGCCCCAACCAACCACCCCCCAACAGTGGGATCTGTGGGTTCATGGCAGCAGCTGGGTTCCAACAGCAGGAACCAGCACAGTTCTCCCCAGCTGGACGACCTGCCAGGGGGCCGTGCCTCATCTCAGCTGCAACATCTCAGCAGACAAGCAGCTTTCCTAACAAAAACAGCTTTTTATTTTCTCCAAGAGGTTAAAAATACTAGGACACAAGTTTTGGGCGTTTCCATGAATAAACCACACTTTTTCCCCTCCAGTTCCTCAGTCTGTCTCCATAGTTACCAAGACTGGCTGGGCTGCCTCTGCCAGCTAATTGATTTTCAGGAGGAACTGATTAACAAAGCGAAGCAGTCGCCCCGTTTTGCAGGACAGCTCCCTGCAGCACTCTGTGCCTTTTGCTTTGATTGGCACGCTGGGGATGGGGTGGCAGTTGGACTCCATGATCCTACAGCTCTTGTCCAACCTTAACGATTCTGTGATGCTACAATTTTCCCCAGAGCTGGGCCTACAGCATGGGAGCTGCGGCACAGCACAAATCCAGCTGGGAGCGACAAAATAAATGTGCACCCTTAACTGGGGATGGCTACTGCATTTTATCAGAGAATCATGCACTGTAGAAAAAATGGACTGGTGCCAGATGCTTTCCATTAAGCTGGCACACTCTCCTCTTTGAGCCGAGCTGCATTCCTGGAAAGCAGACACCTGGGTGGCACAGCAGCCAGCAGGGAGGAAGCTGCTCACTCAAGCTGCTCTCCAGGAGCTCAGGGACAGAGACATGCCCATGTTTTTGTCCTTAAGAGCAGGCTACTGGGTAATGCCAGGCACCAGCCTGGAGGCAAAGACTGCACTGCAACACCACTGCAATGGTGGAAACGTGATTTTCTACATTTGGTTGTTGTGCAACGTGTGAGAGCCAGCAGCAAAAGGAGCTCTCAGGGAAGAATAATGACAAGCAAGAGCTGCCTGCTGTGCATGGGATGCTGCACAGCCCCTGCATGCATCTCTTGCTTGCAATGGCTCCTTCCTTAAGTTTGTTTTTCCTGCTGCACCCTCAGTGGTTGCGCTCCCCAGAGCTGCAATCCCTGTACCCATCAGGACAGGGGGCAGCAGCCATGGCTGCTCTACCTGTGCCCAGGATCCTGGGAAGCAGTACTCCAAGGCATACCTCAACTTCATGGGTGAGCAGAGGGCACGGGAAAAGGAAAATAAAGCAAATTGGAAGCAATCTGAAGAGTGGCAAAGCACCAGCCCACAGTGCTTTCAAGGATGTATTTCCAGAACTCCACGCAGGGATTTTCTGCACGAGTACAGAGTAAACCCCAACCCATGCAATGCCAGGGCTGTGCTGGCACATAGCCCACTGCAGGAGCACTGCATCAGCACTGCATCATGCCCATATTTTGCTGACCATGGCATGGAAGAGGCCAAACCCCAGAGCTCATTCATCTGCTGAGGACGTTGAGAGTAACCAACAAGGAGCTGAAAGCACTCTGCAGGCAGAAGGCATCTCACAAGCACACGCCCATGCAGCTGCTACACAAACAGTGAAGTGATTCTTTCCTCAGCTTAAAGCAGGAGAGCTGTAACAAGCAGCCAGTATGGAGGTGAGCAGTGCTACTGGAGGCACTGGGCATCTATCTGGCTGTGAAGGTGACTATTGTCCACGTGTTGGTGACTACCAGTAGTGTTTGTTAACACATGGAAAACACTTACGTTTGGTTTCCTTCCCAAATTGCTTTAACGTTACTGGGTAACAAGATTCAGATCAATCAGAATAAAAGATGAAGGAACTCTGTCTTGCTGCAGTGTGCACAGCTGAGAAGAGAGCAGCTAGCTTGAAGAAACAGACACAGCATTATTTATGACACATCCTCAGTGCTATTTCAGTGATTAAATAATTGGGAAGAGAGATTGAAAAAATCGCTCTAAATGAGCTGAATTCTTAAACACTCTCTTCTCCCCTACCTTAGGGTAGCATGGCGACAGCCTTAAAAAGAGAAGAACATAGCAATTGTGCCTGGCCTCATCCACAAGAGCAAAGGGGGTTATTCCCCTCTCTGGTCTTTCACTTGCTGTTTCCACATCATATTTCATCTAGGAGCAATAGCTGCCAAGTGACACGCTTGCATGGAGATCTATCAAATTGCCACTGCCCATTGAGTCAAACAGGTAAAAAGTCCCTGTGGGGTTGCCTTGACACAGCCTGTGCTATTTGCTAACGAATTTCCTCTTACTCAGAAGAGACTTAGTGAACAAATTGCTTTAAATGGCTGCAATAGGGTAGCAGGGAATTTGTGGGGGATGAGAATGGGGAAGCAGCTGTGAAAATAGAAATGTTAGATGGGCCAGAGCTAAAGGAAGGTAAAAGCACTGGCTCGTAAATGAGACCATTGCTGCCATAAGGCACGCTGCGGAGCATTAGTGCACCTTGGTCAGAACAGATGCTGCTTTGAGTTTGAGAAACAGCGTTAAGCTTTTCTAAGTGTTTATACTAGAGGTCAACCTCACTACAGGACAAAGCTGGATGTGCTAGAGAAGTTCCAGAGCACATCTGAGTGATGGCCCTGCACAGGTGCCTGCCTGTGGTCAGTATGGAGACAGCGGTACAAACAGTCACAGAATCACTGAGGTTGAAAAAGACCTCTAAGCTGCCCAAGCCCAGCCCCCTGCCCCATCTCATGCTCATCCCTCAGTTCCTGAGCACCTCCAAGGACGGTGACCCCACCGCCCCCTCCTGGGCAGCCCGTCCCAGTGCCATTCTTCCAGAGAAGGCAATTCCTGCAGCGCCCAGCCTGCCCCGCCACAGCGTGAGGCCATGGCCTCTCACCCAAACCCCTTCCCAGGAGCAGTGGCCAGCCCTCCCCCCCACCCCCAGCCTCCCATCACGAGCTGTAAGGAGTGATGAGGTCTCCCCTGAGCCTCCTCTGCTAGAGCATAAAATAACCATACAAAACAAAACAGCCATAGGGTGACACAGCCATTCTCTGCCCCTTTCTCCTAACGCCAAACAAGTTTAGTAGTAAAACTCCATGGATACAGCAGAGAGGTGCAATCCAGAGGCAAATCCATTTAAAAAGTGAATAAAATAGTTTAAAGCACCCGGCCCTATGAGTGAGGACAGGCTGGTAGCACAGAGCTGGGCCTTGTCAAAAATCAAGACAGCTGCTTTCATTGCACCCTCCTCTTCAAGTTTTTTGCACATGCACATATTTTGCCACTTTAGGTCCCATCGTTTTGTGTTTTTACCTGTTTCAGCTGACAAAGTGCTAAGAGCTGCTCTGGCACTGGGACCAGCATCCTTCTATGCAATATGGTCTTAAAAATGAGTGTCTTTTGTCCCCCTCTCTTAAACACACCGGTTTTCGAGGTTTGTAAGGCAGCAGCAATTTCCTGCTCAGTGGCTAATTCCGTGCCAATTGCCATGATTCATCAAACAGGAGAGTGGCTGCGGCTGGCAGAGGAGCTGCTCCCCACAGCAAACTTGGAATTTTAAAAAGCAAACTTCCCATTTCTTGAACACCACTCTCTGCTACTTCAACATTCCATTAAGTTTGTTGTTTTGTTTTGTTTTTAATGCCAGCTACCCAAAATCCCAGAACATCTCATAGCGACAGACAGAACAGCAGGTTTCCAGTGGAAATTGCTGACTTCCAACACCCATCAGAGAGATGGGGCTTCTGAAGGGGTTTGGGGCTTCCAGAACATGTTGTTGGCCAACTATTAATGAGGAAATACTGGACTGCAACCAAGCGCTCCCCAGAGCATCACTGCACAGCGTGCCCCATCCCCTGAGCCACACCACTGCTCTCACACCACGCGGTACAAATCCACAGTTCCAATAGGTCTCCCTGAATAAAACCTTTTGAGCCTCATCCAAACATCACTTTTTGCCATATCTGTTCAAATTGAGATCAGAAAAGGGAATATGGGAAGGAATTCTCACCTAACTGTAGTTGTTTTTGCTCATGTCTCTCATGCAAGCACATAAGGGCAATAGTTAACGCTCCAAAAGCTTTATGGCATTCACTGTTTCCACTGAACTGCAGGACATGGAGTCAATGCACGCAGTGCTGCCTCAACTTTAGGGTGAAGCTTCTCTCCATGCTCCACCTCTGGCAGCTCATTGCACTTGCTCTGCCATAAGCACATGGGAGCTGAGTGATGGTTTCCTGGTCATACTTGAGGTAAAGGTGAAAACAGTGCTTTGAGCAGAATATATCCATCTTCCTGATCATTTCCAGACACAACAGGGACGTTATTTGCCACGCAGTGACTTCTACATATGCCTTCACCCCCAGAAGCCAGACGGTTCACTTTGCTATATCATTTCCAGCTGACTTGTACAGATCTACCCACTACACTGGCAACACTTCACCTCTTGCCCACACCTCAGGAACACTAAGCACCCATCAGCCTCAAGGTACAGCATTAGTGCATTTCTGCTTTGTCCTACTCAGAAAAGGAGATGCTACAGCTGATCTCTTCTTGCTAAATTTAAGGCAGATTCCCACATTCTCACAGCACCTCCATCTCCGAGGCACACAGAGCAGCACACAATGGGGAGCCCCCTGCCTACAGAGGTTGCACTGCTCTGCTGCTCTCTTCACCACAAGAGCAAAAAAAGCCTACTGACAGAAAAGCTTGGCTTTTTTGAGATCTCTCAAAGTAAAAAGGCAATTAATGCTACCATGGAACCGAGCACTGGGGGAGGGGCAGAGGAGATGGGGGTGCATGGAACAGGATGCTGTGGGGATGGAGTACGTGGTGTGATGGCCAAAGGGGATGTTAGGTAGCAGTGCTTCCAGGCAAGAGATGTGCAAAGGTGTCTTGTAGGAAAAAAAAACTGAAACTCACTATTTTTCATGCAAAGCAATGAGACCAAGAAAGCCTAATTCTTATTTCACAGAAGATAAATACCGCTATCACAGAACTGTGATTTATTATGCATACTTCAGGTCCCGAGCATCCCTACACACAAGCAAACCTAATGCCTAGAACAGCATCATTACTACAAGGTAAACCTATATTTGTGATGTGATAGCATCTGCTCGGCTATAGATTTAAATTAAAAGGTTGGCATGGCAACAGATGCTCCCACGCTGCTGTGTCTGCCTCGTGCTGCCATTTTGCTCAGGATCCCTGGTGGGTTTAGGATTAACCGCCCACAGTATTTCACTTTGACTAACAAAGCTGGTTTGGGCTGAAGCACCAAACAAACAGCTGACACATCGCAGGGACCTTCTTGTCACCTGGCTTCTTTGCCTCTTCAAAGCCTGCCGTCCTTCTGAATCCACACTACTTTGGGTGTGCCAGGCTCTCCCTCAAGGTGCTGCCAAGCACCAGTCCCAGCACATGGCCCTGGAGCCCCCACATTTGAGGTAAGATACTAGGAAATATTTGTTCCCCAAGAGAGCAATCAGACACTGCCCAGAAGGTGTGGGGGGTCACCATCCCTGTAGGTGCTCCAGAGCTGTGGGGATGTGGCACTGAGGGACATGGGCAGGGGGATCTGAGGGGGCTTTTCCAATCTTCACAATACCAGGTTGGCCCAGCACACAGGGCTGTCCACATCAGCGTAGGAGCAAGCAGCACCCTGCCACTGCCCATCTGCAAGCAGATCTTCAGGACTCTGACAGCATTTTCTCCATCTGAGGAGCATACAATGACATTTCACAGCATAATTGCCCCAACTCCAGCAGTGGACCAGCTGAGCAAGGTAAACCAGCTCAGGTTATCCTGCATGCAGCCTCTGCCCAGCTCAATCTTAATTTCCAAAGCAAGAGCTCTAATGACATTTTTTTTTTTTTTTTCCAAAGCAAAAAGAAAACTGTCTGAGGATGCAGGTTGTATCTCCTGGTTTCTTAGGGTTGCTTCATACAAATAGCAGCACTTCCCACAGCTCAAGATTTTGGGTTCCAATTCACTGCTTTTTCCTGAGAAAGCATGGGACACTTCCAGTCATTTCTGGGCATAACATACACATGGGGCCCACGTGACTCCTGAGGATGATCAGCCAACTCATAAGCATAGATGGAGTAAGCAGCCCTCAATAACTGTAATCTCTGTGGTCCTTCCATAAATTAAACATGCTTTTTTTTTTCCCCAGCACAATACAGGTTGTCAGCACAAATGAGCCCTGGAGGGAGACTCTCCCCAGGACACAAAAGGAGGAATGAAGAGGTTAAAAGATGAGATCACCTCATGGTCTGACCTGTTCCCGAGACTCTTCCCAGCATCATAGATCTGTTGACAGCCCTCCCAATACCAGCACTTGCAGCTTGGCCCACCAGTTCCATACAGATGCTGCACTGCTGGGCTTGGACTCCTTATCAAAAAGTCTTCAACAGTGAGCTGTGGTATCAGCTGTGAACCACTGGCTGCAATGCTGGAAGTTATAGAGGAGCTGGAGCAGAAACAAAACTTCAATAAGATGCCTCCAAATGCATCAATAAAATCAGGAAACAAAAAATCTAAAATTACATGGCTAATTAGGAAAATAAAATCATCATTTATAAAACACTGCTGTCTTGTAAGGAGCAGAATTAGCAAAGAGATGTGTTACACAGAAAAAGACTGAATCACAGAGACTGCTTACAGAAAGTTCATTTTCCAGACGCAGCACTGCTCAGGGCCCAAGCTATCTTCAAAGCACCACGTAAGTACCAGTTCAGCTTCATTCTTAGATTTAGCTTGTTTCAAAACCCTGCGTGCAGCACAGCTCATCCCAGAGCTCAGCCCCCTCGGGTTCTTTATCTCCCTGTAATTACCATTATATGTGTTTCACTCTCACCCAACCTGAGCTGGCAGCCCCAGCTGAGCCAGGGGCTGTGCGCTCACCTCCTGCCTTCTACCAACGAGCCAAGCAGGGCACAAAGGCTCAATCTCAAGCTGCAGTTGAAAGCCCTAGATTCTTTCATTTAAAGAAGAA